>NC_090447.1:48812551-49119142 GCF_031143425.1 Pleurodeles waltl | reverse complement strand
TCTCCTTCAACTGTGTCAAAATGTTATTTGTGGCTTAAACAAACCTGCCAGGCAGGATTTGGCACTGTGGTGTCAAAAGGATGCTGGTAGCCCCTATTCTACATATTCTGATGAACTCATGTGAGTCATCTCTGTCAATTCTGGTCAACCTATTTTGTAGCTCCTCAGATGAATTTCATACCTCTTTCAGACCACGTATTATGCTGGGCTGTTGCTAAGTGAAATTAGCCTTAGCAGTGTCAGGCAGGGTAAAGGTAACTTTAAAAAAGTTACATTTCCCAGATATTTAATGCAAATCAGACATAAGCATTATTTTGGATGCTTACTAAATATAGAATAAGTCTTCAAATAGAGTCTGTAGCTGGTGCAGGACAAACTTTAGAATTTAAGGTGTACAATCTATGCTCAGACTTTTTCTATGGGCCAGCTACAAATTGACTTTCCCTGTGTTGACGCTACAGCGTGACCAGGGCAATTTCATTTTGTGCCTAATCACTGTAGGAACAAAGCATTTCTAGCATCACACATATGCCAGACACAAATGTTCTGCACCATACCTTGTGGGCAGTAAGGTGTCCTTAGGACTGACTTACTTAGAAATTAAAATCAGGTTTTCCTACCTGTCAATTGAGTGATTTTGACAGGTCTCTACAGCAGGGTTTAATTTGCTGCTGTCAGACTATGTAGGATAGGCATGAAGCCATGTTTTCACTGCCACTATAGAGAATGGCACAAGAGATGCTGCAGTCCACATGTGGCATTTAACTTTCCATGCTGTGGGAGTGCGTCTGTACCATTCACTATGGCCTTATAGAAAAGCTAATTATGCCAATCAGATTTCAAGCCATTTTAGACACGTTTTAGGGATCAGAGCAAATACCCTGTGCACTGGATAGCAGAGGTTCATTGGTAAAGTTCAAGATTACCAGCAGGTGAGTCACACAAAATGAAACACTGTGGGTGACCACCTAAGAAGAGGTCACCTCGCAACAGATGCTGATTTACCAAACTGCAAGAAAACCACACACCTTTTGCCATCACAGGATTGAGATTGTGTTCAATCCTTAGACCCTCAACACCCTCTTGATTGTTGTTGCAGGGTTGGAGTGAGAGCAGGAAATGCAAACTCTTAAGTAAACATGTCTCTAACCTTCTGTTCCCTTCGCTGCTTTTATGGCTCTCAAGATCAGAAGTTGCAAGACAAGTGCCATACGTATGAAAGAGTAACCCAGGGTAAATCTACTGCTGCCCCTTGAAGACATCCATGGACAAACATTATCGAGGGGTTAGTGAGAGTAGCAAAAGTAGGGTTCCTTGGTGTTCAGCTGTTGTAGGGTAGTTGAATCTTGGGAGATTACAGCCAGTTCTCGGAAACTTGGTTACAATGATTACAGATGATATTGAGATTGCATGGAATAGATTTGTCTAAATACACTGTCACGGTGTATTGAGTTACATCGAAGATACTAGTAAGATGCAGGAATCTATGGGTCTCAGTAGACTGGCTGGATGAATAGATGCTGTTTCAAAACAGGTACACAGGAGGCATTGAGCTCCTGCATAGAGAAATCCGCTGTTCTACCCTGTCGTCTTTGGAGAACAGGAAAGGCACCACGTGATTAAATGAAAGACCACATTCCTGTTTATTTGTCTGACTACTTCTAAGAATTTCATTCTTGATGGCTTTCTCCAATTCCATGACTGTCTTTCAAGGAAAAGACTGAAGCTCTGAATATCAGCCTCTAGGAACAGATATCTCACCCACTGAACCTCAGGCGGCTCATCTAGTATTCCTGTAGTAGAGGACAATGTTCCAAACACTTATAGAGACTTCCCTTGACTTAAAGAAAAGATAGGAAAATTGCTCCATGATACTTCAAGGAGCTAAATGATGAGAAGGGCAAACTGCGAACTACAGAATGTATTTGGCAACCACTATACTGAGCCTAAAAATTCTAAATTTGACTGGGAAGAAAATTTACAAGAAACCTAAATTGATCATGATAAAATCCTCCCTGAAAGACTATTGAATTAGTATTGGTGGTAACTAACTTACCCTCTTCCTCCAGGGCTGAGGGCACTGTCATTTAGTGTGAGATAATTGATAATATTCTACTAGAAAGTAAACCCTTTCAAAGCCTTTCTCAACTTTACTCCTCCTGGCAGCATTCCTTTTCCCATCTTGGACATTTGGCCTCACTCTCAGGTTGGATTTATGGGCACAATATCCAGTCTGAGACTTTCAGAACAGTTTGCTGACCCCTCTCCAGCCTCCCTAGTTCACATCTTCTTCCATTTTTAATTTAGTAATTCAGCACTTCTCTCTCACTCACTCTCTCCCACTCATTCTTTCTCAAGGACTACTTGAAAAGAGATAATGATTCTCCCCTCAACAGATCCTCATGTTCTCAAACACTTTCCTAATTGCTAGAAATCTGTATAAACTAGCTCTAACAATTCATCAATGGCAACAACTTCTTGCATGACTTCCAAGCATGTTTTAGAGCACGTTGTATTTCTGAAACTGCCCTGTTACAAATCTTTGCTGATACGCTGAAGATCCTTGATCACTGAGGTTCTTACCTCTTTCAGCAGCATTCAACTTCATCAATATTGACATAATTTACTAACCCGGATGAGGATGTATTAGTTTAGTAGACATTGTTTTGAGCTGGCTTGAATCACACACTGTTAACCATTCCCAATTCATCCAATAAGGTAACTTGATTCTAATCCAGTTTTTCTTCCTAAAAGTGTACCTCAAGGTTTCATTTTATCATTTGCTGTCTTCTACCTTTATTTTAAGCTCTTTTGTGACTGACTGTGTTATTAGGTAGATAGTTAAGGGAAGGGCTTATCCCTTGGGGACCTTGGCGTCAGGTAGTAAGATTTGGAGGTGAATTTGAGGTGAATTGTGAAGGGAGAAGATGTTCTTCCATTTGGTTAAAAAGAAGGAAATCAAAGGCTTTTTTCTTGGATGCCCATGTTATGCTGTTCAGTTAGTAGTGCTGAGTGCTGAACGATGCCGAAAGCTGAACAAAAATATAGGGCCAAATTTACAAGAAAGTGGGACTTTCTTGCTCCCCCGGGCCTCCCCTAAGACACGTATTTACAATACGGCGCACCATGGTGCTCATATCCACAATAGCGTCATAATTTATGACGCAATTGTGGTGCTCTGCTGGATTATCGCCATAAATTTTCTTGGATGCCCATGTTATGCTGTTCAGTTAGTAGTGCTGAGTGCTGAACGATGCCGAAAGCTGAACAAAAATATAGGGCCAAATTTACAAGAAAGTGGGACTTTCTTGCTCCCCCCGGGCCTCCCCTAAGACACGTATTTACAATACACCGCACCATGGTGCTCATATCCACGATAGCGTCATAATTTATGACGCAATGGTGGCGCTCTGCTGGATTATCGCCATAACTTTTGCGCTGGTGCAGCAAAGCACTCGGGAGGCCCATAGGTTGCTATGGGCCCGTCACTTTAACGCCTGCCCCGAGCACGCGTTAAACATGACTGACAAAATGTTGCAGTGAAATCATGTAGATTTCTCTGTGCCATGTTTTGCGGCCTCCCAGCATGGAATGCCCCCTTGCATACATTATATGCCCCCTTGCATGCGGTGCAAGGGGTTGCAAAGTGGCGCAATGCTGGCATTGCGCCACTTTGTAAACATGGAGAACGAGAATGGCCTCCTTAACGCCACATGAGCATAAAAAAAGACAATCGTGTGGCGCTAAGAGGTGCTAGGACCTTGTAAACCTGGCCCATAGTTCGGTCAAGCCACCTGCCCCACTTCTATCTGCCTCTTAGGACCTTATTTACATGGCCCCAGAGGCACACTGTGCCACCGGAGCGTTTTGACAGTGTTCCTGACCATATTTACAAGGCCACGCAAAGCCACCATGTGTGGCTTTTCACTGCCTTGTAAATATGCCCCCCTTTCACTCATAACACTGAGTGAAAGGGCGTTCCATGGGTATTGCTGTGGGTGTTCCCACACAACACCCATTGAATCTGAAAGAATATGAAGCATTCACATATTTACAAGGCTGGGAATGCGTCAGTTCCTATGCCACCTCCGGGGTGCCATTACAGTGGCACAACAGGGAGAAAGAACATTATTTCTCCCCGTTGTTTCCACTTTCTATGTGTACTGTATTCTGCAGCACACATAGAAAGAGAAAACACTATTAATGATTGTTTATGTGCAGGAAGGTGTCCCTTCATGCACATAAACAATCATCCCTGCAGTGCAGGCACCCTTGTACCAAGGTGCAAGGGTGCATGCATTGGCGCTAGGCAGCAGTGTTTGTGCCAGTGTAGGGGAATGTGCAGGGATGCATTGGATTTCTGTAAATACGACACATCCCTGCACTTTCAAAATGATGCAGCACGGCTCAACAAGCTGAGTTGCAGTGCCACGCTGCATCATTTCCTTGTAAAGGAGCTGCTTAGTCCGTCCTGTTTAGAATCTAGAACAGATTATGTAATTCTGGAAAAGTATAAACAGACTTCTGCATCTGAAAGTGTTTTTTTTCAGTAAATACCAAGAAATTTGATGCATGATCCCTTTCCTGTTACTTTGGCCTGAAAGCAGCCATTGGCTCTTGATCTGTAGTTGGCACTGTTATCTTCATCCAGATTTGGTTAATTTAGGAGTTCTTTGTTGAATAAGCAATTGAGCTCATCTGGCGTGGTACCCACCGGAAGGGAGGCATTATCATTTGTGTTGCTTCCGCATTGGTTTTCATAGCATGGCAAATGCCAGAGCCATGATCCCCTGCGATCTAGAGTGTTTGCTGTGTGATACTAGTCCTTTAAGTGCCTTATCTGGCAGGGTGAGCTTGTTTTGTTATGTGCTTCTGGCTGGGAGTGTGTGTTGTTTCTAGCATTGGGTGAAAATTCCGTTCTGCCGGCAGAAAGAAGCAGCACACTGTGGCGCACTGCATGATGCCATTCACACTGATTTTACAGAGCAGAACAAGCCCCCGGCACTACAAATTACCATAAGCAGTGCAATGTGCCCAAATTATGCCCGCTCGTGTAACGCTGTCTAACCTCCCAGAGTTTTTATGCAACCCTTCGTAATTCCATGGAGTGAAACTCTGCAAGTTCCACCTTGGCCTAGTTGTTTCTTGGTATATTTGAGCTCAGTAGGATGTGTAGCTCTTTGGCTCTTCCATGGATAGACTCATATCTTTTACACAACCTGTAGGTTTTTTTTAATTATAGGTGGTTCTGAAAACCTCTTTAGCGGGACACAATAGAAATTCAAGGTGAGAAAAAGGTCTTCTCCATCTGTGGTTAAGTACATCTGTGGTTTTGAGTGTGGCAAGTCAGATTTGGGTGGCTTAGACAGAGGCTGGCGACAGAATCATATAAACTTGTTGTGAAAGAGTTCCTCTGATGTAGTGGGTTGTGTGTGCCTAGGAGAGGTGCATTCTGATGCAGAGGTTATGCAGGTACAACATGCTTAGGGATTTCATGTGCACAATCACAACTCGCCCACCCTTATTTTTGGCTAGTGTTCTATGATGATCACACACTCATCTCTGCAGCACGTGCAGTAACCCACTAAACTTTAGCACTGGCCAGACTGTTTGGAAGTGATCACTGACAGGAGCCATGAAGAGAAGACAGGGAGCCCTTAAGCGAGACGTCTGGGGACACCAGACTGATGCACATGGGTGAACTTGGCAAGTGTGGAGCTGCTGCGCCTTGGGGGACTGAAACATCTGAATCACAGAAATCTCTAAACTGCAGCTAGAATCCAGCAGCCTATAGTTGTTGTGTTTGTATTTTGTACTTTTATACCTCACTTTGTAGAATACGCAAATAACTTAATGTTGCAACCGTCCGATTGTTAAAGACTCCGTGGATTACTCAGTGGATTACTTTATTTAATATACAGTGTAATGTAAAATGCCCACTTAGGCTGAATCTAACTTGTGACCATTGTGAATGGTTTTAGGTGAGCACGTAATTAATTCATCACACCCTGTCGGGTGCACAGGACACCAAGAGGACACCAAGAGGAGGGTAGCAGGGGCTTAGTTTTGTCAATAAGATTACAGGGGTGAGATCAGTGCCAGCTCGCGGGAGATAAAAGGGGTGGGGCGGCGCGGTGCGTGGCGGGGGGACAGGCTGAAAAAAGAATAATAATTTTTTTAAAACTTACCTTTAGCTGCGCCGCACCGATCCTCACCGCTCTGATCCACTCCTCGACTGGACTGCAGGCACAGGCTCCCAGCCTGCCCTGCGTCCAATCCTAATGCTGCTTTTATGCTGCTGGCAGCATAAAAGCAGCGTTAAGATTGGATGGAGTGCCTAGCCAGGGTGCTCCGAGGCAGAGTGGAAGTCTCTGTCTGCTGTCTCCAACCCAGCAAAGCAGTGCCTGCGTTGCTGGGTTGGAGAGAGCCCAGTGCACGTGTGTGTTTGGCTGGTCCGAGACGGCAAAACATATATGCGCACTCGTTCCCAAAACAGCCTCATGGCCCGCCCTTTACTATCAAACAACACTAAACATAGTTTTTTATCATAAAAGTTTTGCAGCTGCTGCTGTTGGTGGGGGGTGATGTTCCTCTGCCATAGCGAAGGAGCCGCCCCTGGGTGAGATTCAGATTTTCCAACAATCAGGCTGGTATATATGTTAAAATACATTATATGACAAGCAGGGTGCATGAGATGGGCTTAAGGGGCAGTGGGAAGGGAGACAAATGTGGATTGGTAGATGTACTAAGTGCAATGCTTAATTTGTAAATAAAAAGGTACCGGTGCCCAAAGCCCTCCTCTTAAAACATGCGGCTTCTGCAATTAAATGTGCTAACACAGAATACTGAGGCAGCGTAATCCTGAAGCCACCTCGGACCTCTTCACTCCATATAAAGCCACTCCCTGCCCCTTCAACTCACACTTGCAGCTTTCTACTTTCTCCCTTTGTGACGCTTTTTCGTTTTTCCCTTACTCCGTCCCATATGTGTCTTTTGCTTGCAGCAAATGCTTGAGGCAGAAGAATAAGACCCTGCCCTCAAAAATAAGGTCCAGTACTCATCACCTAAAACAACAAGCACAAATTAAGCACTGACTAAGTGAGAGAAAAAATATTTTGTAAAATAACTAAATATTTTCGAAGACTTTCAAAACAGAGAGAGGGAAGTGTGTGCGCATTTTATCTGTTTGTATGTAAGAACCGGACAGACTCCTTACTATACCGGACTGAGATCACATGTACCCAACTGTTTACCAGAAAATACATTTATTAGGGGGAGGGTGTATAAGTCCTTCCCTGGGCACATGACCTTGCTGCTATGTAAACCAATGATAGTATATCTCGGTAAATGTTTATCGTATATAATAGGTATTCGGCGCCGATGTCCTGCAGAAGGGTTACTGGCAAGATCTGTCACACCCGTATGCGATCTGGTTACACCAGAATCAACAAGCTTTTCATTACAACTCCTGCTGTCATCTGGGACAGCATAAGGATTTTGGGGGGCCCTGCATGAAAAAACTCTGAATTTATTAACATGTTCAGCTTGTTGAAACCCTCAGCAACTATGGTCCGATCATTCACAATCCAGTTTATTATCACCCAAACCTTTAAGGGGATCTGTGGCATTCAGGGGGCCCCCATTCAGTGCCAAACATTTGAATATTTATGACATATTGGAGGCCTGGGACCCCCTTTTCATATTGTGCAGGGGGCCCCAACATGTTTGCCTTATGCCACTGTCTGGGACTGTCATGAAAGGTTATTGCTGGGGCCCCTAGAAAGGTAGGGGTCCTGGACCAGGGCCCACTTTGCCCATACCTTAAAACATCTCTGGCTGTCATGACATCTCATGCTCCCATCACAAAACTCTGCTCTCTCCACCTCACACACCTTCATTCACGCCAAATGCTCTCTCCATACCACACGCCACCACTGCACCACATACCCTCATCCCAGCTTATGCTGTCTCCACACCTCATTCTAACTATTCACATGTTTTTCTCTCATCACACCTCATGCTCCCGCTACACCTTATGCTTTCTCTACATCACAGGCGCTCATCACACCACATGCTCTCTTCACACACCAGGCTTCCATCAAGCTCAAACTCCCTCCACACCACATGCTCTCATTACATGTCTTGATCTCACTACACCTCATGCCCTCATCATACATTGTGCTCACTCATCACCCCTTGCCCCTATCACAGATCCTGCTCTCTCCACATCTCATGCTCCCTCCACACCACATGCTCTCTCCACAGCTCATGCTCTCTCCACACTACATTCTTTCTTCACAGCTCATGCTCCCTCCACACCACATGCTCTCTCCACAGCTCATGCTCCCTCCACACAACATGCTCTCCACACCACGTGCTCTGTCCACACCACATGCTGTCTCCACACCACATGCTCTCTCTACACCACATTCTTTCCTCACAGCTCATGCTCCCTACACACCACATGCTCTCTCCACAGCTCATGCTCCCTCCACACAACATGCTCTCCACACCACGTGCTCTGTCCACACCACATGCTGTCTCCACACCACATGCTCTCTCTACACCACATTCTTTCCTCACAGCTCATGCTCCCTCCACACCCCATGCTCTCTCCACAGCTCATGCTCCCTCCACACAACATGCTTTGTCCACACCACATGCTCTGTCCACACCACATGCTGTCTCCACACCACATGCTCTCTCCACAGCTCATGCTCCCTCCACACCACATGCTCTCTCCACAGCTCATGCTCCCACTACAACTTCCTTTTTTCTACATCATGTCCTCATCACACCTCATGCTTTCTGTACATCATATGCCCTGATCACGCTACATGCTCTCTCCACACAACATGCTTCCTCCACACCACATACTCTCCCTACACCACATGCCCTCATCACCCCTCATGCTTTTTCAACACTGCTTGCGCTCATCATTGCTCATGCCTCTCCACACCACATGCTTTAATTACAGCCTGTGCACTCAGCAAAGCACATTCCCTCCCTACACCACGTGTCCTAATCTCACCTCATACTCTATCCCAGGGTCATGATCTCTCTTCATGCCTCATGCTCTCAGCAAACAAGCTAATTTCTCCATCCCTCATGCTCCTGCTCCCACGTGCTTTAATAACAGCTCATGCTCCCTCCACATGCCATGCTCTCTCCACACTACATTCTCATCTCACCTCACGCTCTCTTCAAATCTTGTGTTCTGGCCATACCTTCTACTCGCATCACACATCCTGCACTGATCAGAGCTCATACTCCCTCCACACCATATGCTGTTGTCACATCACATGCTGCAACTGCAGCTTTTGCTTCTTCCACACTACTTGTTCTGTACATGCCTCATGTTTTCATCACACCTCATGCTCCCTCATCACAGTGACATCTGTAATGACAGTTCTTTTCATGATAATGACAGTTCTTGTCATAACCAGAGCTCAGATAACATTGACGATGTGAAGGACAATTCCTCCTCCTCTCTATACTGGTCCACCGAACCTCTAGAATTTTGGCAAGGTCTGTGCAGAGGACCTGTGGATAAAGGGAAAAATATTTAAAGAGAGAGAAAGAGAGACATGCTCCTGTAGCTTGGCTGATGGAAAACCAGGACTGGATGGTTATGGCACAGTGTCTTTGACCAATACTCAAGAGGTCACCAGTTCTCCACCTAAGGGAGAGAATATCAATGAAGGGTAGCACACTAAAGGGATGCAAAAATAGATATCACAGGAATAAGATCTGGACTTACCTGGTGCAGAGTGCAGGCAGACTCTTACTAACCCCCAAGGATAACTAGAGTCCTGCTCAAGAGCCAAAGTATGAGGAAATGACACTGCAGCACTGGTAGGAAGGATGCTTGGGAGTTGGGGCGACTGTACTAACAAACTTTGAATATCAGAAATTGACAAGAACAATGAGGGCTGGAGAACTGCTAGAAACTTGGGGGGATATTTATAGTCCTCTAGCACCACCTTGCGCCACATTAACATCATTATTTAAGACGTTAATATGGCCCAACGAAGCCGAAATCCCTGTGCCGTATTTACAGGGTGGTGCAATGCATGCATTGCGCCACCCTGTAACCCTTTGCGCTACATTATGCCTGCGCCAGGCACAATGTATGCAAAGGGGGCATTCCCCCATTAGGAGAGCCAGAAAAATGGCATAAGGAAATCTTTGAGATTTCCTTGCGCCATTTTTTACGGCACTTTTAACACCTGCTCAAGAGCAGGCATTAAAAGGTGGCTTCCATTCTTTAGAATGGAGCCCTATGTACTCTGCAGGAGCAGCGCCAATATTTTGGCAATACTCCTGCAGAGTACATCAACAGCATCATGTGAAACAAGGCTATTGCCCCCTACCCTGCGCCACGGTGCGCTGGATTTTAAATACGGCACACACATGGTGGCAGTAGGGGGGTGCTAAGGGGTGCAGGGAAAGTGGCGCTGCACTTGGTGCAGCGCAACTTTCCATAAATCTGCCCCTAAAAGGAGGAAAAACAACAAAGGTGAGGGAATGATTAGGCCGAGTGTGAACTGAACCATAAGTGAAGTAGTCATAGCAACCACTGCTATCAGACAGCTTACTTCTGCACTTGGTAGGTCTTTATACTACATATTTCTCTACTGACCCTGAAGTGCTATTTCCAGGGCTGCTTTTAGTGTGGCTGGAGAAGCACAAGCTGATCTGCCTGACTCAGGAAATATTTGTAATTTCTGTGCTTGTCTGCATTGTTCATAGTCAGTTCTCCACTTTCTCAAGTTGGCAGTCTTTGGATTTTTATTTTATGAGCCACTATGTCTAGTGACCAGACAGCTATTTTCCTAAATAAATTAAAAGAAAATTGGAAAAGTCTAAACAATAACCAGGAAACTAAATACGTCCTTAGAGTGCTATACATTCTTTGACCACCTCACTTCTTTTTAAAAAATTTCCATCCTTAAAACACCTGTAAAGAATTTAGCCAAAGCCATAATGCTGCAGGTGGCCTATATAAATTATATTCCAAATGAACAGACGGATTTACAATCTTACTAAAACTGATCCACAATTTGTGACTGTTAGACATTGGGTCTCTAGTTGGCAGAGGTATGCACCCTGTTCAGATCTGTCATACCCACAAAAGTACATCAAACCAGTTTAGAAAAATAGGTAATCTTTATCTGCTTAAAATATGGTGAAAATGTCAAGAATTCAATGTGCACAAGCAAAGATATGAATTTTTTAAAATAAAGTCCCAATAAAGAGCTTAGAAACACAATAGCTCCAACTGGTACTGTATGTATGCTGCCACCATTACTGCCGTACTCATACTGCCTAACCTTGACATCCACCTCTTTTATACTCAGTTCATGAGCCAGAAGTAATTTATTTTCTGCCACGGCTCTTTCAGCCTTCCTCTCCTCTGCCTTCATTTTTAATTTTTCCAACTGCAGCCTGAATTCTCTCTCCTCTCTCCTTTCCTGTGCGGTCAGGCTGTGACTTGAGACACTGCTCCCTGGTCTTGCAGGGGGCACGAATCCAGGGGTGTCATCCTCCACTGCTGTTGGCAGCTCTTCGGGAGATCCATTCTCCTGCTCCCCAAACTCATCATCCTCTTGGGAGCGGCACTCTGTCCAGGCCCTCAGGAACCTCATCTTTCTTTTTGGAGGCTCCATGGGTAGGTACCCCCATCCCTTCGCAAAAGCCCTTCATCTAGGTAACTGTGACCTCCTCCACCTTAGCCTTGTCAAACTCTCCAGCTCCACTTGTGGACCCAGCTAGAGACGTTATGTATAGGACAAAAGACGCAAAACAGATAAAATTGCAGAAAAAGAAGAAAAAAATAAAAATGACCTTTAACTGTGGGTAGGTAGTGTACATGTAGCTATTGTATAGCACTGCACAAACATAAGTCCTATCCTCACCGCTGATCACCAGTGTTTGAAATTGGGTCTCTAGTTGGCAGAGGTATGCACCCTGACCAAGTAGGGACCACAATCCTAGTCAGGGTAAGTCACACACAAACTAAACTATCCTGTGCTCACCCTCTGGTAGCTAGGCGCAGAGCAGGCAAGTTTAACTTAGAAGGCAATGTGTAAAGTATTTGTCCAATACCTCATACAGTAACACAGTGAAAACACCACAAAAGTACACCATACCAGTTTATATAAAATAGGTAATCTTTATCTGAATAAAATAAGGTAAAAATGTCAAGAATCCAATGTGCACAATCAAAGATATGCATTTTTAAAGATAAAATCTCAATAAAGAGCTTAGAATTCAACTTCAAAAGTAAGCAGGATTTTCTATTACGATTCTGACCATACTAAACATGACAGGGCTACTCCTTTCAGATCAGAGGCTACCAATTAAAAGTATATAATGGCAGTTCTAATGCTAGCCTATGAGAGGAACAGGCCTCACATTAGTAGAAAATGAATTGGTGAGTTTATGACTACCAGCACATGTAAAACACATAAGAACATGTGCTGCCTTTTAGTTACATAGAACTCTGCCCTATGGGTTACCTAGGGCCTACCGTAGGGGTGACTTATATGTAGAAAAGGGGAGTTTAAGGCTTGGCAAGTAGTTTTAAATGCCAAGTCGAAGTGGCAGTGAAACAGCACACACAGACCTTGCAAATGACAGGCCTGAGACATGGCTAAAGGCTACTTATGTGGGTGGCACAATCAGTGCTGCAGGCCCACTAGTAGTATTTTAATGTATAAGCCATGGGCAATTAGTGCACTTTACTTGGGACTTACAAGTAAACTAAATAAACCAATTGGGTAGGAGCCAATGTTACCATGTTTAGGGGAGAAAGCACAACCACTTTAGCACTATACAGCAGTCGTAAAGTGTGTAGATTCCTAAAACGAGCACAAACAGGATCTGAAAAATGGAGGGAGGCAGGCAAAAAGTTGTTGGATGACCACCCTAAGGCTGTCAGGTCTAACAGTGACAAGTATTTTCGCAACCAGTGTGGAATTTTGCAAACCGACCTATTTACTAATAGATCTGTTTGTAAAATTCTGAAGTGGAGTTGTCGCAATCTGACCTACCTCATTAATATGCATCAGGTAGGTTGCAAATTGCTACTCACTCTCATTGGCCACAATCACAGGGATGGTGGCCTGCAAGGATCAGTAGGCCATCATGTCTGTGATTAAATTTCATTTTATTTTAAAGCAGCCCATTTTCCTTAAAACATTTCATTGAGATCAGGCAGTGGACCCTCGGACCGCGATCTACTGCCTGTGAAACTATATTTTTAATTTTACAAAGGGAAAGAAGTACAAAGGTGACCCCTTTCCCGTTATGAATGGGTTACCACCTAGGGGTTAGTAACTTTTCAATGGCTTGTGACCACAATTGTGCAGTTGACAGATTGGATGCTGATTCGGCATTTGGAAGCCACACCCACAACATGCACCTTCCAACTAATGAATTTGTATCCATTTACAATCGTATTTTAAAAGTCAATGAAACGTTACCACCTCCTAAAAGGGATTCATACAAAGGAAAATCATATTTTGCAGTTTTTGATTTGGACTTTTGTGACTGTAAAATAGGTTAGTAAATCTTCTCCCCAAGTCTTTAAAGATGTTTTAGTGTTAAGGAGGTGAACAAAATTCACTTTTGATCCTGGCCAAAGTTGATTACAGTGTCTGTAGCCGAGCACTTCGGTGCACTTGAGAGACAGTTGGAGAACGTAGCCACAGTGCTGCTTATAAGAGTTGTGTTTCACTGCTTACCATTTACTGCTCAATGTAGGTGTAAATCACTTCTAGAGAAAAATACTAGCACTCGGAAAAGGTTAAGCTTCCCATGCCTGAATCGGAATGGAGGGAGAGATGGAACTTCGAATGTGAGTGGACTATTGCAGCTGTGTGAGTGAGAAGCACCTTGGTCTAGATTTATCGTAGTATTGAGTATTAAGTCAGATTTACCAAGCAATGCAAAGTCACCCTGTGTGGCCCTCTGTTGCTTGGTAAATCTGGGGTAAGGCAAGTTAGCAAAAGTCACTGCCATGGGTTAATATGCCCTGGGAGGTGTTTCATGGGTGGAGAGTGGCTGTTCTTATGCAGCCACCCATGGATTTAGGCTCGTTTCCAGATGTACCAACATTGATAAACTTGGCAACGTGTGAACCTTTTTCACCTTATCAGAATATCTTTATTTCTCCTTGTTCTTTCTTCTTTCTACGTATGCTGCCTTCTGCACAACTAGAAAGAGGAAAACGCCCCGAGGATTGTTTTTGTGCAGGAAGGTGTCTGTAACACAGGCACTTTTGCAATGTGGTGCAAAGGTGGCTGTGTTCGCGCTAGCCAGCGCAGGCATGCCAGCACAGGCAGCAAGCATAAATGCGCCAAATATTGGTAAATATGGTGCCTTCCTGCCCTGTTTCATGCAGTGAGTTGTCTTGCTGGGCTACATGAAAGATTGATAAATCTAGCCCTACGATTGTTCATGAGTGCCTGAGTGTAAGTCCAGCCTCCTGGAGTGCTGTGGTTGTCTTGGTATTTTACTATGATGTCTGATTGTGAGAGGAGGCGCCCTGACAGGCTCTGAGGCCTATATTTATACTTTTTTAGCGCCGCATTTGGGTCATTTTTTGACGCAAATTGGCGCAAATTTACAAAACACAATTGTATTTTGTACGTTTGCAGCGCTTTTCAATCAATTAATCAATCAATCAATCAATCAGGGGATTTATAGAGCGCACTACTCACACGTTAGGGTCCCAAGGCGCTAGGGGGGGGGGAAGAGCTACTGGTCAAAAAGCTAAGTCTTGAGGCGTTTCCTGAAAGGTAGGTCGTCTTGGGTCAGGCGGAGGTGGAGCGGTAGGGAGTTCCAGGTCTTGGCGGCTAGGTGAGAGAAGGATCTTCCTCCAGCGGTGGTGCGACGGATGCGGGGGACGTAGGCGTGGGTGGCGGAGTGGAGATAGTGGGGGGGGGTGTGAAAGGTGAGTCTGTCGTTGAGGTAGACGGGACCTGTGTTGTGGAGGGCCTTGTGTGCGTGGACGAGGATTTTGAAGGTGATCCTCTTTGATACTGGTAGCCAGTGTAGGTCTCTGAGGTGGAGTGAGATGTGGTTGCGGCGTGGGATGTCCAGAATGAGGCGGGCGGACGTGTTCTGGATTCTTTGCAGCTTTGTTTGTCAAAGAGCGGCGCAAATGCGATGCTAAAAAAGTATAAATATGGGCCTGAGTGTCTTTCAGTGGAAGATACAGGATGCGTGGTTCATGGGCGCCCAGACCCCAAAGGAGGTGCCTGTATATACAGAGAGCACGTCATGTCCAAATGTATGTTTAACACACAGGTCAGGGGTGTGCCTGCTCCAACACTCATGCACAATCTGTGCCAGCCAGACCCTACAGTGCACATCTTTGTACACACCGTTACTCTATAAAATACTCTTATTTATAAAGCCCAAACCTTGATGCTATACGCGAGTGAGTCAGGTATATGATATGAATATTTACTTTCCTAAATGTGGGCGAATTGTCCACGGTGGTTGTGCGAAAACAAGAACAAGAAATAGCGCTATGTCGAGTTGGGCCATGCAATAGTGCTGGAAAGTGAAGTGTGACATTGAGTATCGTTCTGTCACCTGAAGCACTCAAGCGCCTGTCGGTGTGTGCCACAAACAGCATTAACTCGCTGCCTCTGTGGACAGCCTATGGAAAGTGTGTTCCTTTCACCACATAAAGGTGATTTAATTGGCATTGTAAGTGCTTTTTTCCATTTCCCTGCCTCGGTGCTGGCTGACCAGGCTGTTTGCAAAGACAACCCCTAGAATGGGCGTCGAGTCACATTCATGAGAACAAAGGGTGCACAAGACAGGGGTTCATGCCGTGACCCTGAGGCCCACGGGGCTGGGGAGAGCCAGTCACATCACTTGTGACACGTGACTGACTGCTGACCTGGAAGTCTGTCCCTTGAGGACGGAGTGCAGTGCTTAATTTGTGCTTGTTGTTTCCGGTGTTGAGCCCCGGCACTTATTTTTGAGGGCCGGCGCTTATTCTTCTGCCTCAAGCATTTGCTGCGAGCAAAAGTCACATATGGGAAAGACGGAAGAAGGAAAACGAAAAAGCATCACAAAGGGAGAAAGTAGAAAGCTGCAAGAGTGAGCTGAAGGGGAAGGGAGTGGCTTTATATGGATTGAAGAGGCACGAGATGGCTTCAGTATTACGCAGCCTCACTATTCCGTGTTCACGCATTTAATTGCAGCAGCCGCGTGTTTAAGAGGAGGGCTTTGGGGACCGGCACATTTTTATTTACAAATTAAGCACTGGCGGAGTGCCTCCTGCTGTGAGGGCAGGAGAGGTACCTGCTCCCTCAGGCGGGACCTCCTGGCCGCCTTTGACAGGCAGACATGTCTCCCCAGAGCCGGGCCCTTCAGCCCTGGGCTGCCGGAGCGCGCGGTCACGGCTCGGTGCTTCCTGAGCAAAGCATCTGCTCGAAGACTAGAGAAGGTAGAGGGGAGGGAAACAGGGGGCTCTTCCCAGCCCCCACCTCGTTACCTCTGTGCATCCAAGCAGCATGCAGAGTGCTAAGCAGGGCTGGGCCAGGAGGCTCCATTGATTTCCACTTGCATCAGTGCCCTGGATCCCCACCCTCTCACCCCCTCCCCAAAAGGGCTGCTAACTAGCTCTCCCGCAGAAGCAGCATCAGCCATGCCTTCATTTCCAGCTCCTGTCACTGCATCCTGAGAGAGTGGCCAGTGCTTCATTTGTTAAAAAAACAGAAGTGCCAGGCCCTTTGTTAGGAGGCAACTGCAGCTTGCACCCACTAACACTGCCCATGAGAGTCTTATCACTACTAGTCATCACACTCATACAAGTGTGACAATTCAGACTTGAAATATACATTAAAATAAAATGACTAATACTTGCTTCCCAAGCTATTCTTATAGCTTTGGATGCAGGTGTTTGTGAAGTTAATGTATATTTAATTATTAAACAACAGTTGTGGTGCGCCTCAAAAAACAGGACAAACAGTGCCACCATGTGGCAGGCTTTCATAACAGCTGGTGTTGTCAATAATATGCCGGTGGCGAGCATACGAAACCACCGGCTCAAATTAAGCGCTGATTGTGGCTCACCGAAGCCTTGCATTGCAACTGCACAAATATAGAGCGGTTTAGTCACCAGAAGAAACATTGAAGCACATTTTGTGAAATGGTTGAAAAGTAGTGAGAGCTCACTAGGATTAAAGGAATTTGATTCTCTTCCTCCAGTGTGATAAGATGCCACTGCATCCTGGCCAAGAGATGTGGCGGTTGTACATGTGATGGGGTCACCAGCGCTGTCTTTGTCCTTGCGCTATGATTACATCACATATAAATGCATAGCACAATAGATGTAGGGGCCATAATATGCCTGCCACACTTTCTCTCCCTGTAGCCATGCCTGGCATCTACCTCTGACTTTGCTCTTAAATGATAAACAGCACAGCAGGGTTATTTAGACTCTATATAGTCTACCTATTGGGTAGGCGATCCACACTGTGTGAACGACTGGAACTTGGCCATTTGGGTATGTGCTGAGTGGCTGTGAGGTACTCATCGAATGCTTCGGTGCTAGATTTGATATGATGCTGAATTTATTTTCTCATTAAAGAATTTGTCAACCTTTTCCCATCTTTCTTAATTTCTTTCAGTGTTGTCATGGAATAGTTGAGATGTTTGACTGTATTTCGGCTGCAGTCCTTTTCTTTTAATTGGATCATAAGTTCTCCCAATCAATATAAATGTTTTACAATCTCTAAATGTTTCACTGGGAGATATGGTATTCTATTAGGGACATCTGTACCCAGGTCACTTGCATTGCAAGCTTTGATGGTTTGAGGGTGGCCACGAACTTGGTTGGTTGCTAAGTGGGGTGACCCCAGTGAAAGTTAACACGGATTATAGGCTGTATGTAGGTTTTGATGTGTGTGGAAAGATGACCCATATATGCAGTTGGTCAGCTACTACAGGGAGGTCAGTGAGAATGATTACATTTTTTCTATGTGGTTGTGCAAAATTCTAAAAACAGACCCCACCAAATGTTATTGCTCCTCCTAGGCTTACTTAAAACCTGTTAGATAGCTAGCATGTAGATCAATACTTGGGGAAACATCACTTACAACGCAGCAAATGCAACAAGATGCATTTACTGCGATGCCATCACCACGCGTACCGGAGCAACAACTCCCTTTTTCTGTGCCTTAACCACGCATGTGCTGAACAACACTCCGCACCGGGAGAGGACGCAGTCAGGTAAGTGGGGCTGGGGGATAGTTTTTAGGGTAGTTTTGTTTTTAGGGTGGGGTTCGGGCCTCGAGGTAATGTTGTTTTTAGGGGCTGGGTGAGGGGGTTTAGGTAATTTTGTACTTAGGGTGGGTTTTTAGGGGCAGGGTAATTTTGTTTATAGGGGTGGGGATGGGGGGGTCGGGGTAATTTTGTATTTAGGGCAGGTGGGTGGTCGGGTAATTTTGTATTGAGGGTGGGTGGGTGGGGTCAGGTTTTTTGGAACAGGGGTGGAGGTGGCAGGGTAATTTTGTTTTTAGGGGCAGGGTGGGGAGTCGGGGTAGGATGCAGTCAGGTAAGTGGGGCTGGGAGAAGTTTTGGGGTATTTTTTAGGTGTGGGGGTGGTTGGGTTATTTTTTTTAAGGGGTGGGCGTTGGTGGTCGGGATAATTTTGTATTTAGTGTGGGTGGGGATGGGTTTTTAGGGGTGGGTTGGGGTAGGGGGGTCATTGTATTTTGTATTTAGGGGTGGGGTCTGTTTGAGTTTGTATTTAGGGGTTGGTGTGATTTTGTTTTTATTGGGCGGGGCCGTGGGGGAATTTGTATTTAAAGGTGTGGTGGGGGGGTTGGGTTTTTAGCGGAGGGAGTGGGGAGTTGGGATAATTTTGTATTTAGGGAGGTTCAGGGTTTTAGAAGCAGGGATCGGGGTAGGACGCAGTCAGGTAAGTGGGGCTGGGAGAGGATTGAGGGTAGATTTTAGGGGTGGGGTGGTTGGGGTGATTTTCTTTTTGGAGGTGGGGGTTGGGGTAATTTTGTATTTAGTTTCGGTGGGTGGTAGGTGTTTAGGGGCAGGGTGGAGGGTTGGTGTAATTTTGTATTTAGGGATGGGGGTCAGTGTAATTTTGTTTTTAGGGGCGGGTAATTTTGTATTTAGGGGCAGGGGTGGTGAGTCGGGTAATTTTGTATTTAGGGCGGGTGGGTGGGTCGGGTTTTTAGGGGAGGGTGTGGGGGTCAGGGTAATTTTGTTTTTAGGGGTAGGGGTGAGGGGTTTGGGGTAGGATGCGGTCAGGTAAGTGGGCTGGGAGAGGAATGGGGTAGTTTCTAGGGGTCGGGGAGGTTGGGTTATTATCTTTTTTAAGGGGCAAGGGTTGGGTCAGGGTAGTTTTGTTTTTAGGGCGGGGTCAGGGTGATTTTCTTTTTGGGGGTGGGGGTTGGGGTAATTTTGTATTTAGTCCGGGTGGGTGGTAGGTTTTTAGGGGTGGGGTGGTTGGGGGTCAGTGTAATTTTGTTTTTAGGGGCGGGGTAATTTTGTATTTAGGGGCAGTGAGTCTGGGTAATTTTGTATTTAGGGCGGGTGGGGGGGTCAGGTTTTTAGGGGAGGGCGTGGGGGGTCAGGGTAATTTTGTTTTTAGGGCTAGTGGTGTGGGTTTTGGGGTAGAATGCGGTCAGGTAAGTGGGCTGGGAGAGGATTGGGGTAGTTTTTAGTGGTCGGGTTATTTTATTTTAAGGGGCATGGTCGGAATAATGTGGTTTCTAGGGCAGAGTGGGGGGGAGTCAGAGTAATTTTATATTTAGGGCAGGTATTTAGGGGTGGGGTAATTTTGTATTTAGGGCTGGTGGGGGGCCCATTTTTAGGGTCGAGGTGTGGGCTCTGGGTAATTTTGTTTTTAGGGGAAGGGGTGGAGGGGTCGGGGTAGGATGCTGGATTGGGGGTCGTTTTTAGGGGTGGGGTAGTTTTTAGGTGTGGGGGTGGTTGGGTTATTTTTTTTAAGAGGCTGGGGTCTGGGTAGTTTTGTTTTTAGGGTGGGGTGGAGGGTCGGGGTACTATAGTTTTTAGGGTGGGGTGGGGCTTGGGGTAATTTTGTTTTTAGGGGCAGGGTGGGGGTCAGGGTAATTTTGTATTTAGGGCAAGTTTTTAGGGGCAAGGTGGGGGGTTTGGGTAATTTTGTTTTTAGGGGTGGCGTTGTTTTATTTTTGGGGGTGAGGTTGGTTGTTTTTAGAGCGGGTCAGGGTTGGGGTAGGTGTTAGGATTCAGGGTGGGTGGGGAGTGTCGGGGTACTTTTTTGTGGGTGGGGGTCAGGGTAGTTTTATTTTATGGGGTGGTGGGGTTGGGGTAGTTGTGTTTTTACGGTGGGTGGGGGGTTGGGGTAGTTGTTTTTATAGGGCAGGTTGGGGGGTGGCATGCAAAAACCACACATGCCGTTCCACATGCCTTTACTAGGCTTGCTTTTACAACGAAAAATCGTTGTAGAGGCATGCGTGGTAAAGGCATTCGTGGAAACAATGCGGTCGTTGTTCCGACCACGTTGTTCAGGCATGCGTGGTTGGCGCATACATTGTTCCATCATACATCCTGTTTTTTTAAGTATGTCGCTTGCCAGTTTATACTGACATCTGACTTATGAGGGAGGCTGAATGCTTGATGTAACCTCATGTAATGAAACCAACCATGATGCCTCAGCTGGGCTCAAATTTTGCAATGCAATCTAATCATGTTAGGCAAAAGTAACGAGCCATTCACTTTCATTGCATTTTTGCACCTTGCTACCTGTGTGGTGACGATACAAGATGACAAACTTCATTAACATTAAAACTCCATGTGTGTGTCCTCTTTCTTATTCCTTATGTCCTGATGAAGACTCCATTTTGAGAACCGAAACATAAGAATGCTCACTCTGTGCAACACCAGATATCCAAACGGATGCTAAACATATATGTGTAATGGATGTTTTCTAGGGAAGAAATTTATTACATACATGAAATAGAATTTGGGGCACCAGTATTTTTTATTATACGTGGGATAAAGTGCACTCCTTAATTAGATCACCCATCATTTAACTAAAACATTTTCTATATCCTTTCTATGAATTAATGACAGTGAAAATAGGTTAAATGGAGGTTGATTCTTCAAACATACAGGGAGTGCAGAATTATTAGGCAAATGAGTATTTTGACCACATCATCCTCTTCATGCATGTTGTCTTACTCCAAGCTGTATAGGCTCGAAAGCCTACTACCAATTAAGCATATTAGGTGATGTGCATCTCTGTAATGAGAAGGGGTGTGGTCTAATGACATCAACACCCTATATCAGGTGAGCATAATTATTAGGCAACTTCCTTTCCTTTGGCAAAATGGGTCAAAAGAAGGACTTGACAGGCTCAGAAAAGTCAAAAATAGAGAGATATCTTGCAGAGGGATGCAGCACTCTTAAAATTGCAAAGCTTCTGAAGCGTGATCATCGAACAATCAAGCGTTTCATTCAAAATAGTCAACAGGGTCGCAAGAAGCGTGTGGAAAAACCAAGGCGCAAAATAACTGCCCATGAACTGAGAAAAGTCAAGCGTGCAGCTGCCACGATGCCACTTGCCACCAGTTTGGCCATATTTCAGAGCTGCAACATCACTGGAGTGCCCAAAAGCACAAGGTGTGCAATACTCAGAGACATGGCCAAGGTAAGAAAGGCTGAAAGACGACCACCACTGAACAAGACACACAAGCTGAAACATCAAGACTGGGCCAAGAAATATCTCAAGACTGATTTTTCTAAGGTTTTATGGACTGTTGAAATGAGAGTGAGTCTTGATGGGCCAGATGGATGGGCCCGTGGCTGGATTGGTAAAGGGCAGAGAGCTCCAGTCCGACTCAGATGCCAGCAAGGTGGAGGTGGAGTACTGGTTTGGGCTGGTATCATCAAAGATGAGCTTGTGGGGCCTTTTCGGGTTGAGGATGGAGTCAAGCTCAACTCCCAGTCCTACTGCCAGTTCCTGGAAGACACCTTCTTCAAGCAGTGGTACAGGAAGAAGTCTGCATCCTTCAAGAAAAACATGATTTTCATGCAGGACAATGCTCCATCACACGCGTCCAAGTACTCCACAGCGTGGCTGGCAAGAAAGGGTATAAAAGAAGGAAATCTAATGACATGGCCTCCTTGTTCACCTGATCTGAACCCCATTGAGAACCTGTGGTCCATCATCAAATGTGAGATTTACAAGGAGGGAAAACAGTACACCTCTCTGAACAGTGTCTGGGAGGCTGTGGTTGCTGCTGCATGCAATGTTGATGGTGAACAGATCAAAACACTGACAGAATCCATGGATGGCAGGCTTTTGAGTGTCCTTGCAAAGAAAGGTGGCTATATTGGTCACTGATTTGTTTTTGTTTTGTTTTTGAATGTCAGAAATGTATATTTGTGAATGTTGAGATGTTATATTGGTTTCACTGGTAATAATAAATAATTGAAATGGGTATATATTTGTTTTTTGTTAAGTTGCCTAATAATTATGCACAGTAATAGTCACCTGCACACACAGATATCCCCCTAACATAGCTAAAACTAAAAACAAACTAAAAACTACTTCCAAAAATATTCAGCTTAGATATTTATGAGTTTTTTGGGTTCATTGAGAACATGGTTGTTGTTCAATAATATAATTAATCCTCAAAAATACAACTTGCCTAATAATTCTGCACTCCCTGTATAAAAGAAGGGCAGAAAACAAGTTAAAACATTTTTGTAAAATGAAAATCAGAAGTAATCCAGTGATCATTTGTTCTATTTGTATTTCTGTTTCTCATTGATTGAGCTGTGTCAGTGGTGTGCGCCCTACTTAGAACTTCCCATTGAGATACTTGGTTGTGTCAATGGATCCTCTCACTTTTTTTGTCTGTGGTGCTCACCGAGTCACTCTTGTTTGTCTCTCTGCTCACAGGTACGTGTTCCTTCTCACCATCCTCTTCTTCATTCCTGGAGTCGTGATGATCATTGCCTATGGACTCATCTCCCGTGAGCTCTACCGAGGGATCCAGTTTGAGATGGACATGAAGAAAGAGGCCAAAGGTCAATATTTTATCACTATAGCAGAGATGCTAGCGGTGTGAGATCACTGGGCAATGGGCACAGGATGCAGGGACTAGGGCATTTGTCTCTCTCCAACATTCACATATAGAACTGGACCAGTTGACCAACATCATAGAAAAGTCCAGGCAGGCTTTTAAGATCTCCACAGTCAAAACGTATCAGGAAATGTCATATATTGTGAATTTCTCTGGGCATTATTTGCATGTTTATTGGTCATTCTGAAAACCTGACTCGACTGTTAAGTGGCTTGTCAACACCAGCCCTACTCCAAATTGGGGGGAAAATGCACCATGTGCCGATGTGTGCAGAACACAATAAATTCTGAGCTCGGTGCCGCATCTCAGTAAGTCACTCGAACACGTGTAACAAAAAAAAAAAAAAAGACATTAGTTGTTCATAGCCCAAGTGCTCGATGCACAGCCAAAATCCATGGTTCTAAACAGATATACTAAAACGTCTTTCATGTCTATAAAATGAAAAACCATATCATTTTTGTATACAATGCTTCAATTACATCATTTTGGGTGCAAACATTGCTACAAATTATGCAAAAAAATGGAGGCACAATATAGTCCAGAATATTGAAGCACACTATAGTCCAAATTTGAATCAAAGGGCCATATGTACTAAAGCTTTTTCCGGTAGACACAGAATGGGTAAAATCCTTTGATACATCTGACCCAAAATGCGCAGCTGAGTTTAGTTTTATCTCTCTACCAAACCCCTAGTTTTAGAGTTCACGTTTTCTTCATAAGGCACGCCCACTTCTGTTGAGCAGCAAAATGTTTCTTCAATTTCAATAGAATTGTATTCTTGAATTACAACAAATCTAATTTGTATTGCCGGAACAAAACTCAACCCCCTAATTGAAAACAAGAATTTCTAATTTGGAGGAACCCAAATATGGTGAATTGACTACTAGGAATCAATTGTTTGCGGTTATCACTTCCTGTTATTGTTCGATCGTGTTTCCGCCCGACTCTTCGCCCTCTTTCTGTCTTACATTTTCTGGGTTTTGTTGCAACAAAGTCCTGGATCTTCTTCCGTCCACCACTGCTGACTTTCAGCGGGTGGTGCCAGGTGAGAGCCACCTGGCACTCGTTTTTGGGGACAGGCACGTTCTTTGAAACAGAGCAAAATAGAGAAAAATATAAAAGTGGAAAGACAGAGAAAGAAGGAAAGACAGTGACAAAGGGAGGAAGCAGGGCTAAAAAAGTACCTGTATGCGTGAGCTAATGGGACATGGAGTGCCAGGGGGTGGATGCAAGAGGCATGAAGTGGAATTAAGACTACGTAGCCTCGGTATTCAGCACCTCAACCTTTGATAGTGCCGGCAGAGGACTTCTGAGCAAAACATTGGGGCATATTTATACTTTTTGGTGCAAAACTGCACTAACGCAGTTTTGCATCAAAAAATTTTGCACCGCCTTGCACCACTCCTGAGCGTCAGCCGGGCACCATATTTATGGAATGGTGCAAGCCGGCACAAAGGGTGGGCTAGCGTTAAAAAAAAAGACATTAGCCAGGTGGGGGTGGAGGTATGGGAGAAGGGGTTTTTGCACCAAAAGATTACGGTAGGCAGGTTAGAGTAAACAAAAATGACTAACCAGCCTAGCGTCATTTTCTGACGCAAAACCATCCATACCACATGATCCCTGTCTTAGAAAAGACAGGAGTCATGCCCACCACCCTAATGGCCAGCACAGGGGACAAGTGTCCCCTGGGCATGGCCATTGCACCCAGTGCCATGTAGGTAGGCCCATTTCTGGACCTCCAATGACACTTTAAAAAATAAAATACTTACCTGTACTTATCTGGGATGGGGTCCCCCATCCTTCGCTGTCCCTCTGGTGTGGGTGTCCCTGGGGAGGGCACCTGTAGGCCTATTCCATGGTGTTCCACCATGGGAATAGGCCCACAGGTCCCCTAACGCCTGCCCTGACCAGGCGTTACATAATGATGCAAAGCAAGCTTTTCATCATTATTTGACCCCTCCTCCCCGTGTGATTTTAGCACAGGGGGATAAATATGGAGCTAAGGCTATAGAGTCATTTTTTGCACAGGAACACCTACCTTGCATTTCATTGACACAAGGCAGGTTTCCACGTCCAAAAAATGACTTTAACTACATAACTTTGGTGCTAGACGGCTCCAGCGCCAAAGTATAAATATGGAGTTAGTTTTGCACCAAATTTGCGTTAATAAAATGACACAAATTCGGCGCAAAACAAGTATAAATGTGCCCCTATGTGCCTTCCCACATAGGCTTTTAAAAATTACACACTGCACTGCTCCCCACCCCTCCCAGCGCGGACCCACTTGTATCACTTTGATGTGTTTCTCAAATGGCCTGAATTATTTGAATCACACTGAGTCTGATTTACAAGGAAGAGAAAGTGAAAAAGCACTTCTGTAGTATTATTTTACATTTGAATTTGGAAATACAGAAATATTAAATTGAACTATTCAGGTAGAGCAGATTGGAAGAACTGGGCCCTTTTTAGAATGTTACTAATATTGAGTGGGATATTTGAGGGCCAATTCACAAAGGCATGTAAAAGTATGCAAAAGAGTACTCTAATAGTCCTACTTTCTATACACACACATGCATACACGCTAAATGAAGAACTCTTTTCCAAGAATCGTACGGCATATCACTAGCGTGGCATATCACTAGCGTGGCATATCACTAGCGTGGCATTTCACTAGCGTAAATCTGTAGCCTTGCCCCAAATATATTCATTAGGTCTTAGGACAAAGGTATAGATTCAATTCATTTCACAATTTGTAATGTCACAAGGAAACGTGCCAATGCGTGAATGATTACTATACAAAAGTTAAGTGCCATGTAATATTTTGCTTTCTTGTTTTAACACAAGGAGACGAACATGGTTGAGCCTTGCAAGCGAAAGAGTGATGTAGAAACCACCCTGAGTAACACACATAGAATACCTATAGATATAAAATAGAATACAAAAAGGGATGCAAAAACAACCCTGAATAACACGTATAGAATACATATAGGTATAGAATATAGAAAACTATAAAAGATGTAGAGACAACCCCAAATAATACCTATAGGTACTGAATACCTATAGAGTACAATGCATGCTAAGTTACTGAAGTAACATATTGCCATAGACACCCTGTATCTGCTCATATCTCAGTTGGATATATCTAGGAATTGTTGCGGGGTATTGCCAGCCCCTTCACAATTGCCCTGACTATCTGCAATAACTTGCCTTAAAGAATATGTGGATAAATTAAACTTTTGCAAAAACTGAGGATCATAAAAAACATGCATTTCACCTTAGTGCGTTCATTTAAAAGCAGGTATTACCTCCTTTTTTGCCCACGGAACTGGGTGAGCCCATAGATCTTGGTTTCCTGGCTTGTCTCTACCAAGATGCCTTGTTTCCTGCATTGATGAGATTTTCAACAGCCCCATCCACCACGATTCCCAATATTTGCTTGTACCTCTGTATAGCTTCTGTTTTCCGGAAACCTTGCACGAGTTCCCAAGCTTGTGTTCTCATTCGTTGTATATCAGATCCTGTACTAATTTCTTGTGGTACCTCATTTAGGGTTTTCATCATGAACAGCGGTTTTTGTTACTAAAACATATCCTGTGTACCCCTGATTTCGGTTCTGCATTTGACCACTGTGTCCAATATTGTGTTCTCACACCAATACATCTGCTTGTATGCCAGGATCTCAAGGACAAAAATACTGGCCCCCAAAACACTGTGACTAATATATCAACTAAAAGTATAACATGAATCTTAGTGTATATAGTTAAGAAAGAAACCTGTTGGAAGTGCAGGTATGATTACAAGAGAAACCTAAAAAAATGATATTCATCATTTATGGTTCAGTAAACTAACCATAGCTGGTGTCCTCCTCATGCACTACTTATATCATCACACATTACATCATTTATGACGGTAAATGATATCATTGGTGGCATCACCCAATGGTACCAATACTTTGCTTATTTCGCCGTATGATAACTTTTAAGTAGATGATTCTTACCAATCATCTCACTTAAACTACTCTTATAAATAATAATACACTAGATACAGAACTGTTAATTCTCTTCATTTGTCTATGAATACACCATGTAATAATGCTGTACCCACAGCTATAAAAGCATAACTCATCTTTGCACATTAACCCCCTACAATCTTATGAGAAGTGACATTTACTTTAAAACGCCTCAGCAAAACTGAGAGAGTTCACAACTAAGTACAACAACATAAATAGGGGCACACACTATCTCAGTAGCACACATGCACCATCACAACATTAAACAAACATCAGAGTATACCACTCAACTGCTGTAAGAAACATTCAGCATCCATACTACATCATACACCATAATTTAGAAACAATCAAAAGAAGTATAGACATTGCACTACAATTGTACAGCCACACATTCACCGATAAATACCCCCAAAAATACAGTGAATTAAACTACTGGAAGCAAGAACACATATATAAAATCAATCACTATCACCAAGTAACTTATACATAAGTAATCAGAAAAGTAGCTTCAGAACCCCATATTCCCATTCTAGTATATAAAAAGAGAAAGTTTAACATACAACTATGTAACTATTTTACACATATTCTAGTATCACTGGAGAAGTCTCACCATTATGTTGCAAAATAACAGTTTACAAATAAAAATCCATTCATTACTTCGAAATTATACTGTTACGAAAAGGATGCAAAACAACATATTATAAAAATAGTTTTACTCATAATAAATGTAATATAAACATTTAAATTTGTCATTCACATCTTTACAAAAATCAAACTAATGCCAACAGCAGAATCATTGATGATGGCAACAGTAATGCCATTTGTGGGGTCATTTAAGATGTCATCAGATGCCCTTTAACATGTCGTAAGTGATGTAACGTGTAGTCATATGCAATGCATTACAACAACACACGTTATGGTTAGTTTACTGAAACCTATCTGGCAAATATTAGTGTTTTTTTAGGATTCTGTTTAGTAATCTTAACTGCACTCTAACTGTTTTTGGTGAACTTCAGATGCTTTTTTTATTTTAAAAAAAAACAATGTTTAAAGAAACATTATAATTAGGTGTTGGAATGAGACACACATTAGGGTTACAAAACCCACAAACAAGAGAAATATGCCAGTCATAGGTTAATTTGAGCAATGTCAAATGGTGACAAATCAATTTATAAATTGCACCCTCATCATGTACTGCTTATAACATCACACATTACATAATTCATGACATTGCTCAAGTTACTAAATAGCCAAACCTCGCCTCACTTTTTTAATTTGCTGGTTTAATGCCTGCGTTAACATCTCAATTAGTTTAATCTGCTCCTCAGGAAATGCTTTAAATTCAACATCTCTTTTTCCAACAAAATGACATTCCAGAGTGTTTCACTTTTGTCTTGAATACAAATTCATAGCACTCTAGTTGCTTATTAGAACTCAGTGGTGATGCTACAGTTGATTACTAGGGATTTAACTGACTTACTGCGCTGGTGTTGGAAGTACATGTTTCACTCTGTAGAGCAGAATATTTTCCGGAAATGCTTGAGGAAGATATTTGAGAACTCATGAAAAAAGTGTCCCCATTTTAGCTTTCTAGAGCACCAACCATAATTTCTAAGACAAACAGAACCCCCTCATTTTCAGTGTTTACTTTAGTCCCTTCTGTAAGAAATGCTTTTAATTTTACAGTTTTGACTCCATCAAGATGGCGCTCAAGTATGCCCCACTAGTGCCATGAATACAGAATGTTAGTGCTCTAGTTGCTCATTAGAACTCTGTAATAAAACTACAGTTGATCACTAGGCAGTTTACCGAAAGACTGGTGCTGATGTTTCAGTCTGCATGTCAGAATGCTTTACTGACATGGTTGAGGAAGGTATTTAAGAACCCACAGAAAATGTGTCTTCATTGGAGCATTGACCATAATCTATATGGCAAAAGGAAACCCCTCATTTGTTACTTTACTGCAGTCTCCTCTGTAAAAAATTATTTGGACTCTGTAGCTGTAATTCTATCAATTCGGCTTCAGGTTTTGACATAAATAAAGAATGTTAGCACTTGAGTTGCTCATCAGAGCACTGACGGAGGCTGCAGTAAAACACTGGGAATCAAACGGCAGGCTGCTGGTGGAAGTACGTTTTACTCAGAATATCAGACTTTATTCTCACCTGGCTAAGGAAGATAGTGTGAACGTATAGAAAACATGCTCTCATTTTAGCTTCTGAAGCACCTTCCATAACCTCCATGAGAAAATCACAAGAGAAAACAGTTTCTCCCAAACATGGTTTATCAAGTCCCGGCAGAGGATCAGCATTAAAAACAAAGTTACAAATAGTAAACCTGTTACTGTAACCACTTTTGCTGTTGTTGATATTTGGGTCACAAAAGTTTTGCAGGTCAATGCAGAAATCTCCACATTTTGGTAGAATTTCAAGTAAATGGACTACTGCCTCAAATGGCTATTGTTCAAGTTTTGCAACTTTTGATTTATCCATCTTGGACTTAGCTACGGATTCTTACCAGAGTAGGTTTGGCAGCCCCCACCCATCATTTCCACTGGTTATTCATCATGTTTGTGACAGAATGCAATTCAAGCAGTACTTATATTGGCATCTTAACTTTGATGAACCCAACAGGGTCATCCTTCCTGGATCAACTGAGAGGGCACAGTGGCAGTGGACAGAGGATTTGAACAAGATAGTAGTACTGATGGAAAGTAGGACACTGAAGAGGGTGGAAGGAACTGTGAAAGGGAACAGGACAGAAGCAGTGGACAGGCATGGACCGTAGAGTAGACTGAGGGAGGATGAATACTGGAGTTGAATGGCAAGCATTACAGGATGTGGAACAGGCCTTTCTGGTATGGCTGGCCATTTCTAAAGAGTAAATAAAGCACAACATAGGAGTGGGGAGGGAGGTGTGTACAATGGTATTACTTTTGATGTTCCTTTGACTACCATGCTATCTGTTAGAAATAGGGTCTCTGATTGGCAGTCAGTTTGCACTTTGTCCAAGCAGGGACCCTCACTCTAGTCAGAGCAATGAAGATACACCCCCTTCTCTCTCCCCCAGCACCTTGGGACCCTCACGGGTGAATAGCCGCGCTCACCAAATCCCTGATCGATTGACTTAGATAACCCCCTTGGAAGCTTGGCACAAGCAGTCAGGCTTATCTCAAAGGCAAATTGTAAAGTATTTGTACTAACACACACAGTAATACAGTGAAAACACTACAAAATGGACACCACACCCGTTTAGAAAAATACACAATACTTATCTAACTCAAACAAGACTAAAACAACAAAAATCCAAAATACACAAGTCAAGATATGAATTTTTACAATAAAAAGAGTCTTCCTCCATGGAAAACAATGGAAACAAATTACCTGGTTTGCATCAAAAATAAAGCCACATGGGAGCACGTGTGTCGGAAATGTCAGCGATGCGCCAATTCCTTAATCGTAGGTGATGCCGTGCATTGTTTCTTCTACAGTCGGGTAGGCTATGCATCGTTTTTCTCTCCTGCAAGAGAGCGATGCTTCGATATTCGAATGGGGCACCTCGGATCCGGGCAGGTTCACAATGACTTTGACACCCAGCCATTATTCACGTGAAATCCGGCCGCACAGTGATGGAAAAACTGAGCTGTGAAGGGTTTACGTCATTTTCAGCAGCTGCAAGCAGGTGTTACGTCGCTTCGCCAGCCACGATGCAGGAGGTGTGTCAATTTCAGCCACGTGGTGGGTGACGATTTGTTTTTACAGCCATGTTGCAGGTGGTGCATCAACATTTTCCCTGCATGGCTTCCTGTGGGTGGAATTCAGTCCTTGTTCTACCAGCTTCAACTTTTAAGGGACTGGATAGGGCACCACTTGGCTCAGCAGAGAGTACTTGTGCTGGCAGAGGAAGTCTTTGATGGCCCGAGACTTCAAAATAGGAGGCAAACTCAGTCCAAGCCCTTAGAGAGTCTTCACAAGCAGGAATATACCACAACATCCAGTCTTTGTCCTCTTTCAGGCAGAAGCAGCAACTGTAGCCAACTCAGCAAAGCAGTCCCAGGAAAATGGGCAGTACTGCTCTTCCAGCTCTTCTCCTTTCCAGAGGTTCCTCTTGAGTCCAGAAGTAATCTGAAAATATGGGGTTTGGGGTCCACTGCTTGTACCCCTTTCTGCCTTTGAAGTAGGCAAACTTCAAAGGAAAGTCTCTGTTGTTGACAAGATCCTGCCTTGCTCAGGCCTGGCTCCAGACTCACACCAGGGGGTTGGAGACTGTATTGTGTGAGGGCAGGCACAGCCTATTCAGGTGTAAGTGACCACTCCTCCCTCCACTCTAGCCCAGATGGTTCATCAGGATATGCAGGCTACACCCCAGCTCCCTTTGAGTCCCAGTCTAGTGGAGATTCACAAACAGCCCAACTAGACATATAAAACACATTAGTGCGTGTACCACCTTTAACATACCCTTCCCATGGTGCTACAAAGGGCCTAACATAAGGGTGCCTTACATGTATAAAAAGGGAAGGTTTGGGCCTGGTGGGTAACCTTGCCAGTTCGAATTGGCAGTTTAAAAACTGCACACACAGACACTGCAGTGGCAGGTCTGAGCCATGTTTACAGGGCTACTCATGTGGGTGGCACAACCAGTGCTGCAGGCCCACTAGTAGCATTTGATTTACAGGCCCTGGGCACTTCTAGTGCACTTTACTGGGGACTTACTAGTAAATCAAATATGCCAATCAAGTAAAAGCCAGTTACACATACAACTTACACAGGGATCACTTACACTTTAGCACTGCTTAGCAGTGGTAAAGTGCCCAGAGTACCAAAAACAGCAAAACCAGAGTCCAGCACACAGCCAAAACATTGGAAGCAGAGGCAAAAAAGACAGGGGAGACCACGCCAAAGATGCCACGTCTAACACTATCCAACTGTCGTAAGAGCCACAGAGACCATACTGAGTTTTAGAATGCCCATAGCTAAATGTTCTGGAATCGGCGAAATAAGGACCAGCTAGTCATTCATACATTCGGCCTTATACACAAGATCAGTGTGGGCGTGCTATTGCTTAGATAATCTATAGAACTGTAGTACCCCCAAATTTTGTAGGGGGTTGGGAAGGTGCTAATCTCAAGAACTGAGGTAATGTGGCCCTAGAGACAAGATTCAAAACAACATCCTCAAAATACAGTCAATAAGAGATGACTGACTCAGAATTGGAGTTCGAGGTCATAAATGTGGAGAAAAACATGAAGGTTTATTAAAATTTAAAACTGCCCTACAGAAAATAGGAAAATGTAAATGCAGCAGCAATCATTCAAGAAACATAGAAATCAACTGGCACAAAGGCGGTCAGTTACAGAAAAAATGCAACAGTAAACAAAAATCTGGTAAATATGTACTAAGTCTCAAAAGTGCAGCAAATCATAAGAAAATCAGGCAGCATCTCCTGTAGCGACCCAAAATACCTGGAGCATCCCACATTTAAGGGTTTAGATAGTATTTTCAGCATAGGAAATCACGGAAACTGCTAAGTCACCATTGTGTGTGCATTATTACAGCAAATGGTATTTCTTATTTTTAAAACATCACATAACTCTACCATCTTAGAACTAACCCACTACATGAATATTGATCCGTCTATTCTGACAATGTCATCTGGAGCTGTCAGAACAAAGTAATTACATAAACAATGTAAAACAATTGTGAATGAAAGCAATACAGTGTGCTAGCAGGGATAGCCTTTGAAAGTGGCAAGTCTTCCTCCAGTGAGTGCTTCAAGAACAATATAGCTTACAAAATAAGTAGTGCACATCTTGCTGCTTGTGGTGTCAAGCGAGAAATATAAACACAGACTGAAAAATATGATACCGTAGCCATTTTAACAAAGACAGTGTCGAGGCCTATCTGAGGTCTAGTTTAATCTAAAACAGAAAAACAAAATAAAGCACATCATAATTATTTCTTTTTAATTGCAATAGCTCTATATTAATGCACTTGTGAATTGAAATCTAGAACTAATATTAATGCACATTGTAGTTGAACTGTGGAAAACTTCTACAGCAGTATGATTTGTCAAATGCACAGCTGAATGAAGATATCCTCACCTTGATTTTTAGCCCTTCCAGTTATTTTGCACTGTATCCCTCTTCTAATAAACACTGCTCCATTGCTTTATGGGTAGGTTCACTCTATATAAATCTACATACTTATACAATAATAGTCTGATTTCTTACTAGCAGCATCTGTTAACAGCCTTGTCATACTGCCTGACAGCATCTAACACAAGTCGGTGAGGAGACAATGTAAGATGATGGAGGAATCAAAAACTTTACTTTAGAAAAAGGCAAACACCAAAAAGAAAAAATCATTTAATAAACCGTAAGAGCCTACATGTATATTTAATATCTAAACAAAAGGTAGGAGCATGTGGAAAGAAAAGGTGATATACATCATGAAATCCATCCTTTGATTTCAGCACCCACCCAAAAGCATTAGGCAATAGTTATATAGTTAGTTATGATCATAGATTGTGATTGCTTGTTTTTCCTTCTTGTTGTAGCTCATAAAAATGGATTGACCACTACGACTCCCATGCCTTGCGATGAAGGCGACGGTTGCTACATCCAAATCACCAAGCGCCGCAACACAATGGAAATGTCCACCTTGACTCCGAGTGCTACTTCACAGCTTGACCGTGCACGCATTAACAACTCAGAGGCCAAGCTTATTGCCAAGAAGCGGGTGATACGCATGCTCATTGTCATCGTCGCCATGTTTTTCATCTGCTGGATGCCTGTCTTCGTGGCCAACACCTGGAAGGCCTTTGATGAGCCGTCTGCATTCAAGGCCCTCACCGGGGCACCCATCTCTTTCATTCACCTCCTCTCCTACACTTCAGCCTGTGTCAACCCACTTATATACTGTTTCATGAATAAGCGTTTTCGCAAGGCCTTTTTTGGCACTTTTGCCAACTGTGTTAAACCTTGCCGGCGTTTTCGTGACCCAGAGGAAGATGTAGCTGTCACAGGCGCCTCTCTATCTAAGTTCAGCTACACCACAGTCAGTAGCCTGGGACCAGCCTGACCACTGCCCGTCCATCTGTGGGACCAGGGAAGTTCAATCAAGAAGATGTGTGGGGACAAAGCACCTTAAGGACATCGAAAGATCAGAACAGGTTTTGTTGAGGCTTTTCAATGGAATATTGCTTTAGTTTATTTTATTGACTCATTTACTTCTTTTAAGGGAAATGCTGATTTCTCAATCTTCACCTAACCTAAGAAACCTTAAAGCCTTAAAGATCTAGGAAATTTGATTCACTGTAAAGCTCACATAAGTGAGAGCACCCAGTGTTTTTTTGATCTTCTGAACGGCTTTCCTTAATTTTAGAATATATTGCTTTTACAGCCTTTTTGCTGGTTATTGGAAGTTTGCACCAATATTGCTTCAAAGGTCTGGATGAGAAGACAACCAAGCAATGAAAGGGACAGTCTGCATAAAGGCTACATGGGCAGGTCCTTCTCTGGTTCCAGAACATTGTTTGGTTCAGGCAAGTGCAACCATGTGGGGAGCTGCAATATGTACAGAGGTGATTAGGAGAAAAACCAAGTTGACAATGAAAGCTCTTCTTGTTTTCCATGCAGTTGACTGGAAAAACAGTGAACAAGGCCCCCTATAAATATAGTTTCATACCTCAGCTTTCGTCAACCACTGCCTACGTTAACTGTACCGCACAAACAGGAAGTGAGAATTCTCTCATTTTCTGCAATCACGCAGCGCTCTGTCTCTGCTGGTAAAAGATCTTCTCCTGCATGGTTTAACTATGATGTTAATGTGATCATCTCTTCCTATTTTGCTTTATCACATTTATTTACACTTTTGTAATCATTCTTGTCCAAACACTGGTCTACGAGTCATGGTGGATGTCCTGTTTTAGATATTTTTGTAATTTGAACTTTCACACTATTTTAAGGAATTGTCTATAAATGTATCTTGTTTTAGTGGTAGAAACCATTTGTACATCCCTCATTGGGTAGCAGGGGCACCTCAATTTCAAAGATGTAGAATACCAGTGATAGTCTATGGGAAAAGTCAACAGTGACAACTCTTATCTTACAGTAACTTCATAACATCTGTCTGTGAAGGTCTGCTCAGAGACATAAGGTGCACAGATAACAGTAACATCCCTTATCACAAGTCACCTCAGCTGCTGGAAGTAGCTTGCTGTTCAGCACATATGAACTATAGCGCATGTCTGCCCAATATAAGCCCTCCAAGATTATATCTGCTCACTTTGCCTGAAACCCTGAGGAAAACAAACCGTAAGGTGCTGAACAATTTACCTAGAAAATACTTCCCATCAGTATTTTTCAAAGGACTACAGAAGTGTAAAACTTTGTTCCATGAGAATAACTCTAAATTCTAGAAAGATGTAACGATCCACCTTGGACAATTAAGGCTGCACTGTTCTACCTGACCACCCAGGCTGAGAGAGTCATCAACTTTACTCTGGCAAGTCACCAATGCACTACGTCTTCAGGTTAAGCTGCCTACTCTTCTAGACACATTGGTTATTTCTCAAGGTAAATATTCCATTGATTATATGCCAACCTCTTGCATACTGACATCACACTTGAGGATTTAAGGACATTTACTGCCTTTAATATATTGTACGAGAAGACTTTTACGTAATACTAAATTACAATTCCTGAAGACTTGAAAATTTGAAGAAACACCTGCTGCCTCCTAAAAACAGTCCAATGAATTTGCCTGCATCACTGGAGCATTTGTCTTTCTTAATGTACATACATGTTTAATATATTGGTATTTATTAATGGATTCATTTGGATAAGTATAGACATATCCAAAATTGATCAGCTGGTTCTAAATCCCGAATTGCTTGTGACTTTAGGCAAACCTTTTGACATTGGTAACACCAATAACAAATACAGAGATTGCCATTTTTGTTAGAGATTGTGGTGGGTAGGAGCAAGTAGTGATAAGCTGTGATATGTGCTGGACCAAGCCTCAATTGCTACTGACAGAGATGCATGAAAACAGATTGATCAGCTCTAAACCAACAGCACCCAGAAGGCGTTGCACTGCAGGTCGCGTTTTGGTGATTAATTTCATGTGCTTGTATAGATGTACACTGTACTGTGCTTGTCAGTCATGTCTGTGAATTGAAACCACAGTTTCCTGGGAAAAACACATGGGCTTTGAAGATTCCATAATGAAAAGGTCACAGCAATGTGAATTCTGCTTGGCCAGTGGTTAAGAAGGCTGTCTTGTCGTCCTCACCTCAGTGACTGCTATGACCATATAGTCATCCACATATTCTAAATGCTAAATGTCGTGGACATTCAACCAGGAAACAACATTTTCCCCTCTCAAGTTAAGGGTTTTCTGTCAATCATTTTCTCCAACATTGATGCTTATCTGTCTGCCATGTTGAGACTCCAGCTACTAATTCTTGTGACATTTAAATGCTGATATTATTTGCGGTGTGACTGTTCCTCAGTTGATACTGTGGCCCTTGTACACTGTATTTTTTGTATTTTGTATTGCCGGCTGTGTATTTACTGTTTATAGTGTGAAAAATTCTACTGTGTTCAGACCGAATCCGCTCTCTTGGTAATGTTTGGGTTGCTGGTATGGTCAATCTTGTGAATGGATGAGAGTGGGATCAGATATTCTACCTGGACTGAAGGAGGAATTCACAGAGGGTGTGGAGAAGGAAGAGCGGGGGGTGGGTGTAGCCTCTACCAAAGTTGTGTCATAGTGGTAACATAGGGCATACTTTTCCAATTGTATTAATTGCAATCATAAGTGAAACTGTATATGCTGGCAGATACTGTAAAAAGTGCTAGCACAGTATCAAGTGTGTAGCAACACACTCAAGAACTGACTGTGTATGGTAGTCTGCAAGAACCTGCCCACATTTCCCATTATAGAAAGCAAAATGCATCACAGCTCCCCGTTCTAGAAGACAATATAGCACACATCAACATCTGGAGTAGTTACAAACTAATGAAATGAAGGGCAGCCACAAGCTGGAATAGATGAGCAATTATATTCAGAAATATTGTGAGCTGTAATTATGTTTTCCATGTTCATTGTTTTTTATGTAAAACACAACGATATTGTTGTGGTCATTGTTCATATCTTCCCAATTAAATGTGGCAGCATAGAGCACAATGTGCTAACGTTTTAGCCTCTGAAGCACCTCCATAACTTCTACGAGAAAATCATGAGAAAACTGTTTTCTCCCAGACATGGCTCATCAAATCCCAGCAGAGGATCGCCAATTTTCAGAGGGTAAAATCACCTGAAAACTCACCAGAATTCTGAAAATACCCCCAACAAATAATTTACATCAGGACTAAAATCTGATATCACCCTTTACATGCGCTATGTTTAGTGACCCTCACAATTTGGAATTCATTAGAATATATTTCAGTGGGGATCCTCTTCAGGAGTCCTTTTTGCAAACTAGTAATAAACACTTGAAGCATAGTTAGTGTAGAATCCTCCACAACCTGGGTACCCGACAATAACTATGCCACACATGGAGCTTGGTATTACACATCTTTATTCGTCTGCATGTAACTGTACGCTCAACATTATAAACCAGCCTTCATTGCACGTCACTATAGCTCTCTGGAGTACTTCAGGAGCCAAAAGGGTTCCTTCATTTCCAACCTGCAAGGTACTAGTTAGTATCCATGAAACCTTGCAAGAGCAGCATTGCTCTTCCAGTGGGGCAAAAGAATGTGGACCTGAAGGGTCAAAGAGCATTTAGAGTGTTCTGCCAACCATCGTGGAGATTGAAAACATGGGTTGAAGGAGATGTTCTGGGAATCATATGGTTTGATATTTGCCAAAGTGAATGAAAGTTCGGTGGAGCATTTCTGCATAAAGTTAATATTTTTGAACTGGCACCTCCGAGTTTGGTTTAGGAAGCGTTTTGTGTGTTAGGTTTTACTTGATCATGCCAGTCGACTTATCAAATTTGCATGGGCACTGTGGAGGTGAGATGTGTTTTCTTGTTACGCTTTTTATGGAAGCTTTTGCAGGAGCCTACTGTAATGGCCTTCAGTGCACTTTTTAGACATTCCAAACCTGGATCAGTGAAAAGATGCTTTAGTCAATTAGGTAAAGAGAAGGTTTTGAATTTAAATTGTTTTCCTGAAGAGATGTGGCTGAGGACACTGGGATTCTGGCAAAGGTCATCAAAGCTGTAGTCTACGGCGTGGGCTGCTTTGGAGCTTCGGAAGCTAAAACACAAGCGTGTGAGCCCTTTCTTTAGTGACATCATTTGTGTAGGTCAGATATGCATCTATTGTGGCTCTGTGTTGACGTGCATCCCTTGTTGGATTGCTCAAAATACAGAAACCACAAATACGCATTCAGATCACGCCCAGACTTCTTCACTATCATTCAATGTGCAAGGACCAACACTGTCCACCTGTCACCTTTCCAATAATAACTGCTTGTAGTGGCTCAGATGGTTGTGAATGGAGTATGCAGGAAGGAACATAGTTCACATTAAAGCAATGCTGTTGCAAAAAGTGAGAATCCATCATTGTAGCTACTGGTGTGCACAGTGCGTCTTTACTCCTACCTCCCCCAGTGGAGTGAAATGGCACTAACACGTGAGTTGCGATTGCAAACACTGATATCACAGCCCGCAACATCCAGATATGCCTGGCAACATCTTTTTAGAATCCACACAAAATCGTTGAATGTGAAAAATGTACATGTCAGAACTAAGTACGCCTTTCAGCTTATGAAAAGGTGCATTAGAAAAACTAGCAAACGTTTGTTTTGACAAATGCACAACTGATACAGCATGAGTTGACATATGCACAACTGAGTGATATCACCCTCGACTTTTAGCCCTTCCAGTTCTTCGGCATCGCACCCCTTCATGCTGTACAGCGTTTCATTTGTTCACTCTATGCAAATCCACATATGTATACAATAATGCCTTTGATTTCTCACTAGCAGCATCTGTTAACAGCCCTGTCAATAGTGAATCTTCATATTACCTGACAGCATCTAATACATATCGGTGGGAACATAATGTGAGATAATCAGGAAGGAAATCAAAAACGTAACTTTAGTTTACAAAAAGGCAAACTCGAAACGAAAAAATTATTTTATAAATGTAAGAGCCTACATTCCTATTTAATATCTAAAGAAAAGTTAGGAGCATGAGGGGAGAAAAAGCGAGCTACAGCGTCAAATTTAGCGTTTTCGTTCAGCACCCACCCAAAAGCATGAAGCAAGAGTTATAAAGTTAGTTATACTCATAGATTGTGATCGCATGTTTCTCCTTTTTGTTGTAGCTCATAAAAATAGATTGATCTCTACGACTCCCATGCACTGCGATGAAGGCGACGGCTGCCACGTCCAAATCACCAAGCGCGACACCGCCATGGAAATGTCCACCTTGGCTCTGAGGGGGGCCTCTCTGTTGGACCGTGCACACTTTAACAACCCAGAGGCCAAGCTTATTGCCAGGAAGCGGTTGATTTGCATGCTCATTCTCATCTTTGCCATGTTCTTCATCTGCTGGATGCCTCTCTTCGTGGCCAACACCTGGAAGGCCTTTGATGAGCCATCTGCATTCAAGGCCCTCACCGGGGCCCCCATCTCTTTCATTCACCTCCTCTCCTACACCTCAGCCTGTGTCAACCCACTTATATACTGTTTGATGAACAAGTGCATTCGCAAGGTTGTACTACTGAATATTGAGCCTAAGAGTAACAAGATTCAAAAATACTGTGGACAGAATATCGAGTGATCAAGTGTTGAAAGCTAAGTGCTTGTAGAAAGCATAGATTTTCTATTTCTGACTTCACGTTTACGTACCTTGAAGATATATATGTGTGTGTGTGTGTGTATATATATATATATATATATATATATATATATATATATATATATATATATACACACACACACACAAACACATGTATATATACATAAATATATGGTCAAGGCACCTACATGTGGAGATAAGTATATAAAATCTATACTCATTTACCTTTCAATATTTTGGATTTGATATTTTGTCTGCAAAATTTGTGTGCTTCGATATTCTGGCTTCGGTATTTGGGGGAACACTCTTTTGCAAGGCATTTCTTGGCACCTTTTCCAGCTTTGTTAAGCCATGTCGTGGTTTTCCAAAGACAGAAAGATGCACCTGTCACAGGGGCCTCGGCTCGCTCCCTAAGTTCAACTACACTAGTCAGTAGTCTTAGATTGGCTTGATCACTGCCCATGCATCTGTGAGACCAGGAACGCTCCTTTAGAAAGAAGATGAGTGAGATCACAAAATATCTATAGGAACATCAGAAGATTAGAATAGGTTTCAGAGGATTTGTAATTTAATATTGATTTAATTTAAAAGTATTGACTCATTTAAATTTTTTAAGAAAATGCTGACTGCTTAACCTTCAATTAACCTAAGTAACCTTAAAGCCTTACTTGAGAGCACCCTGTGCTTTTTAGCCTCCCTTCGGAACTGCTGCCCTTAATTTTAAGATATATTGACATTCCAAGCTCTTTGTTGCTTATTGGAAGCTTACTTTGACAGTGTTTCAGAAGTCTAGCCGTGGAGACAACCAAGAGATGAAAATGACAGTCTGCATAAAGGCTAAATGAGGGGGACCTTCTGCAGGTCCAGAACGCTGTTAGTTTAGACAAGTGCTGCCATGCTAGGAGCTGGAATATGCACAGAAATGATCAGGAGAAAAATCAAGTTGACAATGGACGTCTACTTGTTTTCCATGCAATTAAATGGAAACAGTGAACACTGTCCCCTATAACTATCCTTTATATCTTAGCTTTCATCAGCCACTACCCCCATTAAGTGAACTGCACAAAAAGTGAAAGAGGAGGATCTCATTTTCTGAAATTGCACAGACTTCTGCCCAGCTGGTGAAAATATCCTCTGCTGCATGGAATAGCTTTGCAGTTAACGTGATCACAACTTCTTCTTTGCAAGCATTCTTGTCCAAACACTAGTCTGCGTGTCATGGGGGATGTCTTGTTTTTTATTTTGGAGTTTGACAGTATTTCGAGAAATTGTCCCAAAATATGTCTTGATTGAATGTTAAGAAGCAGGTACACATACCTCATTGGGGACACCTCATGTTTAATGATGTTGATTACTGGCCTGTGATCCTCTATGGAACAGCCAATAGTGACTTACAGTAACTTCAAAACATCAGTCTGTGAATGTCTTCTCAGACACATCATTTCCACTGACAACAGTGCCATCCTTATTATAAGTAACCTCAGCTGCAGGTGGCTGGATGTATCTCACTGCAGCACGTCAGAATTGTAGTCCATGTCTGCCAATACTGGCCCTTCATATTACAAACACAGTACTTTGCTTAAAACCTAGAGAGAAGAAAAGGAAGATGTTAAAAAATGTCCCTAGAAAAATAGCTACCATCAGTATTTTGGATGAAAGTGTGAATAGAAGTGTAAAACCTTTTTCTATGAGAATCACACTAAATGAAAAGTAACTTTCCTCAGCGGACAATTAGGGCTGCATTTTTCTAGCTGATCATACAGGCTGAGAGAGCCGTCACCTTTACACTGGCAAATCACCAATGCACTTCATCTTCAGACTAAGCGGTCTTCAGATCTGGACACACTCGTCAGTCCTCAAGATAAATATTCCATTGATGACGTGCCAACTGTATGAGCGCTGGCAGTGGAGGAAATGATTTAAAACCATTTAGCTTCTCTTTAACATATTCTGTCAGACAATTGTAAGTTTTGAAGTAATACACTAAAATATAGTCCCTCAAGATTCAGAATTTGAAGAAACGCCTACTGCTTCCCACAATACGTCCAATGCATGTGCTATCATCACCGGAACTTTTGTCCGTATTCACGGACATACATGTTTAATATATTGATATGTATTAATGGATTTATTTGGATAAGTATAGAGAAATCCAAAATTGATCAGCTGGTTCTAAATCTTCAATTGCTAGTGACTTTAGGCACACTTTTTGTCATTGGTAACACCAATAACAAATACAGAGATTGCCTTTGGGATAGGTGCAAGTAGTGATCAGCTATGCCATGTGCTGGACCAAACCTCAATCACTACTGACAGAGATACATGAGAACAGCTTTGTCAATCTCTGCACAGATGGCACCCAATGTGCTGTTTCGACAATTGTGGTTTGGTGATAAATCCCATGTTCTTGTGTGGATGTACACTGTACTGTTCTTGTCAGTCGTGTCTGTGAATTGAAACCAAAGTTTCCTGGAAAAACACATAGGGATTTGAAGGCATTATGGTAACTGGTTTCATAATGAAAGGGTTAAACCCATGTAAATTCTGCTTGATCTGTGGTTAGGAAGGCTGTCTTTTCATCCTCATCTCAGTGCTTGCTATGACCATCCAATCAATCACAGAGTCTAAATGCTAAACATTGTGGACATTCAACCAGGGAAGAACATTTGCCTTTTAAGGATATTCCGTCAATGAGTTTCTCTAACATTGGTGAAAATGTGACACAGCAAGACTCTAGCAACTTGCTCTCAAGATATTTATGAAAATGCTGCTTTCATTTGCAGTTTATTTGTACCTCAGTTGATGCTGCAACCTTTGTATGTAGTATTTTTTGTATTTCTTTTATTGACAGTCTGTGTATTTTCTGTTGACAGTGTGCAAAATTCAACTGTGTTCCGACCGAGTCAGCCCTCTTGGTAATGTTTGGGTGGCTGGTATTGCCAATCTTGTGATTGGCTGAGAGTGTGATTAGGTATCCTACTGGGACTGAAAAAGGAAGCCACAGTCTGTGGAGAAGGAATAGGTGGTGGGTAGGCATAGTTATAGCAATGTTGTGTCCTTGTGGTGGTAAACAGGCCATACCTTTTCAATTGCATTAATTGCAATCATAAGTGAAACAGTATATGTTGAAGCCTCACACGTACAGCATTGTCCCCCACTGAGGCAAAAGAATGTGGACCTGAATGGCCAATGTGCTCTTGGGTGGACTGTTCTGCCAAACATTGTGGAGATTGAAGATATTGGTTGGAAGAGACATGCTCTGAGCATCAGTTGGCAGGATGTTTGCTGAACTGAATCTAAGTTAATTGGAGCTTTTTTTGCAGATAGTTTATCTTCTTTAAGTGAAGCTTCTGAGACTAATTAGGAAGGGTTTCATGTTAGATTTACCTTGATCCTGTCAGACTATTATCAAATTTGCAAGGGCACCACAAAGGTAAGATGGCTATTCTTGTCAAGCCTTTGTGGAAGGTTTTGGAGTACCCTAATGTAATGACCTTGAGTGCACTGGTTAGACATTCCAAACCTGGATCATTGTAAAGATGTTTTAGACGATCGGGCTGAGGGATGGCCTTGAATTTAAATTGTTTCATTGAGGAAATGTGGTTGATGACATTGGTATTTTGATGAAGAGTACCAAAGGTTTGCTGTTCGGGCACAAGCGGGTATGGAGCTGCAGAGGCCACTAGAGAAGAGTGTGGGCCCTTTCCCTTGCAACAAGGTTTGTGCAGATGAGGCATGTTTCCATGTTGACTGTGCTGATATCGGTCACTGGCACGATCATCAAAATACATAACTCATGAATAAGTGTTCAAAGTAAGTGTCCATTAAAATAATTCTAGTATTGGAGTCACCAGGGAAAATGTAAGACAGGAGAGGCAATGGAACTCGATTAGATACATCCTGTTAGAGGCCTTCAACAAGATTGTAGCTCATACAGTATATGAGAACTGTTCCACAGGATTGCAAAAGGTCTACTAAACAAAAATGAGTTGAAGTTGAGAAATCCCCAGAGGAGGTGATGTAGAGATTGATGGAATCACCAAAATCAAAATGAACATTTTAAATGATGACATGAGTAGGTGTTATGGCCTTCAGCATGCCAGACCACATAATTCTGTCATGCCAGACACATTGTAATGAAATGTTTGGCTGGGTGAGCAGGAGAGTGGTCAACTTTCAGGGATGCCATGTTTGCATGCTTTTGAATCTTTTGGCCACAGAAGACTGAGAAACACATTCTTATCATTCGATGAAGACGGGAGGTCACTTCTTTAGAAGCCTCAAAGACTGATGGTCAATGGGGTCAATTTCACAAGAAATAAGGCATTGCGAGGGGTGCCACAGGAAACGAGAGGCCTGGCAATCTTTATGGAATTCTTCTGTGACATTATTGAAAAGCTGAGGGGCAGGGCATTCTTACTCACAGATGATAAATCAGCCATAGATGTTGACCAGAGTGAGTGAAGAACGTTAGACTTAATCTAAGAAAGCTGGATGCGAGTGCCCAGAGTTGCACACTCATATTCCAAACAATAAGGCATGAAGTCGTGAACACACGCATGACACCAGGTAAGAAATATCACCATCAGGTAAGGGTAGTTCTTAAAGTGAAGATGACCTCAAGGGAAGACAGTAACAAAACTGTGGAATGAAAAGGGGAATGTTGAAGTGCACAGGAGAGGTTATACCCACAGTAAAGTTGAAGGTTCTCTACCACTGCAGTATTGTCGCAGCTGTGTAGGGTATTGTGCACACTGATTGAGGCAACAACCCTGAAAAGGCCACATACTGCCTGAGGACTAGTAATATGGGTTGTGAAAAAGTTCATGGCTTACATAATAGGCGTTGAGACAAAGGTCCAAAATGTTTCAGAGTCGACAACACATGAAAACACTCTGGGGGTCATTATGACCCTGGCGGAAGGCGGAGAAGCGGCGGTAAGACCGCCAACAGGCTGGCGGTCTTTCCTCAGCGTATTATGACCATGGCGGTTACCGCCATGGTCATCCGCCGGTTCTCAGTTCCGCCCGCCAGGGTGGAGAGCCGTCACTATACCGCCGGCGGTATTTTGACCCGGCTTACCGCCGTGGATTTCCAGCGGTTGGATCCGCCATGAAATCCATGGCGGTAAGCACTATGAGTGCCAGGGAATTTCTTCCCTGGCACTGATAGGGGTCTCCCCCACCCCCAACCCACACCTCGACTCCCTCCCCAACACCCTCCACCACCCCTGCCACCCCCCAAAGGTGGCAGGGCCCCCCTCCCCACCCCGACCCCCAACATCACAGAACTCACACACACCCGACACGCACGCAGGCACCACCAACACACACACGCACACGCACCGACATACATGCCTACATCCACACACACAGTCAGACACGCACACCCACATACAAACATACACGCACACATCCATACAGACATACCCACAGACATACATGCACTCATTCCCAATACACGCAACACCCCGCAAGCATACACGCACTCACACACCCCCTCTACATACACAGACGCACACCCCCATGCACCCACACAACACCCCCCTCCCCTAACGGACGATCAACTTACCTGTTCCGTCGATCCTCCGGGAGGGGATGGGAGCCATGGGGGCTGCTCCGCCGACACCACACCGCCAACAGATCACCGCCACGCCGAATCACAGGACGTGATTCGGTGGGCGGTGTTCTGTTGGCGTGGCGGTGAAGGTGGAGCAACTTCCACTTCCCCGCCGCCTGCCAGTATGGCTGTTGGCGGCTCTCCATCGGAAAAAGGACAGAGAGCAGCCAACAGTCATAATACGCCGAGCGGCAAACCGCCACTACTGGCGGTCTTCCGCACGGCGGTCCATCAGCGGTCTTGTAAAAAGACCGCCGAGGTTGTAATGACCCCCTCTATTTTCTATAGGAAACCAAGCCGATATTTTAGACATGTTTAAGAATGAATTGAGCTGTTGCTTGAGCTAAAGGAATTCTTGCTCATTCGATAGGGGCCACCATGAATGCAATCTTAGAATGAAGGGTGACTAAGTCATCCTGATATGTAGAACTGGGAAACAGGGAGTTGACTGTGTCTGGAATAACAAAAGGGTAAAGGTATTTCTGCGTTGGGTGGATCGAGATAAGCTAATACTGAACAGGCCAAGCTAAGCAGGTTTCCTGAAATTACATTAAGAATAGAGAGTGCAGAGTGGTACCAGCCAGAATACAGATGAAGGGTGTCAGATGCAAATCAACTGCACTGTAGATAAAGAGGGCAGGTAATCCTTGTGATCTTAAAAAACATAACAAGTGGTCTGCATGGGGTATGGAGAAATGTTGGAGTGAGCCAGATGACAAGAGGGGCTTTGAGCAGCCCTCTCTTTGTTCTGCAAGTAAAAATGGACTCTAGCCATTGCAATCCTTTTCGGGCAAAATAAAAATAAAAAGTCCAAGCACCAAAAGAATGAAAATGTTTCACTCAATACTTGCACACAAATAGTCTCCAGAATCTCAGTCAGAGGTGTTTTGAATTCTGATTTTGTCTTTATCACCCAGGTGAATATGATTTTGTCATCAGTGGTTTTACAAATGCTATGAACTTCTGCAAACCCAAGAGAGGTCATGGAAAAATTTAAATTCTGGGTTCACAATCACTCACGTCCTATTGGCACAACACATTTATTGCCAAGTGACGCAGCAGTGTCACCGGATGCGCTGCGTCACAGGGCAAAGGCAGGAACACGTTTGTCTCTTCGCTGCCACTGTTTTGGCAGCCTAGCGCGAACGCAGACACCCTTGCACCATGGCGCAAAGGTGCCTCTGTTGTAAGGAGGATTGTTTTTGTGCAGGAAGGAACGCCTTCCTGCACAAAATCAATACCCTGGGGAATATTCCCCCTTCTGTGTGTGCTGCAGAATGCAGCACACAGAGAAAGAGGAAGTAAGGAGGGGAAATAAAGATATTTCTCCGTGTTACACCTCACCTGGCGACACGTACGTTTTTGCCACAACCCCAGGTCTAATAGTATTTGTAAATGTGTCAAACTCCATGGATGCTGAGCGGGAACACCCACACAACACCCATGAAATGCCTCACTGGGGCAGAGTAACAACGCAGCAATTTGAGCTGTGTTGCTTTACTTCAGATTTAGAAAGCCACTCAGGGCCTAGCAAGGTGGCCTTGCATGGTTTCATAAATTGCATTCTGGACTTGCTTCGCATTTGCACCATGCTGCGTGATGCAAGTGAGACCCAACCCCTGTCATAAATATGCCCCTAAGTAACAACTCTTTAAATTCTGAGAAATGAACTGTGAAGTGGCAGCATCAGGTTGATCTCAAGTTCTAATTTTTCATTTGGAGGAGCCAGGCATTCTTGGGTGTGTAATTGTATTAGCTCACAGGGATCAGCAGCTGCTCAATAGCTACATCTGAATACGGAACCTACCTTCAAATTTTGACCTAGAAGCAGTATAATGACTCCAACAGTGAGTGACCAGCACACCTGTTCATTTTCAAAAATCTAGGGGGCAGATGCATGGAACTGCTACTTCTTTTCCCTCGCTCAACCTTTTTTCATGGTAAAGGAACAAAGGTAATTGTTCTGAATGTCAAAGTTGTTGTGTGTTTACCTTCTCTCTGTTTATTTTGAATGTTTATTGGATATCTTTCTGTCCACCACACGTTTGCAAAATATAAACATAGTACCACTAGTAACCAATATATTGCTTAGATGTGTAATCGTCCATCTTTTGTATAGATAGTACATAGTAGACAGAAATTGATTTCGTTGTGGCTGGAACAGGAGGTAATTTGTCAAAGGTTATTCAATGCCATCTCTTGCGTCTGATAATTGAGCATCATCCCTATTTAGACATTTATACACTGGCGAGATGTCCAGGTGCTCTTCTACTGGTTTACAAACCACTGTATTTTCCTGGTGTTCTACGCCAGGAGTATAGACATATAGGGGGTCATTCCGACCCTGGCGGTAAAATCCGCCAGGGCCGTGAACGACGGAAAGCACCGCCAACAGGCTGGCGGTGCTTTCCTGCCCATTCTGACCGCGGCAGTAAAGCTGGGGTCAGAAAAGGGGATTCGGCGGTTTCCCGCCAGATTTCCCCTGGCTGAGCTGAACCTCCATGGTGGCGCTGCAAGCAGCGCCGCCATGGGGATTCCGACCCCCTTCCCGCCAGCCTGTTTCTGGCGGTTTTGACCGCCAGGAACAGGATGGCAGGAACGGGTGTTGTGGGGCCCCTGGGGAACCCTGCACTGCCCATGGGCAGTGCAGGGGCCCCCTAACAGGGCCCCAGCATGATTTTCACTGTCTGCATAGCAGACAGTGAAAATCGCGACGGGTGCAACTGCACCCGATCAACACCGCCGGCTCCATTTGGAGCCGGCTTCTATGTTGCAGGGCCTTTCCCGCTGGGCCGGCGGGCGCTCCTTTGGCGGGCGCCCGCCGGCCCAGCGGGAAAGCCAGAATGGCCTCCGCAGTCTTTTGACCGCGGAGCGGCCAAATGGCGGTGACCGCATGGCGGGCGGCGACCGCCATAATGTTTCCTTCTATCTTGGTGAGACTCTTTTCCTCCATTACCTGTTTAGTAATATATGTATCAACCCTCTGGGAACTATGATATTGTAAATCTTGTTTTCTTCATTCCAAACAGTTAAGGGGAGGGGTTGAGAACAGGACGTTCTCTCTTAGTCCACATTTCACCTCTTCCCTTCCAAGATTTTTGTACTGTTTACTATTCTTGCTTTCAGTTCAAATTATTTTTAGCACAGCAATCTCCAGTTGCACTACTGCATATTATCTTGCATGTTCGCATTCTTTCCTTTACAGGTTGCTTACTTTCTCTCCATTCAGTTTTCACTCCCACATCCTTGAAGGCCCTTGTGGTGCTGCAAACAATTCCACTTCAGGACCTTTATACAACAACTCCATCCTTCCTAAAATGCACAGTGTGTATCAGAACCCTTCTTGAACAACTCAATCATTTTGAATAACTCAATCTTTGCTGTTGCATTTTGATTACAGGTGACTCTCTTGTCTTGCCTTCTTCCTCTAGCGCTCATTCTTTTAAGCTTTCTGCACGTACCTGTAATTTTTATTATTCTGCAGTGCCATTCTGCTGAATTGCATTTATCAGGAGGAAAGAGTCTCTAGTTCCGACAGCCATATGTCATTCCTTTCTAGTAAGTTCTCACTATTGTGACTTCTTCTATCTTCTTAGGATAACATCTGTAGCATGCAATCACTTTTGTTCTTGTTTCCTGTTTCTAGACTATTCTTACTTGCATGGAGGTTCTCACTGGAGCGCTAGTTGCTCCCATTCTGATTCCAGTCCGTCCTCATTTAGGGGCCCTGAAACTGCTGCAAGTTTATCTGCTTTCCTTGTGTATTAGGATCATATGAATATTGTATATTTTACCCTAGGTTATTATATCAAGTCTGTCCTGTCCTCGTCTTCAACCATCCAAAAATATGCGGGTCTAACCTACCTGTAGGGAAAATATAGCTATTTATTAATTATCTATCTCTTGCTTGTTTGGTTCAAGTTAAGCACTTTTCTGTTTTTATTTAAAATCTTATCTATATATTGTAAGTTAAATGTTGCGAATATCTAAAAAAAAACAAAAAAAAAAAAAAACTTAATTTGTCTCAGAGAACTGAACTGATATTCAACAGGTAAAAAGTCAATTGTTATCAGTCACATCACCTCTATCACAGCCAGCGATATATCTCATTCATACCTTTCATACAATCATGCCGTTAAATCTTTCAATTTGTAAACCAGGCACTCAATATTGACTTTGCCATTCACGAAGACATTACTTCCTAGGCAGTCCTGTTTTTTATGGTCAATTTTCGTACAAATGTTGCTTACTTCAACACTGTAGATTGGTCGTGTAATCATTGCTCAATAGCCTTCATCAAGAAAGAATGTAAAAACTGCAGAGTGACATCAAGATGTGTGGAAAATAAAGGGGAACTTTCTCTCCTCTAAATAAGTAAGGAAGCTCACAGACTCGTTTTGAATCAATAGTAGAACTTGCAAACCTCCCATCAACTTATTCCAAAAGCAGGCTCAAATCAACTGTAAAGGTTCACCATCTCAACATTTAGGCAATCATTCCACCACAGTCACTGAATGGTGACTTCAGTGGTAGACAGCAGTTGTATGTATGGCTTCTTAGCAGCTGTTATTCAGTGACAGCAGCCACCGAGGAAAAAAGGCAGGTGCCCATTGGTCGCAATATTTCACACCCCTTGTGGCTTTTGGTGTGGACCAAGCTGAATTTCTCCACCCTGCGTTTTCCCCTGCTGCCACAGAATGAGGAGCCACACAAGCCAGTACTCCGGAGTCAAACTGAAGCTGGTATTCCATGACAGCAGAAGCCATGGGCAGGAAGGAAGAGGTCAGAATATAGCTGTGTGTGATTCATGGCTCCCCCTCATAAGCATGGTCTGATAGTGTTTGATGCACAAGAAGTGGACACTTTTACGAAGACAGCTACTCCCCTCCCTCGTTAGGAAAACTTGCCATCTTCTCAACAACTCCAACTCAGTTTGAGGGCGATTTCCTCAAAACAGTGCTCATCTCCTCATAATAGTGAAAGCATTGTCACTAGTACTATATTAAAACAAAGACTGATGTGGCATTCCTGAGGTGCAGGGGAAGGTTGTTCCAGGCTTTGGTCGTTAGGTGAGAGGAGCATTGTCCGCTGTTGGGTCTGCAGATCTGCAAAGAAAAGGGAGGCAGATCGCAGGTGTCTGGCGGGTTGGTGGAAAGTCATTCGTATGTAGATGTTTGCTGGCCCTTCGTTGTGCAGGGCTTTGTATGCATGGGGCAGCATCTTGAACTGGTATCTCTTCTGGATCAGGTGCCAATGTAGCTTCTTGAGGTGCGGTGCACCCATCTGCGGAGGTCAAGGATGAATCTTGCCGCTGAGTTTTGTATTACCTGTAGTCTCTTCAGGTGGCGTGCAGTGAAACCTACATAAAGAGTGTTACTGTAGTTCAGCCTACTAGTGAGAAGGGATTGAGTGACGGTCCTTCTGGTGTCGATATGAAGTCATCTAAAGATCTTACAGAGCATGCATAAGGTATGGAAGGACTGTGTTTACCTGTTTCTGTATAGATAACTTGCTGTCGAAGAAGATGCAGAGGTTGCAAGCATGGCCTGTTGGGCGTGGTAAGGGCCAAGTTCAGCAGGCCACCAAGTGTAGTCCCATGGCGAGGTGTTGTTTCTAGAAACGAGGACTTCCTTATTATCAGTGTTGATCTTGAGACAGTTGTCCTTCATTGAGCAATGTTCATCATACATCATCATACAGTGTATTCACAGTCACTCATTCATGGTTCCATTTTGCCAGAGGTGTGGTGACTGTGGGAGTTGACTAAGCAATATTTAGGGTAGGTGCAGAAGGATGTGTGGGTCTGTAACTCTTTAGAGTCTACTTTCTGGAGGCACCAAGAAACTGTAGAGGTCTTTACTATGTGTCTTCCTTGTGCTGCCGATTAATGAGATGGTTTCTGGGCACTTGTTTAATGCTGGCATTTTTTGTTCTAATGATGCATGTAAGGGTACAAGCTGCTTATGGGGACTTTTGCCTCCTCTGCCCCATCAAAATTATTCTCACAACTGGCCTCCAATCTTCTGATGTGTTCTCTGTGCTGTCCATAAAAGATCTTAGGTCTAGTTGGGGATACTTTTGAGAACGTGCATAACCCCTTATTGAATCACAAAAAACGCAGGACAGAACACTAATTGTGTAGGGATTTCAGGTACCTTCAGTAAAGTCCATACAATCATGGTGTTGTGTAAAGCAGCATTTTTTACAGTTATGGGAGGTCAATATAGTGTCAGTGACATGGTAGGCAGATCAAGGCCGGCAGAGATTAGCAGTAGGTCTAAATTAATCTGAGTCATATATATATATATATATATATATATAAAATCGGCAAAAAGGCTCCATGTAAATACATACATCTCAAAGTACAGACTGACAAAATACAGACAGTCCTAATGTCATTCCTTTCTGGTGCGTTCTCACCATCTTGTCTTCTTATATCCCCATATGAGAACAAACAAATACCTAACTAAAGCACGTTCATGCCCGTAATTCCTAAATCCAGTCACGCTTAATCCTAACTTATTTTAGGTCCGGCTCACTTTGGAATACCAGCTCCATGCCTAGCATATTATGGGGCATGTGCTTGGTTTTACTTTTAAGTGTCGGGTTGAAACGTTTGCTGGGAGATTTATGTGCAGTCTTTGTAATAGATGTTATTACATGGGGTGGGAGCGTAAGGTGAAGTGCATTTGACCAGTGGCTCACTAGCATCTGTTTGAAGCAGACTGTGCATGCATGCATGCTCGCGTGTGATGGGCCCAGAGTCCAGCTAGTTGTCTTGAGCTGTTGATGAGGGGGCAATCTTTCCTAATCTTGGGTTAGGAGACAGTGACATACTTTTGATTTTTGGGGTGATTCCAGCTGTTTTTGTGTTAGAGGCCAGCAGGATCCATGGTGGTCCTTGGTGGCCAGTAACAACAGCCCAAGAGAAGGAGCTCGTATCACGCGAGGGGCAGGTAGTTGGTCCTATATTTTCTTCCCTGTGGTTTTTCCAATTAGATATGCACAACCCAAAACAAGGATCAATGTAATCTCTGTCTCCTTTGCATTCTCTTTAGGCTGCTGTTACACTTCACAGTATTGTGATGTATTGTTTGTACATGAGACTTTGATTAGTCTTTCCCTTGTTGCCAGTCTTTCTTTCCATTTTCATATCTGTCTTCATCATACTCCATAACACTCCCTTAATTCTCTTGCTTCTATTACTTGAAATCACTCACTTCTCTGTCATCTCTAGTAATCACTGCCCACGTTCAAAAAATGAAACTTTCACTTTTCGTTTTCTTTTTTAACACATTCTGTTTTCCTTTAAGGAAGACAGGATGTGTTAAAAAAAAAAGATTCCTTTACTTAAAAGCAATCAAAGACATGGGGGTCACCTGACACCAGCAAGCCACCATCTTTGTGATGGCAGCGAACTTAAGTGAATCACAAATTGCTGTCTACCTCATTTAATATTCCTGAGGTAGGTCTATTCACAACCCACTACGAATCTCTAAATGAAACTCAATTAGTTTAATACATTAGGAATAGCGATTTCCTAATGGCAATTTGCCAAAAAAATCGCAATTAAGAAATCTCTACTCCTAATCTTCGTAAATCTAGCCCCCTGTATTTATTTCCTGCTTCCCTCCCTATTTCCCTCCATCCTTTCTTGCCTTGATTTATTTTTTCTGTGGAAAAATGCGTATATAACATAAATCCTTGTAATATCCATGTAACACGAGCTCACACTAGTTGAATTAAAATAACATTTATGACTGCAGTACTTGAGTAACCCTATGAATGTGCTAATAGTTTATGTATTTACAAGTCCTAAATACCTTAGTGTTTTAGCAAAGCCCCGAATGGCAGCTCGGTGGTCCTCTGCCACTGAAGCCCTCCTCTGTGGGTTTTACAAAGTACTCCCCATGGTGCACATGAGGAGGCGACAGTCCTGCAGTGTGTGCTCAGTTCCACTTTCCCTTTTTGTACTACTTTGTTTCTAAGGAGTGAATGGTATAGGATGATAGTAAACATCCTCTTTTATCAAGTGGGTGAGTAGACGTTTGGCTCAGAAATTACGTAAGAGCACTGTTGTGCTGAAACCCCAGGCTAGGTATCTTAAACTCCCCATCCGGGAACCTTTTATGTCTCTAAGATTGTTATACTCTCCTTTAGCTCTGTGTCGTCTGAAAATGTAATGTTCATGTCTACCGAGAACTGGAGAATGGTACATCCAATAAACTGTTTGTGGCTTCATCCTATGTTTTCATGCCTTAACTGTCCCTTTCTTACGTCTTTCTGCTTATAAAGCTCATTTTGTTCTCTGCAATGATGTGTGGCTGATGATTGAACGCGGACTCTGCTGTCTCACCTTGGCTCCTGGTAAATCAGAGAAATACGACTGTACCTTTATATTATGTCAATCGTGAAAATAAATGGTGTTTTTCACAAAAAATCATATTCTATAATCCACTGATTGTCAAAATATTGGCTGAAAAGCTGGACTGATCACAAGAGGAGGTACACCATGTGCGCCCAGGCACTTCAGAGCCACCTTAGACGTGACCTAGCAATACGACACAATGATACCGTCCATGGCATTACCAATAAAGGGGGTACGTCCTTGCCTTTAGCAGGCCATTCTGAGTTTCTGCTTCTGGAATGGAGCATTACATGCAGAAATCAGTGTTACTGGATCAACTTTTAGATGTTTTCTGGATATCCCTGCGGCATTTTCTGAGGATATTTCCATTGATATTTTATCTGTTTTCAGCAGGACAACCAGGCCACTTTTGAGTACCTTTGGTAAGAAAACTGGAGTTTTTGGATGAAACTGGGAATGTTAAGTTACTAGTAATTGAGCCTTAAGTGGGTCTGCAGCCCTCAGCAGGTCACCGCTCGGCTGAAGCCCTTTGTTATCTGTGATGCAGTCAGCGTACACAACGTCTAGTAGCCTCACCAAACTTGAAGGAAAGGGGGTTACATTCTGTGTCATGCCACTGCCTCTTTGGGACACTGAAAAATCAAAGTGCTCTGCTGTGCAATGAGCTGTTTTAATGGCTGCAAGAAAAATTAGGAATATGCCAAAATATAATCTAAGAAGGTTTTACAAAGGCCAAACCTTGTAACTTCACATACTTCAAACACCACCAAAATTAAACTACTAATGAAATCTTTATGTGAAATACATTGCAAGACTTTTTTTTTCTAACAGAGTGCATCCAAAAAAGCAGGACATTCAACAAAAGCCATCTTGGTGCTACTAAAGTAAAAAGAGAAACTGGAAAGAAATCAGAGAGCAAAGAGGCCAGTGTCAGCAATTAGTCTGCATGTGAATGAAGTAAAACAGAAAAGATAAAGGTCAGGTGGTCTGCAGTGGTTTAGAGATGGGCAGAAAGACAGTTCCAGAGTTTGCTAACCTGAATGGAAAGGGTATTTGCTCCATCATGGATGCGTCTGTATTGGGGAACAGGTGCTTAGACCGAGTGGCCTGAATGAGGAGATCAACTGGGATTAGACCTAGCAATCTGAGCCTTAATTGCAGGTGCTTCTGTCCTCTAAAGTGCTTAGCTTGGTGGATAAGAAAATACTTTAAAGCAAATTCTTTCGTCAACTGGTAACCAGTGCAACTTTCTCATAGAAAATGTATATAAGACAAATTAGTCTAACGACCATGATCTGGATTTACTGGGCAGTAGTGCGATAGAAATCCCTACAGAACAGGAGTTATTATGATCTAATCTCCAGGGAACAAATGCGGCCACCATAGTGAACCAGAGATCTTTATAAACTGTTTCTAGAGATTCACTTGAGTGCCAGTTGCCGAGAGCAAGCTGATATCACGGCATTAACTTGGGGTTCCAAACAGAGTTCTATATTCCCAAAGATCATTAGGGGATCCTAGTTTACTCGGCCAACAACTGGCTTTCCACCATAATTCAGACCAAAGATCAGAACTTCCTGAATTGTTTTGCAGCTAATTTGCCCTATTGTTTTTTTTATTCAAAGCTACAAAATGTTTGGAATGCTGGCACAGTTTGTGGAATTAAAAAAAACCTTCTGGTAACTCATAAAAGTCGACTGAGGATCCACAAGACATGTACAATATTCCCGGTTTGTGAAGTTTTGAAAAAAAGATCTTGCAGATGATAAAATTGAACTCAGAATCCTGAAGACCTGTACAATATTTGGGGCTCTCCCCTTAAACACAGTGTGTGATTGTTGGCAAGCCACTCCCTTTTCCTGTGATTTGCTTCCATTATCTGCAAAAATGAAGAAAAAAAAGTGTGAACAGTCTGAATGCTACCCTGCATTGTCATACCAATAATTAGGATGGTTTTACGTGATACAGTTAGTGACTGGCAATCACCCCACGAATAGGGCTGCACCTGACCTGTTACGAACCTAGGTTGTATTTTTAAGTCCAGGTCAACAAAAACATTAGGAAAAGCAGCGAAATCCTGTATTTTTTCCTTCTTGAAACATAAACCTAAAAGAGAAAACAGATAAAGAAATCAGATCAATAGTGTTTGGTATCTGTCTATATCGTTTACGAAAGATTACAGCAAAAAGTATAACTGACAGCTAAAAAAGAATACTGACATTTTTCCACATATTATGTTTACCTACCTGCTCTCTACCTGTGGCAGAACAGCAACACGTAAACAGAATGGCCGGTATGCATTTTTCACTAAGAAATGCGTAATTCCTACACACGATGGATTTTAGCAGCAGAGCACAGTTTCAACAGTTTGCCTCTATTCCAGCCTTACGCAATTCATCAACACAGGAGCAGAAATTAATCAGCAGGTTATTAGGCCTAAGGCCTCGAGAGCTGAGGCGGGCACACCCTCTCACCCACCTGCATGGCTGCCGACTAACCGCCTCTCTTCAGACAGGCGGAAGTAGAACAGGTGACATACTAATTGCTTTCAGTGGAGACAAAAAACATAAAAATTCCAAACTAAATTTAATATTTTCAAAATCCAGGTATCCTCGTCTCAAAGATTAGCACTGCAGTTTAATCTAATTAGAAATTTGGATAAATTAAGGTCCAGCACTCGATTTTTATGAGATGGATTAGAGTTTCGACTTTTTCCATGTGTTCATGTTTTAAGCTTCTGAAAATGCCAAGACATGCTACATAAATAGTAATTTACATAAAATCGTATGTATTCATTTTCATCATGGCTTTTTTGCATTTGTTTGCTTTTATTATCAGTCAGGGATCGTTAAGCAAGCATGCCTATATATAGAGAGGCAGTTTCAGCCTGGGGACAGCCAACATTGAGCCATTTTTGGGTTACAGAATCGGGAGTCTCCTCCCTGAATTGCGTGTATTGGCATTTTAAAATATGTTCTTCCTAATTGTACTATTTAAAGATTTACTGATAGGTGGCAAAAATACCAGTTTATGGCATTTTTGCTTATTTTTGTAGTAGCTAGGACACTAAAATAGTAGTCATGTTGATAAAAAATAAAATGGGCAGGTGGCAACCCTAAATGAATTACATCCTTGTAAGAACCTAGGCACAGATTTCCTAACACTTTGAGCTGAGTTTTGTTCACTGATGCAAACCCCTCACAAAGTGTTGGCCTGGAATTTACTATCCAATGCCAAACCAGGATGTGCATTGGATTTATCCAAAAATAACACAAAGTTGTGCTATGCACTGCTGTGATGTCAAGTGGGTGTTCTTTGGGTTGTACATGGGATATTCCCATGCAACAGCCTGTGGGTTTTGATGCAAGTCCCTGTCTATTATCATTCGTAGGCAGGGATGTACACCAAAACCGTATACCTCCTTGAGTGACAATGAGAAATCTTTTTAATTCTCCTTATTTTTCCAGATTTGCATGTGTGTTGCATTGTACAGCACACATACGACGTGTCCTTCCAATACAAAATAGATGTTTTAGAGAATGCACACACCTTTGCACTGTAGTGTAAGGGTGTGTGTACTGATGCACTGAAGCCAAAGTGCACCAGTGCTGGGAGAGAGAGAAAATATGCCATATCTTAATAGATATGGTGCATATTTTCATTGTCCCTATAGTGAGACAGTGCAGAAACCTTATTGCTGAGCTGCCTTGTATCAAATATTAGTAAATCTGGGACCTAATTCCTACCACCACCACAGGCTTTATTCAGCAACCAAAGAGGAGCCATATTCGAAAAGCAACTGCATAGGTGCAAAAGGAGAAGAAAAAAACAGTCTAACTCAATTTGCTCCATTTTTGCTACGTGTGTGATACGGAATGTAGTAAATGGAATTTGCACTAGGAAAGCAAGGCACAAGCTAATTTCACAGCATTAGCCTTTTCTATATACAATAAAACACAGAGAAAATAGATTTTGTCCACTTTTGAAACACAAAAGATGGGAATGTACTTAAAGGCAAAATTAGTTTGTTCCATTTTTATTATTGCATAAATTGCAAAAAAATATCAATGAGTTTGTTCTAGTTTTAAAACAGGTTATTCATGGATTGGGAATCTATTTCAGGAGTAGACGCGAGGATTATGGTATGGAGCTTCCTTTACGGACTTGCAGCAGCCATGAAAACATTACAGCACCCTATAATGAACTTCAATACACATGAGTCTTAGGCTAAGAACTACAAGTCAGGGAAAAGATTAGCTAAATAACAGCTTCTTCTAAACAAGGGGCCTCGCCCACTGTCTTCTAATCCTCTTTCTTCCTTGCTCATCAGCTGGAGAAGAGTACCCTTTCTTGCCTCCATTTTATTATGTTACTTGTTAAATAATGTTGTTGACTGTATATTGATTTTTATTTATTGTTTACAGTTTTGATACTGTAGTCTTTAGTTGATTACAGAGCTGTTTTTGTAAAACTGTCCCAGACACCTTTTTAATTTGACTTTTTTGTCCAGTTTATAATTTATTTGGTTGACATGATTCTTGTGTCCCAAAATCATTCATTTCTGGATCCTCTTCAGATGACAACTTCTCTCCTGCAACATCTAGGTTTTATTATCAAACTTTCAAGGTCAGTTCTGATTTTGAAGTGACAAACATCCATGATAAGTTCTAGAAAGACTCAGGCCCTAATTACGACTTCGGCAGACGGAAAAGGCCGTCCGCCGAAGTCCCGCGGTCAGGTTACCGCCAGTGCAGTCCCCTTACTGCGGCCCCTATTATGAGGTTCTCCCTGGGTCAGAGGGCGGAAACAGAGTTTCTGCCCACTGGCCCAATGGGAAACAGCCCACAACATTGACGCCGGCTCATAATTGAGCCTGCTGTAATCTTGCAGTGTGTAGGGTGCACCAGCACCCGTTGCGCTGAAAAGCGCGACGAGGCTGGCCATGGCGGCCCCTGCACTGCCCATGCCAAGTGCATGGGCCCCTGCACCCAATCTCCTCCAACCTTTATATGGTGGTGCTACTGCCATGTAATCGCCAGTGGAGAAGGGACTCGTAATCCCCAGGGCAGCGCTACTTGCAGTGCTGCCCTGGCAGATTAGGGCCGCCAGCCCTGCCAGCCACTTCGGTGGAGGAGAAGTGGCGGTGCTGGCGGTCCGACAGGTCGTAATGTGGCTGTTGGAACACCACATTGGCGGCGGTCCGACTGCCACCGCAGCCCTGGCGGTCTTAAGACCGCCAGAGTCAGAATGAGGCCCTCAGTGCTAGAGATCTATCAGCTCCCTCAGGCAAACAAAAGAAAAGATGGAGTTGAAGAGATTTAATGCACAAAATCAACTCTCTGTCAGGCTCTTGGCAAATGTAGATGGTCCCTTGGGTTCACCCATTCACGCCATCTTTCCTGGCCCTCTATATTGCAGAAACTTTCATATACTAAAACATCTTCACTTACGCAAAGGGCTGTCATATTCACACTTAGTAAACCTATCCTAAAGGCAAGACTGAATATCCTCGGAGAAGCCAGGAGACAGAAAACCAATATTGATCCATTTATAAAGCTAGATGTCTGAACATTACGATGAGGAGCCAGTTACACAAACTTATTGACAGGCCTGAAATGGTCTGAATCGCCATGTAAATTGCCTGGAGTTTCCTTTGTGTTCCTTGTTATCAATGGTTAAGTACTTAAATCATCCAGCCCCTCTGGCGCAAGGCTATCCTTGCTGGGTAGGTCTCACTTCGCCACCCTTCAGTTAGTATTGATTATATCAGTACTTGTGCTGTGCATGAAGTCATGCCTTTTTACGAAGGTAACCCATGTGACTTTGTTCTTGAAGAGATCCTGTACTTGTGAGCAGGCCAGAGGTGTTGGTGTGTGTCTGGGTATTAGAGTCAAAGATTCTGTATAGTCCTAAACGTGTATTCTACCCATTCTAACTATTTTGTCTAATCTAGCCCTTCCTAAGGTTGAACCCACTGTCCTGCTGCCTTCGACAGATCCCTTTGTCATTCTGGCAAAGTTAGCAGTAAAGAGCACAATAACTACACAGCAGACAAGGGCACCCCAAGGTGACAATGGGCATTGCTCTACCCTTCTGTGTTTAGCCACCAGCTCTCTAACAACACCCTGAGGTTAGAGGGTTCTATTGACTGCAGGGTGCTGTAAGTCAGTAGTTGGGTGGAGTCTACCCTTGATGCTCTCCTCCCAAAAACCACTAACAGTATATCTTGTGTACCTGCACCCTGGCTTTCCTCACAGCTTCTTGCACTTAAGAAAATCAGTAAGCATGCAGATCATAGCTGGTGCAGACATTATAAATCAGAAGACAAGCTGGAGTACGCGAAAGCTCTGAAACTCTCCCATCAGGTATGTCAAGAAGTGCATGCTGCGTTCTTCAGTGACAAAATCAATTGTGCCGAGAATCGGCCAAGATTTATTTCAGATAGTCAAAGACCTGTCAGATCCAATTTGGATGGCTCCTTCTTTTGCCCCTATCCTCTGATAGATGTAAGGAACTGGTTGATTCCTTTTTTAATAAAGTAGCTAACATTTATACCTAATTCGTTGCCCTTTAGGAGAAGGCCATCTCTTCCACAGTTGTGAAAAAAATAGACGTGGTAGAAGATACAGGTGTCGGTTCCATCCTGGAGTCGTTCACTTTAACTGACCCTTAAAGTTTTGAGCTATTGTTCGATTAAATCAGGATCACCATCTCACCCTGCTCCTTTGTGGCTACTTAAACTTGGCCACAGTTTGCTCTCTCCTATTTGGATAGATCTTCTCCACATGTCTCTGACTCAAGCTTTGGTCCCCACCTCTTGGAAAGACTCTATGTTTGTGCCATTATTTAAAAAATCTACTCTCGATGCATCCAAGCCATAAAACCTTTGTCCCATCTCACTGCTTCTAGCTTTAACTAAACAATTAGAAAAACATATTGATTCACAAATTTCGTCTGATTTGGAACTCCACAATGGCTTCTGACCTGGCGATAGTACAGAGTCGGCTTTGCTATGAGTCACTAAACATCTTAGAGCAACACTTGTACCTAGAGGCACAGCTGTGCTGATTCTTCTGGACCTCAGCTCAGCGTTTCACACCACATCCCATGTCATCCTTCTCCTTCGACTGTAGTATCTGGGGCCTTGCTCTTCAATGGTTCAGTTTTTTGCAGGATCATACGTACCTTTCAAGGGACGTTGGGGTCCCACAGGAACCATCCCTGAGTCCTATACTCTTCAATACTTGTGTTTGATCCCTAATGGCTACTGTAGAAGCTTTCCCATGCAGACAACACCCAGATTATCTTTTGTTTGTCTTCTACAGAAGACAAAAGCAGTCCTGAGTCCAGGCCATGCCTAACGACAGTGACCCTTTGGATGTAGGACAATTGTTTAAAGCTGAATGGTAATAAAGCCAAAGGATTTGGTGGTGGATAACCAACCTCAGTTCTGGGACCATTGGACTGGCCGGAGGTTTTAGGTCTGGTCCCCACTCATAAGCAGGTTGTAAAAGATCGTTTAGACAGGGTAGCTACGTTCCCCCTGTATCATATCAGTACTGGAGCAGTAAGCAATATTCTCATAATGTCTTTTTGTCTTCGGCATCCCTCACCAGCAGAATGCTATGACTCAGTTTGAACCGGGCCGTTCCAACAGAGTTGTAGCATTCTGCTGGCGAGGGATGCCGGACACAAAAATACATTATGAGATTATTGCTTCCTGCTCCAGTCCAAATTTTGTGCTTTTAGGACTATTAGAGACAGTGAAGGCTGTTGAAGTATGCCATACACGGCTCTATGGACAGTGTTTCTCAAATAGAAAATAAATCAAGTGGCCCTTGTTTCCAGCGTCCCCACCATTCGAAGCTCTAGTTGAAGCCTGGCGTAAACCCATAATATACGTTTGCCTTGAAAAAGCTACAGGCTTGCTTGGCCTTTAGGGGGCGAAAGTTGCATGTCCAAAGAGTTGTTTGAAGAACAATAAAATAATTAATGAGGTTGCAGCTTAATAAATGACCTTATCTGTGCACGAGTAAATGTGGGAGCCTGTTCCTATTATTGGATTAACATAGGATCAAAATATTTTGTATTTTCAGTTTCTTCCTGTACTATTGAAAGTTTCCACAAGCTATGTTGGATTTCAAGGAGGCTGAGTAATGTTATATAAAATGTTGTCTTATTCAATAGTGTGTCCTGATTTGAGTGTGGGGACTCAAAGCTGAAGAAGAACTCAGTTAAGCATAGCCATATTTTCTTGAAAGCCACCATGACTTGAAGCACAGTGAGGCATGATAAGTAACTCCCTTGCTCTAGATGCAGTCTCTAAGTAGGCCTTCACCACCTCTGAGCTATAATCTGTATTTTAAATGTCACCTGCCTGCTTAATTGTTGCCTCTTCTGTCCCTTGTTGTCATTTGACCTTTGGAACATGACTTATTCTAAGTGGCTGACCGCATTATGGCTGGGCAGCATCGGATTAATGGAAAGATATTGGGAGGATTGTGAAGCGTCAGACAGTAGTTTCCAATAGCAGTTGCACGTGGAATGTGTAGTGAGGAGATATATCTTACATAACCACCTAATGGTGAGCCAACAAGGTGAGGTGGGTGAAGCACCAGAGAAAAGAATGAGTGTGGTGAAAGCACAGCATAAAGTCAATGTCTAGCTCTAGAGTCAAGAGAATGCCAAACCCTAGGGATGCCCCGGCGGACCTGCACTCCCATTTCGGAAATCTTGAATCCAGGGAAAGAACTTTCCTATACTCAACCTATCATACCTGACTACCTACCAAACCTAGACTATCTATCATCTATACCATACTTACTCTAACCATAACTAACCCACTACACCTTCCATACTTACCTACTCTACATAGCCTATCTATGATGCTGAACCTAACACACCTAGCCTAACATACCTACCAAGCCAACGTATCTTACCATAGCCTTCCATACTTATGATACCTATCAAACCAATACATTGCCATAGCAACTTATCTGCCATACCTACATACCATACCTACCTATCTGAATTACCATATATACCTATCTATCTACCATACCCACCTACCATTCCTATCATACCTAACCTGTTTTATATACCTTGACTAGCATATGACAACTTCTGCACCCTCCATACCTAACCAACCATACCTAACACTCAGTGACCCACCTAAAAATCAAGCCCTTATTAAAACTCAAAACACGCTTGGAGGGCACACTAAACTCGAAGAGTAGTGTTCCGGTGAGGGAAACACATAGCTACTACAATTGGTGCATAACAGTAACCCCCAACTCTGGGGAAGCTGGCTACATCAGCAGTAGAACCAGAAGCTTGATCAGCAGGGAAGCCATGGCCAAAGAGAGCACTGATTGTAATACTCATCTTTTACTTGCAGGAAGCAAGAGAGAGTCACAAGGGTGGGTGAAGAATTTTGCTCCACTGGCAGAGTTCGAGGAGTTTTCCCCACTCCACGCGGAGTTCAGAAAAACTCTGCGGAGTGACGTGTAGCAGAGTTTTTTCTCTTGCTCGTGCGCGCCTATGTTAAGTTGGCGAGCAAGAGAAATTGCTAAATTGGCGAGCACAAGGGAGATTTCTGAACGCGAGCCGTTGTGGTAGGCCACAACCTCTCACGATGAGAAAGCTGCTGCACATTGAGGAAGCTGCTGCTTGAGTAGAAAATCTACTTGAGCAGCAGAAAGAAGTTAGCACCCTCTGGCGCTCTGCATGCTGCAGTTCTTGCTGATTTTACAGCGTGGGAGAAACTCCTGGCGCTGAAAATCAGTGCGAACAGTGCAACTGACTCAAACTCTGCCACTCGCGGAACTCCACGTAGTACGGCAGAGTTTTTTCAGCACTTTATGGTGTTCCACTAAGCAGAATTCCACGAACTCCGCACAGGCCTAATCTTGCATTACTGGAGGGAAGTGGAGAAGAATTAAGCTTCAAGAATCAGGTGTGTGTAGTGAACCTTCACCACCAAAAAGAACAACACCAAATTACTATAGATCTTGATGCTTATTTATTATAGAGCTGCCACTACCGCAATGTCGCTCAGCCAGCAAGCTGCTCTTCCTAGAACTGACATCGAATATAACACCAGTTTTTTACACATTTTCTACAAACATTCTAATGCATGACCTTATACCAGAACAAAGCACAGTATGTGTCATGAACACTGCATTTACTTTTCCCCATAAAATAACTAAAACAAATATAGCACTAAGAAACAAAACAAAATGAAACTAAAATAAACATTCAGCAGAAATATACATTTCATCAAACCACACATTTCATTGCTAGCATCTTCCCCACAAACCGATCATGAACTTCAGGTTACTTCCTGAATCTATGAGGAATCTGTGTACAATGGCCACTCCTGCAAACCTCTGGATTAATTTTCTCCCGCCCATTAGATTGCATACCATACTCCCTTACTCCCAACAGCAGGATCAGAAACAATAGTATCTCCATCCAAATTGGTTCCTTGCCTCGATCTAACCGTTCTTGACACATTCCACCAATTCACACCCTTGACTCTAACTGCATTGCTGCACACTTTGTCAACAACAAATGGTCCACCGAACTTTTCACCATCCTTCCTAACATAAGCACTGTTCTTAATGAACACATTGTCACTGAATCAAAATGTTGCATCCCTCACACGATTTCAATTGGCAAAATATTTATTTTGTTTAATTTTAGCTTCAGCCACATTCCTCCTTACTTTTGCGTCCCTCTCACCCAACTCTACACCAAACTTCACCCACTTACTCATCCAACTGGGGCATATTTTGGTAGCTGGTTTCCTACCCAGTAACAATTCAAATGGAGAAACTTTGGTAGAGGTTTACGGACTAGTCTGGTAAAATCATAACATTGACCTCACTGCATTGACAACAACACACTTGTTGTTGATATTCCACTGAATAAAATATGCTAGCACCCAGTTCATGCGTTCCACTTGACAATTACTTTGAGGATGATACAGAGTCATCTTTAAATGTTTGACATCACCAGCTTAAAGAAACCTGTCCACCTTTTAACTGACAAATTGAACCCCATTATCAGGATAAGGAACTGAGGATATCCCCTCGAAGGAACATTTCCATAAGGAATTCAGTTACTGCCTTAGCGTTTGATTCTGGTACAAATGTAACTTCTGGCCACTTAGAGAAAAAGGGCCAGATGTAGCAAAGGGTTTGCGCCTCGCAAACAGCGAAAAACGCCATTTGCGAGGCACAAAAGCCTCTTTGCTATGCAGAAATGCATTTTGCGAGTCGGATCCGACTCGCAAAATGCATTTCCGACTCGCAAATAGGAAGGGGTGTTCCCTTCCTATTTGCGACTTGCAATGCAATGCAATTCCATTTGCGACCGCGAAAGCGGTCGCAAATGGAATCGCAGTTACCATCCACTTGAAGTGGATGGTAACCCAGTCGCAAACGGGAAGGGGTCCCATGGGACCCCTTCCCCTTTGTGACTGGAAAAAAAAATATTTTTGCAGAGCAGGCAGTGGTCCAATAGACCACTACCTGCCCTGAAAAAATCAGAAACTAAAGTTTTCGGTTTATTTTTCACAGTGCAGCTAGTTTTCCTTTAAGGAAAACGGGCTGCACTTTGAAAAAAAAAAACTGCTTTATTAACAAGCAGTCACGGACATGGTGGTCTGCTGTCTCCAGCAGGCCACCATCCCCGTGAGTGCCCATACTCGCAATGGGATCGCAAACTGCGACCCACCTCATTAATATTAATGAGGTGGGTCTTTGCGACCCCATTGCGAGTTGCAGAAGGTGTCTGAGACACCTTTCTGCATACCAAATTGCGACTTGCAATTTGCGAGTTGCAGGGACTCGCAAATTGCAAGTCGCAATTTGTTTTTTTGCTACATCTGGCCCTAAGTCCATTGCTACCAACATGAAACAAAACTGACGTGGTAACCTTTTGAATAGCCTAACCAGGTCAATGCCCACTTTCACCTAAGCTCTAGATGGTAAAGTAGTAGGCTGCATAGGAGGTTTCCTTAATACCAAACCCTTCTCTGAACTTAGACACAAAGTACATTCACCTACAAAGCAATCTACCTCCTTGTCCATCGAAGGCCACCACAATGTTTGTCTCAATCTTCTTTTTCGTGAAAGTAGCATCCAGATGTCCCTCATGAGCAAGGTTTATGAACTTTAATCTTCACCCATCTGGAGGTACCAGCTATTCTCCCCTAATAAGAAGACCAACTAATAATTCCTCAGATACTTTACAGAATAGCTGACACAGACTGTGAAGAGATTTTTCTGAAGGCCAACCCTTACAAATAGAAGACATAACCATTTTCATAACTTCGTCCAAAGTAAAGACACACACACACACAGTAACAGTGAAAACATTAAAAAAGGACTGTACACCAGTTTAGAAAACTAGCCAAGATTTATCTGAATAAAACAAAAACATAACGACAAAAAAGTAAAGATATCACTTTTTAAGGTTTAAATGAGTCTTAGTCCATAGGAATTAATGGTTATATCTTTTTAGTGCAAAGTCCCAGGGATGTGTCAGAAACAAACATGATGCGGGCCACAGAGGAGGTGAGGCACAGAAAAAGCAAAGCGATGCATTGGTTTCTTACTGCGCAGGGGAGGTAATGCATTGATTCTTTCCTTGCAGGTGAGGCAATGCATTGGTTCTTTACTGATAGGGGCGTGATGCATTGATTCCTTCCATGCAGGAAAGGAGATCCATTGATTTACAGACATGCAGCCTCAGTTCCTTTCTGCAGTGCGGGGTTGATAAGAAACTGACACCCAGGAATGATGCATGTAAAATCCAGACAAGCTGTGTGGATAGAGTTGCAATAAAACAGGCGCGTTGATTCGGCTGCTGCAGGACAGTCGCTGCATTGATTTATTAGCCACAGCACATTGGTGCGTGCATTTTCTCCTTTAGATCACCAGCTTGCACTTCGAAGGGCCCAGGGACTGAAGTTGGCACCACTTGGCATGTCAGAACTCTCAGCAGAAGAGCCCAGGCACTGGCAGATAAAGTCTTTGATGTCCCTGAAACTTATTAACTAGAGGCAAGCTCAGTTCAAGACCTTGGAGAACAATGGAAAGCAGGATTTAGACAGCAAAGTCCAGACCTTTCACTCCCAGGACAGAAGCAGCAAGCAGCAGGCTGCACAGCAAAGCAACAGACTAAGTGGTAGTCCCTCCTACAGCATCCGGCTCTTCTTCCTTGCAGAATATCCTCAGTCCAGAAGTGTTCATACTATGTGGCGTCAGAGTTCCAGTATTTATACCCATTTATGTCTTTGAAGTAGGCAAACTTCAGAAAGAAGTCTTTGTAGTGCACAAGACCATGCCTTTCCCTGCCCTGGCCCCAGACCCACTCCAGGGTGTTGGAGACTGCTTTGGGTGAGGGTAGACACAGCCCTATTCAGATGCAATTGTCAGCTCCTCCCACCACTCTAGCCCAGGAAGGCCCATCAGGAAATGCAGGGCACACCTCAGCTCCCATTGTGTGACTGTCTAGAGTGAATTCACAAACAGCTCAACTATCATCCTGACCCAGATGTGTATTCCACAGACAGGCAGAGGCACAGAATGGTTAAACTTTTGGTTAACATTTTCTAAAAGTGGCATTTTCAAACTTACAATTAAAAAACCAACTTCACCAGAAGCTGAATTTTTTAATTGTGAGTTCAGAGTCCCCAAACTCAATATCTCCATCTGCTCCCAATGGGAAATGACACTTAAAAGATATTTCAAGGCGATTCCCATGTTACCCTATGGGAGAGACAGGTTTTGTAATAGTGAAAAACACATTTAGCAGTATTTCACTATCAGGACATGTAACCTGCGCCCTGCCTTGGGCCTACTTTAGGGGTGACTTTCATGTAGTAAAAGGGAAGTTTTGGGCCTGATAAGTTGGTGCACTTGCCAGGTCAAACTGGCAGTGCAAGACTCCACACACAGACACTGCAGTGGTAAGTCTGAGACGTGTTTACAAGGCTACTCATGTGAGTAGCACAATCAGTGCTGCTGGCTGTTAGACTTGGCATCATTGGCATGGTCTCCGCTAACCTTTTGCCTCTACTTTCCAGGTTGCTTCGGTGTGCTGGACTCTGTTTTTGCTGTTTTGTTTGCTCTGGACTCTTTACCAGTGCTAGACTGTAAGTGTGCCCTGTATAAATTATATGTATACATTGGCTTATCCATGATCAGCATATTTGATTTACTAGTAAATCCCTAGTAAAGTGCACTAGAAGTGCCCAGGCCTGTGAATCAAATGCTACTAGTGAGCCTGCAGCACTGGTTGTGCCACCCACAGTAGTAGTCCTGTAAACATGGCTCAGACTTGCCAAAGGCAGTGTCTGTGTGTGCAATTTTAAACTGCCAATTCGGCTTGGCAAGTGTACCCACTTGCCGGGCCTAGACCTTTCCTTTTTATACATGTAAGGCACCCCTAAGGTAGGCCCTGGGTAGCCCCAATGGGCAGGGTGCAGTGTATGTTAAAGGTGGGACATGTACTAATGTGTTTTACATGTCCCAACAGTGAAATACTGCCAAATTCTGTTTTCACTGTTACAAGGCCTATCTCTCTCATAGGTTAACATGGGGGCTGCCTTTAAATATGATTAAAGCGCAGATTCCTTTTGGGAGCAGATAGAAATATGGAGTTTAGGTTATCTGAACTCACAATTTAAAAATACATGTTTTAGTAAAGTTGGTTTTTAGATTGTGTGTTTGAAAATGCCACTTTTAGAAAGTAGGCATTTTCTTGCTTAAACCATTCTGTGACTCTGCCTGTTTGTGGATTCCCTGTCTGGGTCAGTTTGATAGTTGAGCTGTTTTAACCTCTCCTCTAGACAGTGACACAAAGGGAGCTGGGGTGTAGTCTGCATATCCTGATGGGCCATCTGTGCTAGAGTGGAGGGAGGAGTGTTCATTTACACCTGAATGGGCTGTGCCTGCCCTCACACAGTGCAGTCTCCAAGCACCTGGTGTGTGTCTGGGGTCTGGCCTGGGCCAGGCAGGATCTTGAGAACAACAGAGACTTCTCTTTGAAGTAGACCTACTTTAAAGGCAGAAAGGGGAATAAGAAGAACACCCAAAACCCCTGAAAATCAGACTAATTCTGGAACCAAGAGCAACGTCTGCCGGGGCGAAGAGCTGGAGAAGCTGGAGGAGGAGTACTGCCCCTTTGCTTGTGACTGTGCTTTGCCTGGTTGACCTGCGGTAGCTGCTTCTACCTGAGAGAGGACAAAGACTGACTTTTGTGTGACTTCCCACTGGTGAAGAATCTCCAAGGGCTTGAACTGAGCTTGCCTCCTGTTGTTGAAGTCTCAGGGACAACAAAGACTTCTCTCTGCCAGCACTTATGCTTTCTGCTGAAAGTCCTACCTCCTAAGTGGTGCCCTAACCTGTCTCTGGGCACTTGATAGGTGCAGCTGGTAGAAAAGGACAAAAATCCAAGCAAAGACCGCCGTGTGGGGAAACTTTCAAAGGACCACCCGCCTCGCGGCTGCTAAACGACACGTCGCCGGCCTTTTGGCTAAAACTGACGCACCGCCTGCATCATAGCTGGGAGATCAACACACCGCGGCTGGAGAAACGACGCACAACACCCGCAGCAGCTGCTGTTAACAAATCAAGCCACACGCAGTGCGGTTTCTTGACACCGTGCAACTGGATTTCAACGCAACATCGCTGGGCACGGAAAATCAACTCAAAGCCTGCCTGGACCATTGGTGCCCGTCCGGGATCGACACATCACTCTCTTGCAGGAGAGAAGAAATGATGCATGCCGACACAACTGGAGGAGGAACGACGCATGGTCTTGCTTGCGGGTTAGAAATCGACGCATCGCTCACTGTTTTCTAAAGGATTTAATACTCTTTTTCTTTTTAAATTCATAACTTGACTTGTGTATGTCGGATTTTTATCGTTTTGATCTTCTTTTGTTTAGATAAAAATTACCTATCTTTCTAAACCTGTGTTGTGTCATTTTGTAGTGGGTTCACTGGGTAACTGTGTGTGTTGGTACAAATACCTGACACATTGCTTCCGAAGTTAATCCTGCCTGTTGTGCCAAGCTACCAAGGGGGTGAGCGGGGTTTAAATGAGGGTGATTCTCCTTTACCCTGACTAGAGTGAGGGTCCTTGATTGGACAGGGAATAACCTGACTGCCAACCAATATCTTCATTTCTAACACTGGCCCTCTGGTAGCATTTGATTTACAGACCCTGGTCACACATAGTGAACTTTACTAGAGACTTACTAGTAAATCACATGTGCCAAACAAGGATAAACCAATTGCCAACACATTTTACACAGAGAGCATATGCACTTTAGCACTGGTTAGCAGTCCTAAAGCCAACAAAAACAGGTCAGAAAAAATAGGAAGAAGAAGGCAAAAAGTTTGGGGATAACCCGCAAAAAGGGCCAGGTCCAACACTAACAACCATGAAGCTTCGATTGCCCCCAAATAAGTTTCAAAAGCATCAGACCAGTTCTTCCACACCATTGGTGGTTTCCCATCTGACTCTAGAAACAGAGTTGGTGGATTAACTGATTGCATGCTGCGAATCTGAAAAAATGTATAGAGAAAAATTCCTGAATTAAGCGTAAATTATATAGAAAGTATGGAAGTATCAGATATCTGGAAATACTTTGTCTGTTTTCCCCCAAAGTGAACAACCAATAGTGTGCGTGTCAACCAACAGTGTGCGTGTCACTGAGCAGGAAGGAATTGGAGACGCCTTTCCATAGTGCCCTTAACAGCCAATTTGTTACATTGGAATTGCAGTTGGAAGAAAGGATCAGAATGTATGTCACTGAACAGCACACTGCTATGCTTGTATATAACCTAAAACTTGACCACTTAACTTAGGCGGTGCAGATAGTTACAGCTCCAACACATCTTGAAGGTCTGATGAAATAATTATTACTTCTTTGGCGTGGCCGTGCGTATCAGCTTATAAAACCAAATACACACCAGTGTTCTGGGGCTATTCCGGCTCTTTGCATGGGCACATTTATTTTAGCTCTGATCTTGTGCCCTTTTATCTAGTTCGTTTCATATATTCCCTTTTATTATTTTAGCATGGCTTCATTTCAGCGGGATGTTTTAATCATTTTATCAGCTGTCCTCCTACACAGAATTTGTTACTAGTCCTTTTGCATGACATTTCATCTTGTGCTCAGCCCAAGGCTGTACAAAGCTGTTTATGATTATTTTCCAAGTATACCCTGTCCAAGAGTTCAATGTCTACCTTACACAGAAAAGACACATTATCATTTGAGGGAAGTTCTTAGAACAACAACATGTTTTATTATAAAACAACACGGTGCCCCAAACTAAGTTAGAGGGTGCATTCCAGCCGGCCATGTTATGCTGTACCATGTCATTGCAGCTCTGCTAAACTTGGCATCTTCTCTCCATCAACTCAGGAGGACTGCCAGGAGACCAACAGGCACTTCCTGCTTTTTACTCAGGCACGGGGTGGGGTTTCCTTGCAGAGACTAGTATGGGCGTATTAGGGCTAACACTGCTATTGCTCTCATATAGATTTTTAACAGTGCAGGTAGGGATTTTAGATTTGCTATTGTGACAGAATGCTAGGACATTTTATCTGTTTCATTTTTCTGGTCATTGTAACAGTAGTGTTGTGTTTCATTGTTCTTATAATTATAATGCATGCCTTTTTACATAGAAGGCAGTTTTTTTCAAAAAAATGTATTGAACCAAATTGTGCTTCTGTTTGCCTTTTGCATGAATGAGTCTTGTATAACCGAGATAAAAGGATAAGATCTGTTCCACCACTACTTACCGCACGGTGGCGGCAGAAACATCTTTTGACATAAATTAACATGTCACTGTCTTGCAGGAATTGCAACAGTTCCATGATAATAATTCATCTTCACATGCGCTACCTTAGGAATGAGGGATTTGCTAACATCAACTGGCTGGGTTCCAAAAGTGAAGAAAAAAATTGCTGTGAAAAAGGAATTTGGCCCATCATAAAGAGCACTGGTTCCAGTCCTGGAAATACACAGTGCCAGAAGTGTCATTCTACCACCTCCGCCTGGTTCTGAAGAAAACCATTTAATTTCAGTTGACATTGTCAAGCTATACCATGTGGACAGTCCTGCACAGTAGACCACTAGGACTCATGGGTACTTCTCGTACCCCTCTCACTGCCAATCAGGATGTACCTCTACAAATAATAAATAACAATGATGACTCTTCCCCAAGCTTGAGGAGGGTGGAAAATTAACTATCATTAGTCCCTATCACCACATCTACGACAATAAATCTCCAAAATTCTGAATTATATTAATCAAATTCAACTCAAACAGATGGAATTGATGCATCTGCCGGTTCTCCTTCACCTGCATCAGCTCCAGTATTCACATGAACTGCTTCTGGTTCTTTTGCTGACATCAACGACTCATTTTCAAATTCTTTTTACAAGACCACCAAACCCGCAGGTGCCAGAATACCGTGGTCTTCTGCCCACCATATCACGAGTACTTAAGGATTTCTGCCATATTTTGGGCGGAAATCCTCCAGTAGTTGTGCTGGCGGTCAGAAGCTCAGGGGTGGTTCCACCACCAGCCCCACCCCGCCAAGAGGACTCCACCAGCCGTATTACAACCTGTAATACAGCCTGGCGCTGTCCTGATGGCAGGGCGCTGCCAGTGGTGGAAGCGCTTGTTTCCGTTCCCTGCCGGACGACCTCCTCGCCGGACAAGGTAAGTCGATTGTCCGACAGGGGAGGGGGGTGGGAGGGTGGGGGGTGTTGTGTGTGTGTGTGTGTGAGTGGGTGTTGTCTCCATGTGTGAATGTAAGTGTGTATGCGTGTGTGTATGGGTGTGGGTATGCGTGCATGTATGGGTGTGTGTATACATATGCATGTGTGTATGCGTGTGTGTATGTGTGTGTTAATGCGTGTGTGTATGGGTGTGTGTATACCTGGTTGAATGTGTGTATGAATGTTGACGTGAATGCATGTATGAATGTTGAAGTGAGTGCGTGTATGGATGCATGTGAGTGAATGCATGTATGAATGTTGAAGTGGATGCATGTTTGAATGTTGAAGTGAGTGCGGGAATGGATGCATGTGAGTAAATGTGTGTATGGATGCTTGTGAGTGAATGCGTGTATGTCAGTGTTGGTGAAATAGTGTATGTGGGGTGCGTGAATGAGTGTATGCGGGATGCGTGTGGGTGCCTGTGTGCGTGAATGCGGGGAGGGGCGCTGTACTGGGAGTGGGAGGTGCTGTTCTTGTTGGGTGGTGGGGGAGGTGGCACTGTACGTGAAGAGAGGTGAGGGGGTTCTGTTATGGAGGGGGGTGGGGGCTATCGGGCTTGCAGGAGGGTTGGGGGAGTCATCTGCCGGTGAAAGGAAAGAAATTTCCTGTCACTTGTAGCCTTTCCACCAGGGTTTTTGTGGCGGTGCTACTGCCGTGGAAACCCTGGTGGAAAGCTAACTCCTAATACTGCCGGCAACCTTCATTGGCCTCTGGGCCAGAGATGCTAATTTCCGGCCTGCCAGGACCAAACGGGGGGGATGTGGCGGGTTGGCAGAGGTCAACCCACCACACTCCTAATGTGGCTGTCTTCACTGCCAGCCCGAAGACCCCCAGAGTCATAATGAGGGCCTTTAGCTCTTTTATGTACATTTTTTGCCTGCTTTTAAATAGTAGTGTAGGAATTGTGATTTTAGTTTAGGGTTTTTACAGTAGACCTCTGCACTCTTGCACCGACAATGTGGAGGTTATCAAGAAATAATATCAAGTTAATGAATGTGCCGGAAGGGAAAGAAGGCAATGATATAAAAACTTGGGTAGTAGACCTCCTGATGCAGAGTGGCGTGTGGGACGGTACAGAGTCAATATTAAAGGACAATATACAACGTGTACATAGAGACCCCTTTCGGAAAACTGCTGATAGGATAAAACCCAGGAGGATCTTGGTGAATTTTCTCACTTATACAGTTAAGGAAAAGATTCTGTCTAAGGCTTTAAAATTGGGAACATTGAAAGCGAACGACTGTTCTTTTGAGATTAGATCTGATGTCTTGCGCATTACTTCGAACAGGCAGTGGGAACTAGGTAAAAGGACGGAGGACTTTAGGAAGCTAGGTGCAACAGTTCTCCAGGGTGAGGGGGATGGTGTAGGGGTAGAAGACAGGGAGGGGGGAAATTGGGGAGGAGGGATAGGAGGCCAGGGGAAAATATGTGTGCCTCATTGCAAAAAAGCCCGACGGGTAGTTTTTTTTGGCTTGGTGGGTCCGTAAAGTGAATGTGACTAAGAGGAATGGCTGAAAATAAGGTTTTATTACTTTCCTGGAATGTGAATGGTTTGCGGGCAAAGCCCAGGAAGAATGATATTCTCCAATATATCAGGAATTCTCCAGCCCAGATCATAATGCTGCAGGAGTCTCATCTTGCAATTTCAGAAGCACAGGGTATTTTTGGAACTCAGAAATGGGTGAAACATATGGTTTGTTCGAAAAATACTGTTCACTTAAAGGGAGTAATGATCCTGGTTAAAAAGGGGATAGATGCGTCTATATTACATCATTAGGCGGATTCGAAAGGTAGATGGGTCATGGCTGATGTTAGATGCAGTGGAAATAACTATACACTTGTTAGTTATTATTGTCCTAATTTAGATGATATAGGACCATTACAGGATTTATGTCGCAAATTGTTAGAAGCCCGATATCCCATTATAATGTCAGGTGATTTTAATGTCGTCCTAAATGAAGCATTGGATAAATCTATTGGAAGCAGGTCAGTAGGTCATTTAAAATTGCGGGCATACATTAAAACAATTATGAAACAATTCGCGTTGGTGGACATTTGGAGAGAATTTCATGGTCAATCTCGGGCTTATACCTACCATAATAAGATTTATAAACATCACTCCAGGATAGATTATTTTTTGATAAGCTGGTCTCTTAGGCAGTCGGTGGTTGGCATTGGCCATATTCCCGCACACTTGTCTGATGATGCTGCTGTATCTTTGACGTTGGTATGTGAAGTAGAACGTTATCCGCGTAGGTGGACGCTGGATCGATCCCTTTTAAATGATCTCCAGGTAGTGGTATACTTAGAACATGAATCAAAGGTCTTTTTTTAACTGAATAGGAATTCTGCAGCTCTTCAAGTGGTCAGGGATACTTATAAGGCTTATATGAGAGGGATTCCGATAAGTATTTCTGCACAGAAAAACAGAGGTTATAATAAGGAAATACAATATCTTGAAAAAGACATAGGGTGTTTAGAGCGAAAGCTGATAAATTTACAGAAAGAAGGTAGGAATGAGGAACTCACACGCTTTGATTTGTCATCTAAACAGGCCTCGCTGGTATCTATAATAGAAGCGAGAGTAAGGGAAAGGTGGGAGGCAAGCAAGCTGGCGCATTTTGAATATGGCGAAGGCGCGGGTAAGCTACTGGCTTGGAAGTCTAAATCAGATTCTGTAAGAAATGAGATAACAGGAATAAGGGACCCCATTACGGGGACGGTTTTAAGGGAGGTTTCTGAGGTCCAAGACGCTTTTGTAAGTTTTTTTGCGTCATTGTACACAGAAAGCCTGTCAGACTTACCAGAAGGTGGCCAACAAGAAGTAGAAGGTTTACAGATGAGGAAATTGGATAATAAAGGGAAGGCGGTTTTGGAGGAGGAGATTTTAGTTGGTGATCTAGTTCAGGCCATTGCTAAAGGTAAAAAGGGGAAGGCAGCAGGATCTGATGGTCTGCCGGTCGAATTTTATGTGAAAATGCAAGCTGCTATAGTTCCAGTTTTAACCCAGCTTTTTAATTCTGTTTTCAATGGAGAGATTCCCCTCCCAAGGTCTTGGAATGAGGCTGTGATTACCCTGATTCTGAAGCCAGGGAAAGACGCCCTATGTTGCCAGTCATACAGGCCAATTTCTTTATTAAATAGTGATTATAAATTATTTTCAAGCATTTTTGCCAAAAGGTTAAGTTTGGTAATTGGGGGACTGATCCAGGGTGATCAAAAGGGCTTCTTAAAGGGAAGGTACATGCATGAGTTATCCCATGAATTGGTTGGGGCAATTGATTTAGCAAAAGCATGCAAATTACCTCTGGCAGTCATAACATTAGATGCTACTAAAGCTTTTGATAGAGTAAATTGGAAATATATACACTGTATCCTGACTCATCTTAATTTTGGAGTAAAGTTTTGTGGGGTTTTGAAGACCATTTATAAGGCTCCACTAGCTAGGCTATTATTGAACGGGAACTTAACTAAGCCCTTTCCTATAACAAGGGGAACCAGGCAGGGATGCCCGTTGTCCCCGTTATTGTTTGACTTATATGTAGAACCTCTAGCCCTCATGATTAAGAAAGACCCTCTGATCAAACCATTTAGTTATATGGGCTAGGAGAAGAAAATCTCTTTATATGCAGACGATATTATGATTTTTACCAGAAATCTGCCTTCTGCGTTAGAAAGATTAGAGGTTTTAACAAAAGATTTTAGTCAGATGTCAGAGTATGCAGTAAATATGGCAAAGACATAAATATTGACTTGGAATATGAATGAAAAGCACAGGTTCATCAAAAATGAGATGAAGTATCTGGGCATCAAGATTTATAATAAACTAGAGGACATCCCAATAGAAAATTTGTGACTAAAGAAATAAATAAACTTTTGGTGAGTTGGTCTTATTTTCCCTTGACATTGTATGGGAGGGGGAATTTAGCTAAAATGTCAATTCTCCCCAAGCTTACCTTTCTTTTTAACCTGATTCCATTACATTTTCAGAAGGAAGGGATACATAAAATTCAGGCTAGAATTGATAATTTTATTTGGTCTTCTAAGGGGGTCAGGATTGCAAGAAAAAAGCTTAGAAGGAAATATGATAAAGGAGGGATTGCGCTTCCTGATCTCCAATTATATGTTTGAGCGTTCCAGTTAAAAAACGCAAAAGACTTATTATCAGTTAAAACAATAACTCATTATAGGAGAGCCTTGTTAAAATGTGAGAGGCAGGAAGGGCAGAAATTCATGTACAAGTTTGGCCACCCAGAATTTTACAAACAAGTTAGGCTGAAAACTTTACAAGCGGCTGCCTTATTGTGGAAGCAGAAAAGGAGTATCACAAATGTATCTTATTATAGCATTTATGCCCCAATTTGCTGTTCCCCAGGTATTCCAGCATGCCTTAAGGACGCCTTATCATGATCTCTACAGGAAGCAGGTATTGAGGAGTGTGGACAGTTACTTCAAGATAGAAAATTAAGATCCTGGAAGGAATTAGAGATAGGGACACAAAATGCAGTATCCAGGTTTAAATACTATCCGTTACAAAGTTGGGTTCATTCATTGCAAGAAAAAGGAACAGATACGAATGAGCTAGAGGAGGTATTGGTTAAGGGTTTACCCGGTAAGAAGGAAATAGCAACCTATTATAGACTGTTTTTGGATAGCTTAGAACGGGACCAGAATTACCCAGGCTCCTTATGGGACGATTTAGTTCATAGTGATAAAATTACTAGGTTATGGCAAACGTCCTGGCAACTTTTATACCAGGTGGTAAAGCTGGCTTTTTTGAGGAAGAACCATCTTTTTGTATTACATAGGGTTTATTATACCCCACAGAAAATAGCTAAGTTCTAAGGAGGACATTGCTTGTAGGAAATGCAGCTCATTCAAGGCGGATGATATTCACATGTTTGTGTCCTGTCCACAGAATGCAGGTTTTTTGGTTAGGGGTGTTTGAAATTTTATGTAAAGTATTTCAGTGTCGGTTAACTTGTACTGCAGTATTAATTTTATTTGGTTGGTCCCCCGATGTACATTACTTGTCTAGCTATAATAGGAAATTGTTGTTTTATTTGATTCTCCTGGGCAGGCCGGAGATATGTAAAAACTGGACATCTGAAATACCACCCATGCTATCTGCGTGGTTGAATGCGATCTCACATATATGCAGGTTAGATCTTACCCGGTCTGGGGTCAATCTTCAAAAATTATGGAAACCTTGGGTAAAATGGGTGGATCAAGGTGCCCATTTCCCCCGTCAGTGTCCGATGATTATCTAAGAGCAGAAGGAGAAACACTCTGGGAATGTTTCCCAGGGGTAGCGTCATTCCTTCTTGGTGTGACTTCTTACTCTAATAGTTGGACCCATCCAGAAGTTTTGGATTTGGGACGTGGCTTAAATCAGTCTGGAAGTGAATAAAGTAAATGAGGACACAAAAAATTAAATACATTTTTTTTTAAATGTGGAGGTTATGGTGGGGTTATTTTAGTGCTCTACATGGGCACATTTATTTTAGCTCTGGGCCTGTGGTCTGTGCTCTTTTACCTATCTTGATTCATTTATTAATTTTTGCTATTTTAGCGTGGCTGCATTTTAGTGGAGATGTTTTATTATTTTTGTCAGCTGCCCTTCCATGCAGAATTTGTTATTAGTTCTTTTGCACGACATTTCATCTTGTGCTCAGCCCAAGGCTGTACAAAGCTGTCCGAGATTATTTGCAGATTATAGCCTGTCCTAGAGGACACTGTCTACCTTACACTGAAAATATGCATTACCACATCAGGGCAGTTCTCAGAACAACAACATGTTTTAATTTAAAACAACACGCTTCCCCAAACTAAGCTGGAGGGGACATTACAGCCAGCCATCTTATGCTGTACCAAGTCATTGCAGCTCTGCTGAACTTGGCTTCTTCTCTCCATCCACTCAGGAGGTCTGCCAGCAGAACAAAAGGCACTCTCTTCTTATTATTAATGTATGAAGATGGGGTTTGCTTGCAGAGACTAGTCAGGGCAAATTAGGGCTAACACTGCTATTCCTCTCATGTAGAGTTTTAGTAGTGCAGGTAGGGATTTTATATTGGCCGTTGTGACAGAAGGTTAAAACTTTTTATCTGTTTCACTTTTCTGGTCACCGTAATAATATTGTTGTGTTTCATTGTCCTAATAGTTGCAATTCATGCCTTTTTACATAGAATGCAGTTACTTCAATAAAATGTATTGAACCAAATCCTGCTACTGTTTATCTTTTGTATGTATGAGACATGTGTAACTGAGAGAAAGAGGTAAGACTTCCCTGAGATGTCATCGAGTGTCATGCATCAGGCTACCATAAATCACCTTTACTTTTGGGTTTTCTCTGAGGTGCTGCTAGCTAGCGAAAGGGTTAAGCTGACAGCCATCAGACGGTGTGGGATAAGACTCATGCTGGGTAATCCCAGACACTCTTTATAACTAAGGAATGCGCAAACCTAACCTAAATCCATTTAAACTGGTAATCTTTTAACATATACAAAATTTGTATTCAACTAACAAAACGTATAAATTATCTAAATATGAATTAATCTTTTTCCTACGCTTCCTCTGAACGAGCCACTGATTGCATCTGATGAGTTCTATACTTTACCATTCCTACTGCACACGTTACAACCAACAACTTTTTCCTCTATATCCTGATCAATGCAAAGTAGCAAGTATATCTCACACACAGTCTTCTTTTTTGTTGCGTGTCATGCAAATTGTCAACATGCACTATGCCCCCAATCTGTTCCATAATGCAACAAAAACCTGTTACTCACTTCTGACCAGCAAACCAGCCTCCAAAGACAGCTCTGGTGCAACATTCACAAGTGGTTGTAAACTGACCACCAGGCACCGTTTTCCTGGCCACTCCGTTGCATGCTGCATAATAACCCCAAAACTTCATCATGTTCATAGGTGTTTAATGACTGAAATCTGTACTTGCTTCAGGACATTCCAAGTCTGCTTTTTTGTTTCTAACATCGGGAAGATCATCAACAAGGAAACTGTATTCAAGTAAAGCGTCCCCAGTCTAGTGAGTCTGGCCCTGTACCTTCTTGCATGCACATTGGTTCACTTACAATGTAAACCAAGGTTTGATGTCATTACCAAAAATAAACCAGGGTCGGACTGAGACAAAAAATAGGCTCAGGCACCAAAATAAAAGTGGGCACCAATAGTGTACCAGATAGCTAAACAAGGGTCCTACACTTGCAAATCAGACTAGTTTTTAACTTGTAAAAACACTCTGTAAAACTGTTTTGCCAGATATGAGAGACTCCATGCATTTGTGCTTGCTGCAGGCAGCATTTGTGGTAATATTAGAAAAAAGCAACAGGATAAATCCTTCCACCAGACTATAAAACAGGCCCACAAGCTAACAAAACACCATCCTGCGTACTGATCTGCCAGGCCAGATATCAGGCACTGCCTAGCTGCCCTACAGGCCAGCCCGATCATGTGAGAAACACCACATATACAATGTCTTTCTCCATTACTGAGCATTGTTCCTCTTCACCTGGAATATTATGTATGTATGCATGTATGTATGTATGTATGTATGTATGTATCTATGTATGTGTGTATGCGTCATTTGTATAGTGCAAATCTAGCCAAAAGAAAGTTGAGTGTTGTAGAGGGTAAAATTCAAGTGCACAGTCAATGGGTCATAGGAGAGACAGCTGATTCTGGGAGGAAAAATGTTCTGTTACTGAATTGTGATAAAGGGTCTTATAATGAGTCAGACTCGCGGTGGCAGTCATGACCGCCGTGGCTTTGGCGGTCCGACCATCAAATTAAGAGTTTGGTGGTCGGACCATTAAAAGACTGTCGTCTCCTTCAGGATCAGTGATCCTGATGGGACGAAGGTGGTCCTGGTTGTAACCAGCATGGCAGCACTGGAGTCAGTGCCGCCCTGCTGATTACAAACTTATTCCCTGCCAGTCTTTTCATGGCTGTTCAGGGCTGGTGGAGAACATGTGCAGAGGGCCCTCTGCTCTTCGCCCTCGTTATGTGCACTCTCTGCTGTGCAGGCGGTGTGCATTTTGAGGGTGCTGGTGCCCTCTGCGTGCAGCAGTATTGCTGCGGTTCTATTATGAGCTGGCGGCAATGCTGCTGCACCTTTTCCACTGGGCTGACCAGCGGAAACCTTGGTATCCGCCGGACAGCGCAGTGGGAAAGTCGTAATGGGGCTGGTGGGGAGGTTGCCAGCACAATGGTGACCTCCTCGTCGGGAGTCTTGAGGTCGAAGTTTTCCACCCGCCAAACTCATAATCAGCCCCATAGCGTTTTTATAAGAGGTAAGTCTTCAACTCTTTCTTAAATTGGAGCAGCATTGCTGCAGTCTCGATGAATATGACAATGTTTTTCCATACTGGGTTCAAAGTTAGAAAAGGTCTATTGTCTTGTTTTTTTCTGTTTTACAGTTCTTAGTCTGCAGTCTGATTGTGTCCTGGCTGCAGCGGCGTACATAGAGCCATCAAAGATGGTGAGCTTCTCTGCAATTTCTGTTAAAGTGAGCCGATGTAGCTCCATCAGGATACGGGTGATGTGATCATATTTATTCCGCGGTACCTAAAACAAATTTAGTATTTTCTTCCCCATGTTGAATTATTTAGGGCAGTATTGTACCAAATGCATACTTACTGGCACCAACAGTGAAATAACCATCCTGCAGTGGAGTACCTAAGTATCAACTCCAAAATATCAACTGACCATCATAATGTGGTCAATATATCGTCAGTGCAAAAATATAATGGGAGGGAATATCAAGATTATGGGCCTCATTTTGAGGCTGGCCATCTTGAGACCACCAGCCTTGTGGTGGCAGTCAGGACCGCCGCTGCTGTGACGGTCCTACCGCCACATTAAGACCCGGGCAGTTAGACCGCCAGGGTACCACCAGCACCGCCGGGACCCTTGATTCCAACGGGCTGGTGGTGGCAGAGATCGCAATCAGCGAGGGTGGCGCTGCAGGCAGTGCTGCCCCACTGATTATGAACTCGTTCTCTGCCAGCCTTTTCATGGTGGTTTAACCGCCATGAAAAGACTGGCAGTGAACAGGTGCAGGGGGTCCCAGGGAGGCCCCTGCACTGCCCATGCACTTGGGAAACCTTGATTTCCACCCCTCAGCCTAGCTGGACACACCTAATAGGTCTGGCCGGGTGGTCACCATCACAGTAGCAGCCACTCTGCCGTGTGTTTGGCAGACAGGCTTTCTCGTCCGCCAAACTCAAAATGAAGCCCTATATTTGTGAATAATATTGATGTTTAAAATATAGTATACTAAAATATTATGGTAAGTAGTATTGTTTTTGTGTATGTTATATGGATATGTTAGTATATATATATAAACAAGGCTATGGCTGAAACGCATTGGGAGGAAGAATCTGTATGACAGTAAAACATTTTACTTTCACTGGAAGTGTCCTGACCTTTCTTGTGGCTACAAGAATTCATTTGACATATATATATATACATGTGTGTATATATATATATATATATATATATATATATCTCCACAAACAACACCCTCCTGATACCAGAAACAATAGATAATTTTGTATTCAATTATTCAACTATGTTTTAGAGGCTTAATAATAACAGAAAAGATCAGTGGATTTTGATTATGTTTTAATTATCACAAGTTCTTGTAGGGGACTACGTATCCCAGAATCCACTTGGGTGGTGGTAGGAAAATGAACTATAAATAGAGACTCATGGTAAAGTTTTCTTTGTAAACTGTGATCAAGACCGAGAGGTTGAAACGTGTTGGTGGTGTCTTTTTACACTTCTTTTTGGATAGAAGTAATAAAACACTCCAGGGGTGCAAACAGATCAATTGTTTTGCAATTATAAATATATATATGTCATTTTTATTGATTTTAAAGTTTAGTTTTACTTTGGATTGTTGAATTTATTGAAATGTATTTACTGAAATTAGGTTGCTAGTGCTTAATTTACATAATATTTATTCATTTCCAAAGTGCATTTAATTATATTCATTTTAAGTGTTATCACGTTTTCAGGTTACATTATTGTCATAGATTAGTGTACACTTTTTGTGGGGTTTATGGGGTGAATGAATCAGTAGTGTTTTAATTCTCTGTTGTATTAATTACTATGAAACAAAAAATGTACATGTAATTTAGTTAATTAATTTGTTTTTTAACTAATCATGTCAAACATTAAAAATATTGAAAAAATATTGAGCTCTATTTATTTGCATGTAACAAATTGTGAAAAACAAGAAAATGTGTTTCCTAATCTTTGAGGAGTGGAGTTGGTATTTTGCAATTAATAAACTAATTTGCATACATATTTGGGTACTTAATTAATATAAATTCATTTTTAAATTATTATAGGAATTGCAAATAATTGGAGCTTTGGGTGGGTAGTGGCATTCTCAGATTTTATATATAACATTTTATGTTGGCTATTTCAAATAATAAATAAGTAAAAACAAATCACATTTCATTATTAAATACATCTATTTCAAAGAATATTTTGGAAATTAGAATTTTGAAAGCACGTTTATTGAAATTCATCTTGCATATATTTAATTATTCAAAACTTGGCTCATGTTGAGCTACAACAGTAAATCAGACCCTTCTTAATATCTGCAGTCTTCTCAGAGTTAGTGAGATAGGAATGAATGTAGTAAAATATACTTTTTCCCCAATGTTTAGGTTTTGGAGATAGAATAATACATCAGTCCCCCACCAAATAGAAGCACCTTCTCCTATGTTTATTGTGACTGTAATTAGAATAGTAAATCTGACCTCCCCCAGCTGTATACTTCCACAGTGTTAGAGGATGTAGGGGTAGAATAATAAATATACCCCACCCCCCCAAAAAGAAACGTAGTTTCCCCAATGTTTTCAGGACTGGAGTTGCAAAAATAAATGTGATTCCCTAATGTATTTTCATTTTCTTCAGTGTTTGTGGAATTTGAGCTAAAACAGTAAATATAACCCCTCCTCCACCCCACAAATATTTGCACTTTCCCCACTTTATGCTGGGCTGTAGTTCTAATTGCAAACCTCATCCCCATTTTTTTTTTTTTTTTAATGTTTGTAGGATTGTGTGTATTATTGTGTTTTTGCTGATCATATTTTTTTTATATATAATAATTATATATATATATATATATATATATAAATTTAGAAATTATGTTCTATTTAATAAATTATAGTTGAAAAATTGAAAAAGGTTTAGTAAATCATGGTTGAGTTTAGATACATTAATACATTTTCATATGGTAACATTTATTGTGGATGATTTTTTTTAAAGTGAATAAAGATTAAAGTATTTTTTTAAATTGTATTTAAAAGTAATGTAATCAATAAAGTAAATAGGTTTGTGCTAAAATAAAGGCATTTTTCGAAGCTGATCTTTAAAAATCTTTTCATTACATATTTAATCTTTTTAAGTTTCTGAAATAAAATATCAACTATTTTTTCAAAGAATGTGCATGTTTATTTTATTTTTGATAGCATTATTTAATAATATGATTACTTTTTATATTCACAAGTATTAATTGTTCTTGTAAAGTATATTTTTTGAAGTTGGTGTAGCTTTCTTTTTTGAGTTACTGATTCATGGGCTCTAAAAGTGAAGGCAAGCCCACATGAATACTAAGAAAAACATACACATCTTGAGGAAGTACAGTAGTTGTGCGCTGTCTATTTTTGCTGCTGTATCTTCAATGAATTTCAACAGTCACAGTCTTGCTTTAATCCCATTTTGCATGATCACATGGTCTAGTGTTAAACTTCAAATTTCTCAAAAATGAATGTATTCTTATTGCACTTCAAGCCTCTCCCCCAGCTTATGAAACACCTCCTCAAACTCTCTAACACGCATCTCCATAATCTTGACAAAACCAGGATGCTGTCTCATAAGATGACAAACCGTCAATGCTAATAAAGAGTGTATCCATTATTCTGCAGAAAACTACTGCTAATGATGCCAGGAGAAAAGAAACCCCAAAAGGCATCAATAAAGTGATCAAGGGTTGTGACTCCTTTGAAAACACCACAGGGTAATAGGTAATCCTAATTCCAGCTGAGATAAACACTTAGGCCCTCATTACAACCCTGGCAGTCTGTGTTTAAGCGGCGGTAATACCGCCAACAGGCCGGCGGTAAAAAAAATGGAATCACCACCACGGCGGAAACCGCCAACACAGACAGCCACTTTAACACTCCGACCGCCACAGCGGTAGCAACAAACACCCTTGCTGGGTGGTTGTGGCTCCTTCCCCTTGCTGGATGCTATCCCCCTCTTCACCTTGCCAGGTGGCGGATTGGTTTTGGCCTTGGCAGGGGTTGGTGGCACACTGGCTGGGCTGACGGGTGCCCCCTTTGAAGCTCTGATAGATGTAGGAACCACAGCAGACGTCGACTTGGTGGCTGGGGTGCTGGGCTGGGTTCTTGCCACCCTGGCCCGAGGGGAAGGACGGGGGGTTAGGGGTAGGGAAGAGGTCAATGTTTGCCACGAAGAGATTCTTAGACACACTGGGGCAGGAAGAGGGAGAGGGCTTGGGAGTGGAGGAAGAGGGAGTGGTTGTAGGAGGTGTCTGTCTGCTGAGTTTGGGTGCAGGTGCATGGCCTGGATGCTGTTGTGATGTGGATGGCTGTTGGGTGGGTGGGTGCTTGCGTTTGTGGACTTTGGGAGGAGGGTTCACAGACACAGTGGGAGAGGACACAGGGGACATGTGCATGGATGTGGGGGTGGTGACTGCCAGTGAGGGGTGTGTTGTGATGGGCGTGCTGGTGATGGAGGTAGTGGATGAGGATGTAGTGCATGCAGGTGTGAGTGGAGACGCTACTGGGAGGGAGGTGGATGACGAGGAGGAGGGGGACACAGTGGAGGCAGTGGATGTTGGTGTGTCTGCATGGGGATGGTGTTTGTGTGAGTGCCTGTGAAATGAAGTGTGGTGCTTGTGTTTGCCTGAGCCACTTTTTTTGTGTTGATTTGGGTGAATGCTGGTCTGAAGGTGTGCTTGGGATAGGCTGGGGTTGAGGGGATTGGGACTGGGTAGAGGAAGTTGGAGGGGGGAGGCTGGAGACAGGGACAATGGCTGCCATCAGTGTGGAGGCCACCACACCAGAGTGAATGCCCTCCAGGTATGCATTTGTTTGTTGCAAATGCCACTCAACACTCTAGGTGGCATTCAGAATGGTTGACTGCCCAACAGTGAGGGATCTCAGGAGGTCAATAGCCTCCTCACTGAGGGCAGCAGGGCTGACAGGGGCAGGGCCTGAGGTGCCTGGGGCGAAGGAGATGCCCACCCTCCTGGTTGAGCGGGCAGGGGAAACACGCTGAGGGGCTGCTGGGAGGGCGGTGCTGGTAGGGGGGGTTTGCACTGTACCTGTTGTTGGGGTGGGCACAGAGGTGTCCGCCACTGCCAGGGGGCTTCCATCAAAGGAGGAGTCGCTGTCTGTGGTGTCCCCTCCTGTCCCCATCGTGGTGCCCCCCTCGCCCTCCGTCCCACTGGTGCCCTCACCGTTGGTGGATTCGGCCTCCAGGCCCATGTGGGATGCAGCACCCTCCATCGCCGGTGCTTCTGCTCCTCCGCTAGATGATGCTAATACACACAAGGACAGGGTGACAAAAAAAAGGGGGGGGAAGAGACAGAGGATACATTTGGTCAATGCCAGCAACACCACTACCGTTGACGTACACAACACACAGGGAGCAGCCCTATACACTAGGCCATGCGCTACCAGTTCCTAAGATAGTCTCCAGCCCATGGGGTACAATGCCTAACGCCATTAGCTGCACACCTGAAACCCTCAGGATCCTCCGCAGTAGTAGATGCCCACTAACACTATTGGGGTAGGAGTGCTTCAGAGCCTGCCCAACAAGGGACCTACCCTGCCATGTTCGCCCTGGCCTAGGGGCACCCACAGCCCACATCCCCCACCCAGGTAAGCCTTAACGTGCGCACAGTCATGATTCTGAATCTGTACTCACCCCCTTGTGGCTGCTGTGATGCCTTCAAGCACCCATTCAACTCCGGATAGGCCACTGCCAGGATGCGGAACATCAGGGGGGTCAGGGTACGATGGGCACCCCTTCTTCGTTGGGAGGCCAGCCCCAGCTGGGCCTCCGGCGTCTTCCTTGCCCAGCAGTGCAGGTCCTCCCACCGTTTGCGGCAGTGGGTGCTCCGCCTGTCAAAGACCCTCATGGTCCGCACCTCCTTGGCGTTGGCACGCCAAATACCCTTTTTCTTGTGGGCGCTGTCCTGCATGGAAAAGACAGCAGAAAAGGGAATTAGTCAACCATCCGAACCTTCACACTCATGGCCTACCAGATCCCTCCCATCCCCTGATGCACATACATTGACCACCATACTTGCAGCACTCTGGCCAGGATGCCTCAGCCCCCCCCTACATGTGGCTTACACACACAGCACTCCTTACATTCATGGGGCCACGCACCATGCTCACAGTGTACTCACCTGTTTGTCTGGAGGACCGTAAAGTAACGTGTACTGGGGTAGGGCCCCATCCACCAGTTTCTCCAACTCCTCCGCAGTGAAGGCAGGGGCCCTTTCCCCAGACACATGAGCCATTGTCGCTCCCAGACACAGGTCACAACAGCACTTGCAGTGTAGGTCCTCTCCTGTTGAAGGTCAGGTAGCAAGTGAGTGAATAGATAGAAAATGGCGGTCACCGCCGGCGTACATTGCCATTGGCTCATGGAACCCATAGGGCCCAAAGATAACCAATGTGAATTTGTGTGGCGGTCATCGACCGCCTACCGCAACAGCCCACAACGCCAGCGGAATTACCTCATTTCCACTTGTCCTTATTCACAGGTCAGGAAGCCGCCATTTCAGGGGGGCACAGGGCATGGCACCTAACTGCGTCACAGCAGACATTGGCACAGCAACTGACTCTCGGATTCACATACTGGTTCTGTAAAGGAAAAGATGCATCATTATTGCTATAGATGTGTGAATATGACCCTCTGCTCACCGTTTTCCTCCATAGGCTTCAACCGCTGAGGATGAATATGAGATGGCAACATCCTCCGGTGTACAGACCCCTGGTGGACCTTGCGACAATGGAGGACAGACACATTATCATTACATATAGACTTGATCCAAGAACTGTGTGCCCAAATTGGAGCCAGACCTGATGTCAGCTATCCGCCAGCCCACAGGTATCCCCCCCTCTAGTGTGGTCCTGTCAGTGTTCCATTTCCTGGCAAGTTGTTCCTTCCAAGCAACAGTGGCCATGGCATCAGGGATGTCTCAGCCAATGTTCTCCAATGTGTTGACCAGAGTGTTGTCTGCCCTGCTGAAACACATTCGCAGCTACATCGTATTTCCCCAGGTGGAGGATTTGGCCACAGTGAAAGCTGACGTCTATGCCCTGGGACATATCCCCAACATCATTGGTGTCATTGATGTTACACATGTGGCATTTTTACCCCCCCGTAGAAAGGAACAAGTGTTCAAGAATAGAAAAAGCTATCACTCTATGAGTGTGCAGATGGTGTGTTTGGCTGACCAGTACATCTCCCATGTGAATGGCAAGTATCCTGGCTCTATGCATGACGCCTTTATCTTGAGGAATAGCAGCATCCCATATGTGATGGTTCAACTCCAGAGGCACCGGGTGTGGCTAATAGGTGAGCCCAAGGTCCCCACCCAGTATATATTGGTGTATGGGCATGGGGTTGTCCCTAAGGGTGAGTGTGTGTCTAACTGGTATCCCTCGATATTTGCAGGTGACTCTGGTTACCCCAACCTGTCATGGCTACTGACCCCAGTGAGGAATGCCAGGACAAGGGCAGAGGAACGTTACAATGAGGCACATGGGCGAACAAGGCGGATAATTGAAAGAACCTTCGGCCTCCTGAAGGCCAGGTTCAGGTGCCTCCATCTGACTGGTGGATCCCTGTACTACTCACCCAAGAAGGGGTGCCATATCATTGTTGCATGTTGCATGTTGAACAACCTGGCCTTGAGACGCCAGGTGCCTTTTCTGCAGGGGGATGAGCCTGTAGATGGTCTTGTGGCAGCGGTGGAGCCTGTGGACAGTGAGGAAGAGGAGGCAGAGGAAGAATATGTGGACAACAAAAGTAATATAATACAGCAGTACTTCCAGTGACACACAGGTAAGACACTGTAACCTCACTTTACTTTTCAGTTTTCTGTTGGACATTGTACATGGCAGCCTGATTTCCCTATGTCTATGGCCACTTACTGTACCCTTTGGCATCTCTATTTTCAGATCTCTGTGGCCCACTCTGGCTCCTGGTGTGTTTACTGCTGACCACTAAAGGTCATTTCAATGTAAATTTAACTGTACATATGACTTGCAATGCTTTGATAATGTTGTACTAATACATATTTGAATCATTTGACAGACTCCAGATTTGTATTTGTTCCAAGGGTGTTTATTTAAGTGCTCATAAGTAGAGGGGGATGTGCAATGGGCTGGGGTAATGGAGTAGGAATGTCCAGGGTAGAGTCCAGTCTCTTTGTATCACAGGGGCATTGTCCAAGGGGCATAGGAAGGGGAGCACTGTCAGTTCAAGGTGGACAGGGCAATAGAGTGGGACAGAAGGGTGACAATCAGGAGAGTCTTATTTCCTGGCCGGGGTCTTGGCAATGTTCTCTAGCTTCTGCCTGGATCTCAGGGACCGTTTGCGGGGTGGTTCTTCTTCTGCAGGGGGTGGGGTGCTGGTGGCCTGTTGGTCCTGTGGCTGGGCCTCCTGTCCACTAGCGGAGGTGGAGGGCTGTTCTTCGGTGTGGCTAGTGTCAGGGGCCCATTGGTGTGCCACTGCCTTCATCATGGTGTTGGCCATGTCACTCAGCACCCCTGCAATGGTGACCAGGATTGTATAGATGTGTTTGAGGTCCTCCCTGATCCCCAGGTACTGTCCCTCCTACAGCCGCTGGGTCTCCTGTAACTTGGCCAGTATCTGGCCCATCGTCTCCTGGGAATGGTGGTATGCTCCCAGGATGTTTGTGAGTGACTCCTGGAGAGTGGGTTCCCTGGGCCTGTTCCCCCTGTCGCACAGAAGTCCTCCCACCTTCCCTGTTGTCCTGTGCCTCTGTCCCCTGAACCGTGTGTGCACTGCCACTGTCCCCAGGTCCCTGATCATCCTGGGTTTGTGGGGTTGACTGGGGTCCCGGGCCCGCTGGGTGGGTGCTGTGCTGGTGTTTCCTGAGGGGGAGGCTCTGTGGTGGGTTGGGACTGTGGCAGGGTAACCGACTGTCCGGAGGTTCCTGATGGGCCAGGTTGGTCATCGTGATCCAGGCGTGCAGAGCTGCTGTCATCACTGTGGGCCTCTTCTGGGGGGACTGGATGTTGCTGGCAAGTCCTCTCCGGTGATGTTGAGTAAGGTTCCTGTGGGGATGCAAATGCAGTGTTATTGTATCTGCGTGTGCCATCTTGTGCATGGGTGTGTTTCCTTGTATGGTTGTGATTTCCCTGTCAGCTTTGCCTTGTGTGTGTGGTGATTTTGTGTACTAGGTGATTCTCTCTACTGGGCATGCTGTGGAGATGGGTGTCCATGCAGTTCTGTGATGGGGGTCGATGGATTGTTGTGGCATGCAGGGCTTGGTATTGGGATTGGTGGGTTGTGATTGTGGGGAATGTGTGAGATGGTAGAGTGATGGGAATGAGGGTGAGGGTGGGGGTATGTGATGGCATGCAGGTTGGGGGGTGATAGTAGTCCAGTCCTCCTACTACTCCTGCGAGGCCCTCAGGATGCATTATTGCCAAGACTTGCTCCTTCCATGTTGTTAGTTGTGGGGGAGGAGGTGGGGGACCACTGCCAGTTCTCTGTCCTCTGTACAGCTACCTGGAGTCTGGCCACCATGGAACACACCTTCCACCTTCCCCCGTAGGTCATTCCACCTCTTCCTGATGTCATCCCTTGTTCTGGGGTGCTGTCCCACGGCGTTGACCCTGTCCACGATCCTCAGCCATAGCTCCATCTTCCTAGCAATGGATGTCTGCTGTACCTGTGATCCGAATAGCTGTGGCTCCACCCGGATGATTTCCTCCACCATGACTCTTAGCTCCTCCACAGAGAACCTGGGGTGTCTTTGGGGTGCCATGGATGTGGTGTGAGTGATATGTGTGAGGGTGTGTGGGGTGCTGTGTTGGGGTGTGTGGTGTGAGGTTCGTGGATGGTGTTTTGTGGCTCTGATTGAGTGGGTGCTCCTGGCTTGTCTCTCTATGTTTGCTATCTTTCTTTTCGCTGTAAGGGGTTGTGGGTAATGTGGGTGTGTGTTTTATAGTCGTGTGAGTGCGTGGGTGTGGTGTGTGTATGTGTGTCAGGTGTGTGTAGTTTGAATTGTCCAATGGGGTGTAGTTTTGTAAGTGTGTTTGTATTTTGAGCGCGGCGGTGTGTACCGCCAATGGTTAAGCGCGGTTGAAAGACCGCCGCGGTGATTTGTGGGTTGTGATACTGTGGGTGTATTCCTTTTGGCGTAAAGGTGTGGGTTTTGCTATCGCCAATTTATCACTGACCTTTGGGCTGGCGGACTTGTGTGGGTGTCTGTATGGTGGTGGATTTCTCAGTGTGGGTCATAATACTCGTAGCGGAATACTGCCGCCGTCACGGTATTTTCGTGGCAGTCAGCGCTGCGGTACGCAGCATTTACCGCCAGGGCTGTAATGAGGGCCTTAGCCTGGTGCAGTGTAGCTATCATTAAATTGCTCTTGGACAGAGGACGCCCTCCACGCACATGATTTAATTCACACTATACAGATCAATGCAGATGTACAATTCACTATTCCTCTTGCATGTTACAATGATTTGGGACAGCCAGATAGAACATCAATTGTTTTAATAGTCCATCAAAATATATCTTGTTCAAAACAGCAGAAAGGTTGTTAGAAAAGAGATATACTACAGCTTGTTTCACTAGAACTACTGTATGTTTTCCCATGATCACTGCTTAAATCCTTTCAATACACCAAGATAGCTTTAGATACTACAATATCTTTAAGCAACACATCGTCCACATTTGCACTCATCTGGCATTCCTCACTCAGAAAGCTTGCTCATTTCATGCTGGGTCAAAACCATAGTAAACCTTGATATCACCACTCTAAAATACCCAACCCATTCTCTGGAACGTGCAAAATATTCCTTCCTCTGAGCACTCTGGGCCCAACTCACAAAGGCATTTAGGTATGTGAAATAGTAATACTATACTACTACTTTGGAGCTCATAAACTCCTCAATTAACTGACCACGTAATCTTTCAGTGACCCCTAAATTCATGTTTTGGTGCCTTTCTTTTTTAATGATCACTCTTTTGGCACACGTAAAAACTATTTTAATGCTTTTATATATTCCAAACTATGGTAATTCTTCACACAGGCATTTATGAGTGCATTCAGGTGTACTAGAAGAGTACTATTTCATATACTCATATTTGCCTTTGTAAATTAATCCCTATGAATGCTTTGTAAGAGCCCAACAATGCAAACATTGTAACCCCGCATGCCTCCGGATTAATATTATCTGACAGCAAACTCCACATGTACCACATATGTGAAAACCTTGTTTCTGTCATAGTGGTGTTCCTTGAACCCCAATTCACCCACAACTGAACCACCATAACAGGAACTTTACAGTCTTCCACCAACATCTCCTTACATTGCACCCTAAGGATCACTGAACCTAATACTGTCCTATAACGCCCTCCTCTTTAAGAAATGCATTCCTAAACTATGCTCCAAATTTTGTGCTGTTGCAAAACGAAACAACATGATGCAAAGAGACACAAAGTGGTGTTAAAGTTCCAGTACTAGAAAGGTGCATTTTTCTCAGCGCAAGAAAGCACTTTGTGCTACTTTACGTTCCTTTGCATCAGGAGGGCATTCTGGGATGTTAATTGTGCAAATCTGTACAAACACACATAGATTCGAACGCAAAGCAAGATTATTAAATCAGCCGGGACAGGCTTTGCATATGAAATAAATATCTTCTTGAAGCAGGCGTTAAGGGGAAATATTTTATTATATAAATCATAATTTTATTATATAAATATTTTATTTAAATTTTTAATTTCTCAAAAGAAAAACACAATTGGGACGTGTGCTGAAATGCCCAAGCACACATCCAATTCTTCCAATCCTTCTGAGCTTGTCTAGGCATAACATTTTTTACTGGAAAGATATCCTTCCAGTACAAATGCGAAGCTACACAGCTCACAATCTCCTCTGCACTGATGCAGGAGGCTGTCCATGATGCAAAGCAGCCTTGTTAGAATGCCAGCGCAAAGGATTTCAGCACTATGCAGGGCATTCTTTGTACAACTGGCACTGCACTGTTTTCCCCTTTACTCAATGCAGAGCAGCAAATGAAAAATGTGTAAATCTCACCTTATGGTTTTCATTAACCTGGGGAAAGTGCCCTAGTTTGTCATATATATTTCACTCCTGAATTGCAGAACCATCTTTATTTGACACAACATAGAAACTAGAACCACAACCTTAACACATTTCATGAGCATCAGCTTTGGGTCTTAAAGACTAATCTTTGCCCCAAATATTGTGACTGAGTAATATCTTCCATGTCATCCCAAACAGCTTGAATCTATTTCTTTCTGTTGCATCCTGCTTTACTTTCAAAGGTTATTTGTTAGCAATACAATGTGGTTCCTTTATTCATCACTCCTCCGTGGGTTTGTTGTATAGGTGGCAAGGGTCGTGTTTGCTTTACTCCTCGGAAATAGGCAGCCCCAAGAAGGATAAGGGCCAAATGTCATCATCCAAACTCAAGGAGTGTAATAAGGATAGGATATATGGATATTAGAATTAGCATTTGTGCTTTAGAAGCAAGGAGTTTTTATTCAGGCACATCCCCTATCTAAAGGTGTATCTTCAAGCACAAGCTCAAACAATGTACCTAAATACAGTAAAAAAATATATTTGGTAAAAAAAGTATTTTACAAATCATACGTTCTAAAGTGCTACTCCCCTGTACTGGTAAGGCATTGGGCCTCCATTGCCTAAGGATACGGGCCGTGGTGCTCGATAATGATGTGGCCGCCCACCTTCTTCAGAGAGATGATAATCTATCTATTCCGTGGTGTCAGGTAACATAGTCAGCCTGCCAGAGGGCTGGAATACACAGTCACTCATTGCTGTCAGTAGTGTGTGGGGCATCACCACAGTTATGGGCCCTGGTCCATCAGAATTGGTCCTCTGCAATCAGATTTGCTTTGTATAACTGACATGGCTTCCAGTTCCAATTGTGCATAATCTTAATTCTTTGAAACTGAAGGCCTGTCATCAGAGTGCAATAATGAAGTCCAATCCTCTTCTGTGTACTCAAAGGATAGTTCTGCTTGCCAATGCACCTGTATTTCATGTTCTACTGGTTGAAAAAATTGCACCTTCCCTCCAGACACCTCAGTTCCACAGGATTCTTACTTGCTAACATCCCATGCATACACAGAACCAGTTCAAGAGGACGTGCATTCTCTTACACCGCTCCGTAAGTTTGGAACGACCTCTTCTTTACATCCGTGCCTCCTCCTCTCTGCTTGAATTCTGTAAGAATTTGAAGACCGGGTTATTTGATTAACCGACCTGCAATAGGTCGGGCTAGGCACACACACTTATTTAGCACCAGTGTTCCCTGGAGGGTGATAGTGTGCTTTACAAATACACATAACAGAACATTTCTGTGATCATAATGTTATATATCTTTGAGACCGCCACTGTTAGCCTTAGGACTTTGTGCACTTCATCACTGCTAACCAGTGCTAAAGTGCTTGTGCTCTCTCCCTAAAACATGGTTTGATTGGAATAAACCCAATTGGCATATTTCATTTTCATATTGTTGTGTAGCCATTTTAGCTATAGTTTTGTATTCTTTATTTTAGCAAACTAGGCCTGTCGCTGTGCACTTTATCCTAGATATGTTTTTATTTAGCCTTGTTATATTATTTTAACATTAGCCACATTTGCGGTCTTGTTTTATTTTCTCTATCTAGCTGTTGTAAGCCTAGGTCAGCGCTACGTTCTTAAACAAGACATTTCTTTCACTCTGTGCTTTTCTCAGGGCTGCAGTAAGATAGGTTGCCGGCAAAAGTGGTACGCTTTGTCTCCAATATTCACAGAAACATACACACTCTTACGTGGGGATCCTTTCCTGGAACATCAGCTGTTTTATTATAAAAACACTACTTTGACCCGTGTACATTAGAGGGAGATTCCAGCCAGATGACCACGACTGTATGCTGATTACCGATTGCTTCGCTGCAGATGCTTATGTAGACTGCAGGCCTCTTGCTCAAATATGAGGGGTGATGTCTCCCCAGGGGGAACCTGAAGGGCAGAATTAGAGCTTAACATGCTGTGCTCTAACATAGCCTAGGTAGGAACTAACTTTACAAACTTTAGTGACAATATAGTAGCATTATTTTTGTGTTTTACTCTACTTGTCACAATTTTAATCTTATTGTGCTTCATCGTCCTAGTTATTGCAATACATGCTTTATTATCTAAAATGCAGTTACTTCAATAAAACCCTATTGAACTTTACTCTGCCTCTGATTGTCCTTGCATATGTGAGACTAATGTCGCTGAGAGAAACGGATGAGATCTGAGTGACCACGATTCCCCTGAGGAGTCATTTATGTCATGTGCCTGGTTGCCCTAATCATCCCTGCTCTTGAGTGGAGTTGAGGCACTGCTAGGTAGCCCGAATAAACCCAGATTAGGCCGACAGGTGTCACATGGTGCGGGGTCAGGCTCAGTCCCCCGCGGTACAGGTGATTCTGCCACCCAAATCCAGTAGTCTCATTAGGATAATGAGAACATACGCGACAATATAAGTCCCTATTAAAGTATACCATGTGTGCCCAGGGTCTGTAAATTAAATGCTAATAGTGGGCCTACAGCATGGCTTGTGCCACCCACTTAGGTAGCACTTTAAAACATATCCAGTGCCTGCCATTGCAGCCTGAATGCAGTTGTACACTGCCATGTTGATATGGTATTTAAAACTCATTGCCAAGCCTTCACCTCCCCTTTTATTACATATAAGTCACCCCTTAGGTAGGGTCTAAGTAGGGCAGGGCACTGTGTAAATAAAGAGCAGGACATACTTTTTTCTTTTGTATGTCTTGTTTGTGAAAAACTCTCAAATAAATTGTTCACTACTATGAGGCATACCCCTCCCATAAGATAACATTAGGGACTCCTTATTACAATTAAAAAGCTGTAATTCCTGATAGGGAAGGGATTGTCCTGTCATGTTTAGTACTTAAGTAATTGTAATGATAAACTCTCTTTAATGGTAAAGTCAGATTTATTATTAAAATTTTGAAAATGCTACTTTCAAAAAGTTGACATTTTCCTGCTCTTAGCCCTGTGTGCCTGCAACCTGTCTCCAATACACAGCTAGGTTGGGCTGACAGCTGGTCTTGTGCATTTTCTCTAGACAGCCACACACAAAGGGAACTTAGGTGTGACTTATGGTCATTGAACATCCTGATGGGCCAATCTGGGTGGGATGGAAGGGAGGAGTTTGCCACAGTCTCAAACTCGTACCTAAATAGTCCCCACACAAAGGGCTGCATACCCCCCTGTTGTGGGTATGGAGCCCTGTACTTGCTGCCAAATGCACACTAGAAGTGGGCATAGTTTGAATGATAAAAAGTCTGCCCCAATGGTCTAACGATATGGACTTAAGGAGGTCTGGGATGTTTCAGGTGTTAGTGCGCAACCTAATTGGTTCAGCTATACAGTCAATAATGAAGTCTTTGTTGAGGTATGGTGTCAGAGGGATCTAGATATGTTCCTATCTCTCCTTTCCTGCCTCTTTATTTCCTAGTCCATTTTTTTGTAAGGGATTGCAGCTTTTCCCATTCTGCTCAGTGCCACTGGAAGGTCCTATTGTCACTCCACCATCAGATGTTGGCTGATGTGAAACATCCAAAGCTGAAGTTTCCAACGTTGCTAAGAAGGTCTCCAGGTTGTCAGATTAAAAAAATGTTCTGTGTTTCCCATCCACGGTGATTTGCATGGTGTCTGGTTCCACTGCCGTAGTAATGGAATCTTTTCAGTTCAAACAGTCTCCTGCAAGAAGTTAGCTGAAATACAGATTTATATAAACAAGAGGGTCGTTAATTTTCCTTGCTGCTGACATCACCTCCCTGGCTTGCAAATGATTAAAAAAACAAGCTATGACTGGCTGAGGAACACATGACTTTGAAGCATGCCTGGTTCGAATCCTATGTGATCAATGGAATTACAGGGACGGTTCAAAGTTTTAGCCTAGCAGTTCCTGGAATAAAACTCTACATGAACACAATCATGTCACGAGGTTCTAGGCGATCTAGTATGCCGGGAAATTCTAATCTTCCACCTGTAAGAGCAAAATACGAGAGACAGAAGTTCAGGATGGTGCCGTCAGCAGCCTGGATCATCTCAGAACCATGGCCCTGTAGTCTTAGCAGAAAAGAGACAAACCATCACTGTTAGTTTTATGTAACCAAACATACATCCACACAATGCACCAAGACTTTGGCGTTATCAGCCTTAGTCCGACCAGGAAATAGGCCTGGACCCGAAGAGGCGAATGAAAGGAACATTGTTAGAAATGGGGTCTTTGGTTGACAGTCAGGTTACCCCCTGTTCAAGCAAGGACCCTCACTCTAGTCAGGGTAAAAGAGAATCGCCCTCAGCTAACCCCTGCTTACCCCCTTGGTAGCTTGGCAGAGCAGTAGACTTAACTTCAGAGCGCTAGGTGTAAAGTATTTGTACCAACACACACAGTAACTTAATGAAAAACACTACAAAATGACACAACACCAGTTTAGAACAATAGAAATATTTATCTAAACAAAACAAGACCAAAACGACAAAAATCCGACATACACAAGTCAAGTTATGAATTTTTAAAGATTAAACTCAAAAATAGCGCTTCGAAACAAAAATGCTTCGATGAGATGTTAACACGGCGTCGTGACGGAGTTGTTCCCAACAAGCCGACACCAGCGGCGCCAGACACGGAGTCGTGTAGACCCCCAAGTACAGTACCTTTGGTGAAGAGTGAAAACAAGCCGATGGGCGAAGTCGGGGATAGCGGCGTCTGTGCGAAACGTTGAATCCGCGCACTTCGAGCGGCGTCGGTCACGACGTGGTGCGCCGACTTCCATGGAGTCGCGGACTTCAGCGGGGCTGCTGCGGCGTCGGGCCTGCGAAGAGCGGCGCGTTCCAGCGAAGGTCACGGCGTCAGGTGCAGGCGGCGTTACCGGATTCAGCAGCGGCGTCGGTCCGAAGTCGTCCGAAGTCGATTTCCTTGGATTCCACCAGCTTTCCTTTCAAGGGCCCAGGGACTGGATAGGGCACCACTTGTCGGGGCAGGAGTCTCTCCAGAGACTCCAGGTGCTGGCAGAGAGAAGTCTTTGCTGTCCCTGAGACTTCAAACAACAGGAGGCAAGCTCTAACTCAAGCCCTTGGAGATTTCTTCACAAGATGGAAGGCACACAAAGTCCAGTCTTTGCCCTCTTACTCTGGCAGAAGCAGCACTGCAGGAAAGCTCCACACAGCACAGTCACAGGCAGGGCAGCACTTCTTCCTCAGCTATCAGCTCTTCTCCAGGCAGAGGTTCCTCTTGGTTCCAGAAGTGTTTCTCAAGTCTATAGATTTGGGTGCCCTTCTTATACCCATTTTAGTCTTTGAAGTCACCTTTTTTCAAAGGGGACTCACACCTACTTGTGAAATCCTGCCTTGCCCAGGCAAGGCCTCAGACACACACCAGGGGGTTGGAGCCGGCATTGTCAGAGGCAGGCACAGTCCTTTCAGATGAGAGTGACCACTCCACCCCTCCCTCCTAGCAGAGATGGCTAATCAGGAAATGCAGGTTACACCCCAGCCCCCACCCCAGCAGGTTACACCCCAGAACTTAGGTTCTGTGTGGACTACTGGGGTCTCAATGCGGTCACCAAGACTGACGCACACCCCATCCCCCGAGCTGATGAGCTCATTGATCGGTTAGGAGCTGCCAAGTACCTCAGTACGTTTGATTTAACATCTGGGTACTGGCAGATTGCCTTAACTGAGGGGGAAAAGGAGAGGTCAGCCTTCTCTACCCCAGATGGGCACTTCCACTTCAACGTGATGCCCTTTGGGATGAAGAATGCCCCTGCCACCTTTCAGAGGTTGGTCAACCAGGTGTTGGCAGGACTGGATGAATTCAGTGCCGCCTACCTGGATGACATTGCTGTGTTTAGTGTAAAAGCACTGTCTAGTGTGAGATGAAAAACAACCCAACTGTCAAACTGACCCAGACAGGGAATCCACAAACAAGGCAGATTCACAGAATGGTTTAAGCAAGAAAATGCTCACTTTCTAAAAGTGGCATTTTCAAACGCACAATCTCAAAATCAACTTTACTGAAAGATGTATTTTTAAATTGTGAGTTCAGGGACCCCAAACTCCACATGTCCATCTACTCTCTAGGGAAATCTACGCTTTAATCATATTTAAAAGTAGCCCCCATATTATCCTATGAGAGAGACAGGCCTTGCAACAGTGAAAAACGAATTTAACAATATTTCACTGTCAGGACATATAAACCACATTACTATATGTCCTACCTTATCCATACACTGCACCCTGCCCTTGGGGCTACCTAGGGCCTACCTTAGGGGTGCCTTACATGTAAGAAAAGGGAAGGTTTAGGCCTGGCAAGTGGGTACACTTACCAAGTCGAATTTACAGAGTAAAAATACACACACAGACACTGCAGTGGCAGGTCTGAGACATGATTACAGGGTTACTTATGTGGGTGGCACAACCAGTGCTGCAGGCCCACTAGCAGTATTTGATTTACAGGCCCTGGGCACCTCTAGTTCACTTTACTAGGGACTTAACAGTAAAACAAATATGCCAATCATGGAGAACCAATTACGTACACATTTTAAACAGGAGCCCTTGCACTTTAGCACTGGTTAGCAGTGGTAAAGTGCCCAGAGTAACAAAAACAGTAAAATCAGAGTCCAGCACACATCAACAAACTGGGGAACAGAGGCAAAAAGTTAAGGGAGACCACGCCAAGGATGAAAAGTCTAACAAACATGATGCAGCTGAGATAAATGACGACAGCGTGCACACAATGAAGTGAAGGCAGGACCCTGGTACCACTGGGGTGCAGCCATGGTAGAAGGAAGCAGCACTCTGACATTGATTCTTGGAGCACAGCAGGTACAGGGGAGGAAGTCTTAGTGCAAATAGAAGAAAGGACCCAAGGGAACAATGCAAACTAAGTTGAGAAGAGTTGGAGGACAGAGACCCAAAAAGGGAATAAAATAATAAAGTCAAAGGATGAAGAGGATGGGCAGCAAACCTGAATGTAAGCAGAGGAAGGGAAAACAACTGAAATGTTGCCAAGCATATACCTCGTGTCTGTGAGCATCTTTTATGCAGCTCTGCCCTGCAGACCACGGACGTTCCAACCCTAACCCGGAAGTAAATAAAATGCACTCAGGTATGTACTAGGTACCATCTCCTGTCTTTCATATTTTCCATGCCTGACCTCGTTTGATCTCAGAGGACAGTTGGAACCCTGGATATGGTTGGGGGGGGGTGTACTGAGGTCCCTTGGTGCTCCTTCCTGACACTTTCATGATCCCACATCAGTTTTTGCAAAAAGGAGTCGGCGTGATCACCTGGGCTTTAACCTGAGGGGGTGTTCACTTTCAGCGGAATGGGATTGTCTCACAGAAGTATTACCGTTCACTAGTAGCTGGGTCGCGGGGGTAGGGTCAAGGGTCTCCGGGCAATCACTTAACAGCAGGTATAACTGCTAGAGGTATATCGCGATCTAGTCATAGCTCCACTTTTATTTGTCTTGGTAAGCATAGAATCTGGGCAGGCAGCCAGTGGTCTGCCCTCTTAAAATGTGGATTATCATTTTAAATTTGTGTTGAAATGTTGCTGGATCTCAAGCTCTCAGAGCTACTGAAAGAATTATGTTATCATCAGTGATTACGCTTAAAATTGAAACTGTCATCAGGGGTATATCAAGCAGAACTGTATACTTGCAGTTGCTGCTCATTCTCAAGTCTGGCAGGACCTCCATGTCCAATTAAGTAAAGTGCCTATATGTTAGTGTAAGTCGCCAGCTATCCAAGAGAGACTGCACATCAAACCAGCAGTGTGTGAGGAGAAGTTCCTCAACTGGTCATCAACTCCTAAAGATAGCTGTTGCAATCTATCAGTGTTGCGGCAGGATCTCTCACGTCTCATCTCTGGGGACAGGTAGGAGCAGTCGGGTTTTGACCTAGTTCCTTCACCTGTAGTGTGCATTAGACTGAGGCCTTCTGCATGCATTTATGGCAGCTCCACTCCCTTCTATGTCAGACATGTTCTGTCTCTGTCATGGGTCTACGCATATGAGGGTGTCAGGCGGCTCTCACTGAACTCTCATTGGTGTATACTTTCAGCAGGTCTGCCTCACCTGCTTGTGGTCCTTCCAGGAACAGGTGTCACACTGCACGCATTCTTCAAGGCGTATTCGGCAACCATGGTAGGCCTCTCTATTCTTCTCAACTAGTTCTCCATCAAAGGCTCAATTTACACCCAATAAAGCCATGTAAGGATGATTATACTGTAACATTGGAATGTGGAGACCTCCATTGGTGGCTCAGGGCTAATAATGGCTCTTAAAGGCCTTCTTCTCCAACATTCCATTGATTGTCTTTCTGTTTGTTCCTTTGTGATTTAGAACATTCTAGCCTCGTTGGAAGGAGTGCCCTAATAGCCTTCTAGGCCTTGTACTTCAGGATATATTGTTTGTTAAAGGCTCTCTCCCTCAGTATAAAATTCAGGGCCTTTACCAACCAGTATAACCTGTGGCACCGGGCTATACGCTGAAATATGGCATCCGGCACTATAATCAATAAAGCCTGCTCTGAAGTCCCTCTACTGTCTGCCAAAAATAAAAGGATATAATGCAAGAAGTACAGCCAGAAGACCAAAGAACTTTGCATTTGCAAAACCAGCTTAAACATCTTTGCACATACAAAGCACCAATCTGAACAAAATCAATTTGTTATTAATTGCCACGTTAAAAAGAGATAGCAGCTCGCTGGGTGTATTCTGGAACTTTCTGACAAGTTGCTGTCTGCATATACAATCTTTGGGCAGTGATGTTTTTTTATAAATAACACCCCTTTCGTTTCTGCCCTCCATTTTATTATTATGTGCAAATGAGACAAGAATAAATCACCACCAGCACAAGCAATCAATCACAGGCAGCTACTGTATGACAGTCTCACTTTAGAACACCAGCTTTAAAAGAGTTGTGGAAAAAAAATCTGACACCCGAAGTGCAGACAGAATAGATTGCCAGATTCTAAAGCTGATATAAATAAATGGAAACAAATGAACACTTTGCACCAGCTTTATCAGTGTAAAAAAGATAACTTCTTTTAGGTGGATGTGAACAGTGAGTACAGGCTGTGTGCACTCAAAGTCAAGGGACTCAGTAGGTACAATGGGCTGATCCAGTGCCCCAGTATGTTGTGGTGGGTGGAAGCCAAATGTGATTGACAATTAAACAGACCAATGGATGAAGCCCACTGACCTAAACCTGCTTTATTTATTTACTCTCTGTGAATGGCTTTGGACAAGCATTGGTGTAGTGAGACAGGTTAGGCTGTCTCAAAGGTCAGACCAAAATAGAAAGCTAGCTGGTCATATCCGTTGCTACAACAGAGATGGAAGTCTTATAGCATTACAGAAGACATTATCAACTACTTTAGGGAGTACTATTGTGTTCTTCAGACCTGTGAATCAAGGGGAGGGTTAGAAAAAGCAATGTACTTTTTAGGAAACACAGGAATAAGTTGGGAGGCAAACATAACTTGGACAGGCATGCAGCGTCAGAATAGGTCTTCTCAGCAATAAGTAATGTGCAGGTAGGCAAAGCGTAGGGGAGGAAGATTTATTGGTTCAAAAAAGCAAACAGTGTTTGGGAATGTGGACTCCTTGATGTTGTTGGCACTTTTTAAAATGTAAAGGTTTCTTGAGATTGGTCGAGACTATGTGTGAGTCCATAAGGGCGAGAGCCCTAGATATGAAAATATGAGAAAACCCAGAGAAGTCACAAAGAAAAACCCCAAACAGGAACATCCACTCAGTGCAAATTTCAAGTATGGGTTTATTTAGAACTTAGAAATCATTACAGAAGGCAAAAAGGCAAATGGTTAGTCAATTGAAAATACTCATAAAGCAGAGAAATGTGAATTAGCAGAAGCAATGGAAGTTGTGACCTATTCTAGTAATAGCCAGAACCAAATACGGTGTAGCCCAAGGCAAAACATGAATCAAAGAGCAAGTAGTCATAGGGACTACCTAGTTTAATGGCAGGAGAGAACCATGAAACATATTCTAAGTTCAAGTCAACCAACATTCTGGCATGGGGTTTGTCTCAATGAATAAGAGACAAATGTCTAAGCTTGAAATCATTAAACAGACAAAGGTGGAGCCTGTTCTCTAAGGGAACCCAGGAAGGTCATTGACAAACATCCGAAAAGTAAAGGAAAAGCAGTGGTTAATGCCTAATATTCGCACATCTGTACAAGGAATAATGGCTGATTAGTAAGTCCAAAGAGTCCTGAAATTCTCGTTGGTGATGAACCTGGTAACGATACCCAACCACCAAGGGTATTTTATGCACTAGATCAAAAAAAGAAACTTCTTTTGAACTGTGCTCGAAAAGTAATTTTTAGGACAAAATACCAGGGCACTCCTGAAAGCAGTCCAAGTAGTATATTCCAAAGTGAAAAGAAAGTCCGAAATTCAAAACAGGTTGTTTTCACAAATGTTTAGGCTTTAATTCCTTGTGTTAATTAGACATTCCAACAATAGTCCTGAATGTGAATTATCCAGAATACAAAGAACAGAATTGTAAAGAAATTGAGATACTCTCGTCAAACAGGAATAAACAACTTTTTTATCTATACATCTGGAGCATTACCCTCTAGTCTCTCCTTTCTGTTGTAAACGAAATTTTGGTTCTGATTGATGGAAGCAGTATTGTTTCTTTTTCCATCTGACCCTGGCTATTATCATTACTAGTCCTTCTTTTATTACTCTTTTCATAGTCTTCAACAACCTGTTTATTTGTGTTCGACAAGAGTATCTCAATTTCTTTACAATTCTGTTCTTTGATGCACTACTATAAGCAAAATCTGATTTCTATTCTTGCAGCCTTGAAAAAGTCCCTTGGACGAAACACGTGTTGGCTGTATTCTGGATAATTCACATTCAGGACTATTGCTGGAATGTCTAATTAACACAAGGAATTAAAGCCTAAACATTTGTGAAAACAACCTGTTTTGAATTTCAGACTTTCTTTTCACTTTGGAATATACTACTTGGACTGCTTTCAGGAGTGCCCTGGTATTTTGTCCCAAAAACATCCGAAAAGCACCAGTTCTTATGCCACTTCAGAAAGAAAAAATACAGCCCCAAACATGGTGTAAAGTGGCACCATGGGTTGTGCTCCTGTTCTTGCATTATTAAAAGGCAGTCATCCATTCACAAGCTGCATTACATGAAAACAAACTCTTCTAAGATCAATAGTCAAGTAGGACTTGTAGCCTACATTCACGTGAGAATGACATTGCGATACTCAGCAATAGCTGCTTGAAAATATGAATAAAACACGGTTCTGATAGCAAAGACATCACCCTTGAGCACTGACACATAGCAGGGTATTTCTTCAGCAGCAAGAGACTTCCTCTGTGAGCTTGTAAATTGTTACAGCTAAAATAAACAATACTACAGAACAGGACATTAATGAGTTTACCAAACTCTGAAGGGCATTTTAAGAAGAGCTGCACCGACAGAAAAAAGAAAGTAAATTTAAAATGTACACAATACAACACATGCAAATCGATTTGAAACCTTGTTATTTCAACTTTAAAAGTTAATTCTGAAAACGTACTGTGCATTTAATGTACTTTCGATCCATCCAGGTGAACTAAATACCCAACTTTATTAATTTGAATCTTCTGCTCTCAGTGGTCTAGACCTCTCGATTAGTAAGTATGTCATAGGTAGATGATTTGCTGTCAACTGTGCTATAGGCCTTAGCTGCCATTCTTCCCAAGGGCATAGTTAATGTGGGCTATTTCACACTTTCATGTAAATGTGAAAATGCTGGCAAGGATTATAGAAAACAAGCTGAAAACTACTTCATGCTTTGCATGGGTTCTAAGTGGGATTCGCTAGGGCGCGACAAATGGTGGAGAACATACATATGACAGTGACTATAATTTGTTTGATCTGTTCTGGGAGGATGGAATCATTCAATTGTCATTTGTGGCCTGAAAGGTATTTGATAGGTTATGTTTGTGTTTTCTTGTCCAAGGGCTGAGGTAATATGGGACTGAGCTTTGTTGCATTCGGTCAGTGTAGGAGGCTGGACTGGCTTGTAGTGAGTACCAAGGGGTACTTGCACCTTGCACCAGGCCCAGTTATCCCTTATTAGTGTATAGGGTGTCTAGCAGTTTAGGCAGATAGATAATGGTAGCTTAGCAGAGCAGCTTTGGCTGAACTAGGAGACATGTGAAGCTACTACAGTACCACTTAGTGTCATATGCACAATATCATAAGAAAACACAATACACAGTTATACTAAAAATAAAGGTACTTTATTTTTATGACAATATGCCAAAGTATCTTAGAGTGTACCCTCAGTGAGAGGATAGGAAATATACACAAGATATATATACACAATATCAAAAATATGCAGTATAGTCTTAGAAAACAGTGCAAACGATGTATAGTTACAATAGGATGCAATGGGGACACATAGGGATAGGGGCAACACAAACCATATACTCCAAAAGTGGAATGCGAACCACGAATGGACCCCAAACCTATGTGACCTTGTAGAGGGTCGCTGGGACTATTAGAAAATAGTGAGAGTTGGAAAAATAACCCTCCCCAAGACCCTGAAAAGTGAGTGCAAAGTGCACTAAAGTTCCCCTAAGGATAAAGAAGTCATGTTAGAGGAATAATGCAGGAAAGACACAAACCAACAATGCAACCACGATGGATTTCCAATCTTGGGTACCTGTGGAACAAGGGGACCAAGTCCAAAAGTCACAAGCAAGTCAGAGATGGGCAGATGCCCAGAAAATGCCAGCTGTGGATGCAAAGAAGCTTCTACTGGACAGAAGAAGCTGAGGTTTCTGCAGGAACGAAAAGGGCTAGAGACTTCCCCTTTTGTGGACGGATCCCTCTCGTCGTGGAGAGTTGTGCAGAAGTGTTTTTTCCGCCAAAAGAACGCCAACAAGCCTTGCTAGCTGCAAATCGTGCGGTTAGCGTTTTTGGATGCTGCTGTGGTCCAGGAGGGACCAGGAGGTCGCAAATTGGACCAGAAGGTAGAGGGGACGTCGAGCAAGACAAGGAGCCCTCTTAGCAGCAGGTAGCACCCGGAGAAGTGCCAGAAATAGGCACTACGAGGATGCGTGAAACGGTGCTCACCCGAAGTTACACAAAGGAGTCCCACGTCGCCGGAGACCAACTTAGAAAGTCGTGCAATGCAGGTGCGAGTGCCGTGGACCCAGGCTTGGCTGTGCACAAAGGATTTCCGCCGGAAGTGCACAGGGGCCGGAGTAGCTGCAAAAGTTGCGGTTCCCAGCAATGCAGTCTAGCGAGGTGAGGCAAGGACTTACCTCCACCATACTTGGACTGAAGAGTCACTGGACTGTGGGGGTCACTTGGACAGAGTTGCTGGATTCGAGGGACCTCGCTCGTCGTGCTGAGAGGAGACCCAAGGGACCGGTAATGCAGCTTTTTGGTGCCTGCGGTTGCAGGGGGAAGATTCCATCGACCCACGGGAGATTTCTTCGGAGCTTCTAGTGCAGAGAGGAGGCAGACTACCCCCACAGCATGCACCACCAGGAAAACAGTCGAGAAGGCGGCAGGATCAGCGTTACAGAGTTGCAGTAGTCGTCTTTGCTACTATGTTGCAGTTTTGCAGGCTTCCAGCGCGGTCAGCAGTCGATTCCTTGGCAGAAGGTGAAGAGAGAGTTGCAGAGGAACTCGGATGAGCTCTTGCATTCGTTATGTAAGGAATCCCAAGAGACAGAGACCCTAAATAGCCAGAAAAGAGGGTTTGGCTACCTAGGAGAGAGGATAGGCTAGCAACACCTGAAGGAGCCTATCACAAGGAGTCTCTGACGTCACCTGGTGGCACTGGCCACTCAGAGCAGTCCAGTGTGCCAGCAGCACCTCTGTTTCCAAGATGGCAGAGGTCTGGAGCACACTGGAGGAGCTCTGGGCACCTCCCAGGGGAGGTACAGGTCAGGGGAGTGGTCACTCCCCTTTCCTTTGTCCAGTTTCGCGCCAGAGCAGGGCTAAGGGGTCCCCTGAACCGGTGTAGACTGGCTTATGCAGAATTGGGCACCTCTGTGCCCAAGAAAGCATTTCCAGAGGCTGGGGGAGGCTACTCCTCCCCTGCCTTCACACCATTTTCCAAAGGGAGAGGGTGTAATACCCTCTCTCAGAGGAAGTCCTTTGTTCTGCCATCCTGGGCCAGGCCTGGCTGGACCCCAGGAGGGCAGCTGCCTGTCTGAGGGGTTGGCAGCAGCAGCAGCTGCAGTGAAACGCCAGGAAGGGCATTTTGGCAGTACCAGGGTCTGTGCTACAGACCACTGGGATCATGGGATTGTGCCAACTATGCCAGGATGGTATAGAGGGGGCAATTCCATGATCATAGACATGTTACATGGCCATATTCGGAGTTACAATTGTGAAGCTACATATAGGTAGTGACCTATATGTAGTGCATGCGTGTAATGGTGTCCCCGCACTCACAAAGTCCGGGGAATTGGCCCTGAACAATGTGGGGACACCTTGGCTAGTGCCAGGGTGCCCTCACACTAAGTAACTTTGCACCTAACCTTTACCAGGTAAAGGTTAGACATATAGGTGACTTATAAGTTACTTAAGTGCAGTGTAAAATGGCTGTGAAATAACGTGGACGTTATTTCACTCAGGCTGCAGTGGCAGGCCTGTGTAAGAATTGTCAGAGCTCCCTATGGGTGGCAAAAGAAATGCTGCAGCCCATACAGGGAGTGCAGAATTATTAGGCAAGTTGTATTTTTGAGGATTAATTTTATTATTGAACAACAACCATGTTCTCAATGAACCCAAAAAACTCATTAATATCAAAACTGAATATTTTTGGAAGTCGTTTTTAGTTTGTTTTTAGTTTTAGCTATGTTAGGGGGATATCTGTGTGTGCAGGTGACTATCACTGTGCATAATTATTAGGCAACTTAACAAAAAAAAATATATACCCATTTCAATTATTAATCATTACCAGTGAAACCAATATAACATCTCAACATTCACAAATATACATTTCTGACATTCAAAAACAAAACAAAAACAAATCAGTGACCAATATAGCCACCTTTCTTTGCAAGGACACTCAAAAGCCTGCCATCCATGGATTCTGTCAGTGTTTTGATCTGTTCACCATCAACATTGCGTGCAGCAGCAACCACAGCCTCCCAGACACTGTTCAGAGAGGTGTACTGTTTTCCCTCCTTGTAAATCTCACATTTGATGATGGACCACAGGTTCTCAATGGGGTTCAGATCAGGTGAACAAGGAGGCCATGTCATTAGATTTCCTTCTTTTATACCCTTTCTTGCCAGCCACGCTGTGGAGTACTTGGACGCGTGTGATGGAGCATTGTCCTGCATGAAAATCATGTTCTTCTTCCTGTACCACTGCTTGAAGAAGGTGTCTTCCAGGAACTGGCAGTAGGACTGGGAGTTGAGCTTGACTCCATCCTCAACCCGAAAAGGCCCCACAAGCTCATCTTTGATGATACCAGCCCAAACCAGTACTCCACCTCCACCTTGCTGGCGTCTGAGTCGGACTGGAGCTCTCTGCCCTTTACCAATCCAGCCACGGGCCCATCCATCTGGCCCATCAAGACTCACTCTCATTTCATCAGTCCATAAAACCTTAGAAAAATCAGTCTTGAGATATTTCTTGGCCCAGTCTTGACGTTTCAGCTTGTGTGTCTTGTTCAGTGGTGGACGTCTTTCAGCCTTTCTTACCTTGGCCATGTCTCTGAGTATTGCACACCTTGTGCTTTTGGGCACTCCAGTGATGTTGCAGCTCTGAAATATGGCCAAACTGGTGGCAAGTGGCATCGTGGCAGCTGCACGCTTGACTTTTCTCAGTTCATGGGCAGTTATTTTGCGCCTTGGTTTTTCCACACGCTTCTTGCGACCCTGTTGACTATTTTGAATGAAACGCTTGATTGTTCGATGATCACGCTTCAGAAGCTTTGCAATTTTAAGAGTGCTGCATCCCTCTGCAAGATATCTCACTATTTTTGACTTTTCTGAGCCTGTCAAGTCCTTCTTTTGACCCATTTTGCCAAAGGAAAGGAAGTTGCCTAATAATTATGCACACCTGATATAGGGTGTTGATGTAATTAGACCACACCCCTTCTCATTACAGAGATGCACATCACCTAATATGCTTAATTGGTAGTAGGCTTTCGAGCCTATACAGCTTGGAGTAAGACAACATGCATAAAGAGGATGATGTGGTCAAAATACTCATTTGCCTAATAATTCTGCACTCCCTGTAGGAATCTCCTGGAACCCCAATACCCTGGGTACCTCAGTACCATATACTAGGGAATTATAAGGGTGTTCCAGTAAGCCAATGTAAATTGGTAAAATTGGTCACTAGCCTGTTAGTGACAATTTGGAAAGAAATGAGAGAGCATAACCACTGAGGTTCTGATTAGCAGAGCCTCAGTGAGACAGTTAGGCACTACACAGGTAACACATTCAGGCACACTTATGAGCACTGGGGCCCTGGGTTACCAGGGTCCCAGTGACACATACAACTAAAACAACATATATACAGTGAAAAATGGGGGTAACATGCCAGGCAAGATGGTACTTTCCTACAGTCAGTAGCTGTTCTTTCAGCTCCTTCGATGATGAAAATTCAGGTATCTGGAACCTATTCAGATAGATTTAATATAATGCTGGGTACAACACAAGTTTACTCTCTGTTTTCCATTTTATTTGCATTATTATTGCACTCTTTTGTGTCTGACAAGGACCTTCACGGTACTCCATATGAGAACAGTCAATTTAAGTTTTTGCAGGTTGTTGATGATATGTCACTTTTGCTGGTAATTCCCTGCGGTTGGTCTTTTTAGGCTTCACAGTGATGGAGAAATGAGGAAACATTACAGAAGTGAATATATCTATGTCTGTGCTGATGCCACTATAAGACACAGAAAAGAATATTAATGAGGTAAGACTGAGATAAGAATGTTATTGATATAATGAGAGAATGATAACAAAATGAGAGCGTCTGTTGCTCTCCCAGTGCAGCTCCTCCGGCTGCTGTGGCTGCCTCTGCTTGGGACGAACAGAGAGCCTGTCTGACTCTCAGTTCGAGGCCCACTCCACTCACAGGCTCCTGCCTGCGCCTCATCCCTGGTGTCCCTGTGGTCATTTGAAAGTAAGTATCTTCCTCTATTTACTCTTTTCCTCTCTTTACTTCTCTTTACTCCTGCCTGTTTTACTTCTGCCTTTACCCAATTTTTTCACCTCTGGCTCTTTTCTTTCTCTTTTTCTGTGTTTCCTCCCCGTGCCGCTTCTGTCCCTGCGGCACCCCCCGCCCCACACAAAGCTCTTTTTCCCAACCTCCCAGCTGATCGGATCCCCCGCCTCCCTCCCCTTCCTAATGGCAGCCGCAGCACTGCCGCACGCCGTGGGTGCACTGCTGATGCGCGGAAGACGTGCCAAAGGCAAGCCCATCTGCACTTGTCTGCACCTGGAATGCGCCCAGAGCCACGCACCCTGGTTCCCACCCCCTCTGCCAGTTCGATGCCAGCACTCTACGCGCCCTCAACCCGGGAAGATCATCAGCTTGCCACCAAGTCGACCCCAGGAACACCCATTGACCTTTTATCTGCCACACCTGTTCCAGCACCCTCCAAGTACCACCCCACAATCCCGCACAAAGTTCAGACAACCACCTCAAGTGCATACTCCTCAACACACGCTCCCTCATCAAGCATGCGGTAGAAGTCTGGAACCTCCTCGACTCTATAGCCCCGGATGTCGCCTTCCTCATGGAGACTTGGATCACCCCCACCGCTGCCCCAGACATTGCTACGGCCATCGCGGACAACTACAAAACTCTCCACAAGGACAGACCCAACTGACCTGGAGGAGGCATTGCCATAATCTACAAAAACAACCTCTGCCTGACCATCGAGTCGCAGTCTCAGTCAACGCACGAACACTTACACTTCCAGATCCAGACCAACCCAAACACCTCCTTACAGGGCACCCTCATCTACCGGCCACCTGGACCCCGACCCCAGTTCTGCGAAGACATCACCGACCTTGTCGCCCCCCAAGCACCCACCTCCTCCAACTACATCCTACTCGGCAACCTCAATTTCCACCTTGATACCCTTGATGACCGCAACACCTCAAACCTCCTAGACAACCTCACAACTCTGGGCTCAAACAACTCGTCAACATTCCCACCCATAGAGCAAGGCACATTCTCGACCCTGTTTTCGACTTTTGGGAGTTTTGACTCAACATAAAGTAGCGCAGAGGGTTAATGTGCCTGCTGCAAAGAACAGATCTGTATTTTATGAGGACAGCTGCGTGGATTAGTAAAGCCAGCCATTACCAGTGCTGTGAAACAAATGAACTGTATGTGAGAGAGGGACTATGGAGAGATGAGGGGTGCTTTTGCTGGGTGGTAGTGAGGGGATCCGAGGAGTTCAAGATTGTCCCACCAGGCGCCACAGTGCTAAAGCCGCCCTGGAGTGACACATTTGGGGTTTCCTAAAAGTGAATGACAGGTCCCCCTGATTAACCTGATTGGCTGAGAGGCTGGGAGGGGTTTTATCTCTCAGGCTGAGGTGAAATACTCGGTGATGGCTGGAAGTGCTGGACCTGGACCTCTAATTTCTCTCTTCCCATCTTCCTTTTCTTGTTCCACGTATATGCTACCTTGCTTCGATTTCTTTTATTGACTTTTAGTGACTGTTCCAAGGATTCATTATTTCTTTTTAACGCGTGGAACGCACTTTGGAGAATTCTCCATTGCTGAAACAATGATGTGATTCCTGAGGCGTAAATTTCACACCCTACGGCCTTTTTTCAAGCTTTGTCGGTGCGTTTCATGGGTTTCATCGCACCCTTTGCAGCCGAAACAAACCGCTGATGGGCGCTACGCCACATGCGCTTAGAAGACAAAGGGTGAGCGCGTTTACTGGGCCTAGTAGCGCGTGACGTACACACCGTGCTCTCCTGTCCGTAAATACTGCATTATTCACCTCGCGCCGCCAGCGCCCTGGCCAGCTGTCGCTGCTGCATTATTGTATAAGGCGCTTAGAGGGAAGGCCTTGGCTCTGGGGGTTGGCGCTACGAGTCGGAGGCTGGCTGGGGTGAAAGCCCGCGCCTGCTCATCCATTTACGTTGGTGAGTGAGGCGGCCTTTCACCCGTGCGGTAAATGAGTTACATGTATGTTGTGCACACCTGTGACGTGCAAGCGCCGAGAGGTCACAACAGTGTGAACAGTAGCCGCGCCAGGGCCGGGCAGGAGAGCCAGTGCGCGTGCGTAAAGGGCAGACGCTCCAAAGAAAGGGGCCACCTGCGCATTTTACAGGAATATTAATGCAGTCCTGATTAGGGTACATGTAGTTCCAAGGTATATCTACTGCCCCGAAGAGCACTAGTTTCTTTTGGCTTCGGGGTGCACAGGAGAACAGATTCAAGGCACAGGGAACTACAACGTGTACAGAGAACACAGCAATTTCTAAATCACGTGAAAAATAAACGCCCTGATTTATACTTTTTTAGCGCCGCATTTGCGTAATTTTTTGACGCAAAAGCAGCGCACACTTACAAAATACAATTATGCCCATATTTATACATTTTTGCGTCGTATTTGCATCATTTTGTGATGCAAAAGCGGCGCTAACTTATAAAATACAATAGTATTTTGCAGGTTAGTGCCTCTTTTGCGTCAAAAAATGATGCAAATGCGGCGCAAAAAAAGTATAAATATGGGCCTATATATTGTCAGTTTGCGCCGCTTTTGCATAAAAAATGACGCAAACGCTGCGCTAAAAAAAGTATAAATATGGGCCACAATTGTAATTTGTAAGTTTACGCCACCTTTGCGTCAAAAAATGACGCAAATGCGGCAGTAAAAAAGGATGAATCAGGGTCAAAAATGTGGTCATTGAAAATCTGTGTTAGGGTCATGCCCTATCTTGAAAGATCCAGGACTATAGGTTTTCAAAATAGTAACTCGCAGACACCGTCACCAGGGCTTTTAGTCAAGCTTGTCCACAGAGGAGCTCAGCTCTCTTTTCACCAGTACAACTGAGGAAAATGTTCCTAAAACTGATGAACCTGTCAGGAGCTGCAGAGGGGTTCCAGGGTTCATTGTGCTCCAGCGAGACCGCAGCCATTTCACTGGTGTTTGTCAGTCGGTGTGGAGAGCAGGCAATAGACCTGGACAGAAGGATTGAAAGAAAACTGCAAGACTAGAGGGAAGAGTGCATGATAAACAAATGAGAACCTACCAGAGATAGGGATGAAGGCCAGAGAGGAGAATGGCTCTCTTTCAGTTTATGTCAGCTCCACCCAGACCCGCACACACGTACTGTTGACACAGAGGCCTCGGTCCCACCAAAGGTACTCTGCCTCCCCTTGACTCGAGGCTGATATACCAGAGTCACAGAACTACACAGCAGCGAAGTGGCCATGGAGAAAAGCAGGCAACATATTAAGGGCCATATTTATCAAGGAGTTGTGTCACTTCTGCACCACGCAACATTATGCAAGAGTGACGCAACTCTTAATGCATTACAACAAGCCAGGGAAAGCCACCTTGATTGGCCCTGCCTGGCTTGATAAACCTAGAGTAACGCAGCGCAGCGCATATAGCTTTGTTGCATTACTCTTCCGTATGAAGGCGTCATATAGGTAGAGCGTGGGTGTTCCCACGCACCCACTGATGAATTTGGTGCATTCCCATATTTACCATCACTGGCAGAGCTGCAAATATGTAATAAACCTACACCTCCCCAGGTGAGGTGTCACAAGGAGAAACATCTTTACTTCTCCTCGTCACTTCCTGCATTCTGCAGCACCCATAGATAGAAGAATATGCTTCAGGGGATTGTTTTTGTGCAGGACAGCATCTCTGCCTGCACAAAAACAATCCTACTTACAATGCTGGCACCCTTGCACTAAGGTGCAAGCATGCCTACATATCCGCTAGGCAGCACATTGTGCTCCAGCGCTGGGTAAAGCCAGGAATACGCCGTTCATTGTTAAGCCCTGGCCTTTCTCTATCACGCAGTGAAATGCAGCGAGCCGACGTGCTGCGCTGTGTGATATGATGATAAATATGCCCCTAAATATCAAGCCAAGTACATGCACACAGTGACCCTTGTTTACAAAAGATTGCGAAACAGCGTCCATTCACTAAGCATTTTCAAGGCCTGTGGATGCAGCCCTAAGTTACACTGAGGCATGTGAGAACCCACGCAAACTTTACTGAACAATGGTTGAAGAGTGAATTTTCACCCGGCACCCCCCTATGTCAGCGTATTATGTCAAATACACATCCAATGCAACAACATACACGTTCTTACGTGATAGCGGTGTTTAATGCCGGTGTTTGGAAACTACAAAAACAATTATGACGGTGTTCCTGGAGAGAGGTGGTCTGATATGCCTGGAAGAAGTCAGGGACTGCATTAAACATCATGTCACTTGGATAAATAATATATGAGCATATTCTGACTCATTCATTTCTAGTAGCACCAGCTTTACGGGAACACGATGCCCTCACAGTGTAACAACAGTCTCCTTTACCCTGCCCTGTCCACATACACTTCAGAATCTATCAACAAGGTACCCAGTGCTCTCTACTCCCACCTGTAGCGCTGCAGCCTTCCCAGAGGTGCCTCTTCTTAGAGGGAGGACTCAGCCCGCTAACAACTACAGGGCAGATTTAAGAAAAGTGGCGCTGCACCTAGTGCAGCAGCAGTTTTAATGCGCCTCTTAGCCTCCCACTACCGCCACCATGTGTGCGCCGCATTTAAAATACTGAGCACCAAGGAGGTAGTCAGGGGCCCTAGAGTCATAATTATTTACTCTAATCTTGTGCTTTGCTGGATTAGAGTAAAACATGTTGATGCTAATCCTGCAAAGCACCCAGAGGCCCATTGAAAACAATGGGAGCCTCCCTTCAACCCTTGCTCTTAGGTGTTAAAAATGCAGATACAAATGCAGCCGGAACGCCCCCCTTGCATACAAAAATGACTGCAAGCATTGCGCCACTTTGTAAATATGGCGTGTTGTTTATGGCCTTCCAGCACCACATTAGCATAAAAGAATGATGCTAATGTGGCATTGGAATGGCGCTAGTCCCTGTTAAATCTGGGCCCACATTCCACAGATTTTCATAAGGGTCCTTGAACTCATTGTCGGGTTTTGGTTTTGACTCTGTCAGGTTCCAGCAGGAAGTAGTAATTCGTACTTGCAGCCTGAAGGTTGACCCTCTCACTTTCATATTGTTTACCCAGACACTCTTACATAGTTCTAGGAAAGGAAAATGTATTTGCACAACTTCCGACATGGTGGCTCTGTAATCAATTGATGTCCAGGAACAATTCAGATTTAAAGTGTCTGATTCTCCCCTTTCCGGTTGGATATAAACTGTGTACACTTAGGGGGTTATTACAACTTTGGAGGAGGTGTTAATCCGTTCCAAAAGTGACGGTAAAGTGACGGATATACCACCAGCCGTATTACGAGTCCATTATATCCTATGGAACTCGTAATACGGCTGGTGGTATATCCGTCACTTTACCATCACTTTTGGGACGGATTAACACCTCCTCCAAAGTTGTAATAACCCCCTTAGTTTTTTTAATCCAGTAGAAGGTAGAAAGCTCACTGATTCACCGTTATCTCTGGCTTAAAAGTGGAGAGTCGGAGACACAACAGTGGTCCTCTGAGAGGCAGTTTTCCATTTTTGAGAAAGGGGTGGGTGAGAAGGACATGACAATCCTCATCCGAACTCAACTGGAATAAAGTAATTCTGCAGCCGCAGCGTTTTCCGCATAATTGTTGATTTTCAGCACTTGCCACATATTCCACCATTTACTTTATGATCTGAAGTTTCCAACAAAAAATGATTCTCGCTAAAAAGGATGAAAAGTTACTGGAAGGTGTTGCTCAAGGGAGTGCAGGCGCTGTGCAAACGTTTACTGGTCACCTATCAGCTGTTGTTACTTTACGCAAATGGTAAACTTTTGCCACTGGAGAGAAACTGTGGCCTAGGAAGCCTGAATGTCCCACGGTGATGGGCATGGAGGAATGTAGAGTAGGAAAGACTTCTTCCTTTACAATTTTTAAATCTAATTCAAACCGTGTGGAAATTAGGATTCCCCCTGTGTCACAAACATGCTTGTTTCATTTTTTGTGAATATGACAATGTTAATTAAATGGTATTTCCAACAGTTTTTCAGGCAACAATAAAAGTGCCAAGATAACCCAGGTGATTAATGCACCTGCTGGAGGGAGCTCTTTTTGTCAAAAGGCACTTTTGAGTTATCTAAGATGGTGCAGAGGGTAATAGGCCTGCTGCAAAGAGTATGTACTATGCAGATTACAGAACACTACTTTATGTGCACAGCTCAGTGAGTTACTGCCTTTGCCACAGAGATTCTTTTGTTACTGTGCAGTTCATAAATTACAATCATGATCTAGCACAGTGAGCTATGAACTGCCATCAAAGAGCTGCATGCAAAGTGCATTGTACAGAAAAAGTTATGCTTTTTTCCCAGTCTTTAATTTGGGTAGACATAAATTGTTATTAGTAATGTCAACCCTAACCACTGTGTTACATTCTGAATCCTGAGTTTACACTTCTTCAGACTTAACACTCTTAAAAAATGCCACCAGTATGGATGACGTGCATCCTACACCTTGTAGTCCCCTTTGCCTTAGGTAACATTTTTTATGCACTGATTTACATTCGTATGCCTCATTGTCTCTGTATGTGTGTGTGATGTTAAGTGCACCAGCACTCTACACTGGTAAGAGAGGCGCTCTAAAACAAATGAGGTACACGTGAGAGAGGGGCCCTGGAGAGATGAGGCACTGCTAGAGGGTGGCGGTGAGGGAATCACTAAAGAGCCCCAGTAAAGATTGCTGTGTCCTGGTGCTCTGTAAGGTCATCATTTACTATGCTTTAAAAACAAATACAATCCAATATATAATGAAAATGTGTTGTAGAATACACAATATTTTATATTGTTTCCCAAATTTTCTGTGGGGGGGCACCCCCCAGAGCTCCATTGTAGTGACTAGGCCCCCTCGCTGTGCAGGGCTGCTTTGGATTTCCAATCTGGCCCTGGTCGCAGATACGCCCTGAGCCTCCCACCCTTGGTCTCACCTTGTCCCCCCTCTTTTTCCTTTCACTCCCCTCTTCCTACTCCTTCCTTCAGTTTCAACCCTTACTCCCAAACTGTAACCCGACACCCTTCCACTCTCACCTCCATAGTGCCACCCCCCATGCACCACTTGTACCCCCACGACCCATTCTCTGAATGCTCCCTGCAGGTGCCCCATCGCTCCCTCATTGTAAACCCCTTCCTTATCTAGCAGCACCCTGCCTTGTTGCTAGGTATGTGCCCTGTAAAATTTGTGTTGCTCTTTTTGGGTTCAACCAGTCCCACACAGGCCTAGATGTAAGAAATCATTTAGTCCAGGGCAGGGAATAAGTTGGGGGGGTCACCTTGGAGGGGCAGTAAGCATGTGAAGTGATTCTAGGCAGCAGCCTGAGGGACAAGAAATTGGGGAAAGGCATTCCGACAATGCCCCCTGCTCCCGGGCTTATGCCGCTTGTATGCAGGACCATAGCTTGGGTGTGGGGGAGGGGGTGTTTGGGGTGCTACACCCCCTAATAAATGTATTTTGTGATAAATACTTGGGTTCAGGTGCTTTCAGTTGGGCGTAGTGAGGTGTCTGTTGGAGTTCACCAGGAATTTTCATATAAACGGAGACAAAAACCTCCCTAGTTTGAAAGTCTTTGAAATGTTGGTTATTTGACAAAATATTGTGTTTTCTCTCACTTAGCGCGTCAACCAATCTACATGCGTCCCCCCTTTCCACTGCCCCGTTACCCCATCTCATGTGCTCTGATTGTGGTATAATGTATTTTAACATGTCAGCATGATTGTTGGAAAATCTGAAGTTCACGCCCGCCAGTCTTACTGACCAAGCCACGCCCCTCATTGTATGCAAAGTACGCTCCTACCATAGCATACAGCCCTTTAAAAATGTGAGAGATTGTGCTATGGACAGTGTAGCCCTGCTGCACATCCTCCGTGTTAGGCACTTGAAGCTGCAAGTGTTTGCCATTCTGAAAAGATTATAACTTGGGACAGGGGTGGGGTCCTAGCCTAGCCATAAGCCCATTGAATTCATTTCTTCCACAACAGTGGCTGGGAGGCCAGAGAGCTGCTGCCTCTGTTGAGGCCCACCTGGGAGGGAAGTGTGCCTGGTATTGAGGCTGAGTTATGAAAGTCTGAAACTCCCTGCCTATCCCTACTTGTTCACACCTATGGATGCCAGTAGCAGGAGGAAGATCCACAGTGTGACCTGCACGCTCAAGAAGGGTTGACAAATACAATAGTCCAGTGTGGTGCATGCACACAGTGAAATACCACATTCATGTAAATCATACATACAGAAAGAGAACTACATAACATGGCACTTGGGCCACCATTGGATAGTCAGACAGAGGATGAATGGATAGATTTTTGATTAGTGGTGGATAGATTCTTTCTCCTTTCTCTCTCAATATTTAGTCCATCTCAAGAGGATGTCATAGTTGGGATGGAGGAAGTAGACGAGCATTAACACCAGTTTAGTATTTGACAGCCACTTGTACTGGGTGATGACAGACCTCTGCTTCTTTGCCCTTCTAATTCTTGCCTTCCATGCAACAAACATCTGTATGTGACCATACGCTGCAGTGCCCTTTAGAAGCCCATTCCATCCATGACCTCCTTGGTATATTCATACATAGGCAATACTACAGTTCTGTATGTCCTTCCCTCTAACACTAATATGCGCTCTATTTAGGGTCACTTATTGTGCAATCATGCATCCCACCCAGTCCTGGGAGTGCATTTTACAAATCATCACTAAGCCCAATTCACGAAGGCAAACTTGGACCAAAAGTTCCAAGTTTAGACCTGAAGTCTAAGTTTAGACATAAAGGGGGTCATTCTGACCTCGGCGGTAAAAGGCTCCTACCGCCGGTCAGAAGACCGCCATTCTACCGCCGCGGCAGCGGAAACCCGCCACGGTCATTCTGACCAAAAACTGCCAAGCCGCCAAAAACCCGACATCCACGGAAGGCTGCCTCATCAGCGGGCAGCGATAAACTGGAGATGACCAAACCTCCACCGCCACGCCAACACAAACACGCCCATGCCAATACGACCCACCAATCCACGCGGCGGTCTTTCAGCCGCGGTATTCCATTGGCGGTACACACCGCCGCGGTCAAAATACACACCCAGGCTCCAAAACCCAGCCACATTGGACAATTTGAAATACACACACCTGATACACATACAAACACCACCCCCACACATCCAAGCAACTATAAAACACACACCCACATCACCCACAAACCCCCACTAGTTGGAAATCGGAGAGAAGGCGAGAGAGAGAGAGAGAGAGAGAGAGAGAGAGAGAACAGCAATCGAAAACACCAACACACACCAACATCATCAACCACACCACATCTACGCACACATCACCACACACCACCACTCACATCACCGCAAACACCACCCCACACCTCATCCACACCACCCCATGGCACCCCAAAGACACCCCAGGTTTTCTGACCAAGAACTCCGGGTCATGGTGGAGGAAATCATAAGGGTAGAGCCCCAGCTCTTCGGCACACAGGTGCAACACACCACAATAGCCAGGAAGGCGGAGCTATGGCAGAGGATTATCGACAGGGTCAACGCTGTGGGACAGCATCCCAGAAACCTGGAAGACATCAGAAAGCGCTGAAACGACCTACGGGGGAAGGTACGGTCGATGGTCTCCAGACACAACATCGCTGTGCAGAGGACTGGCGGCGGACCACCACCCACCCCTCCCGAATTCACAGCATGGGAGCAAGAGGTCTTCAACATCCTGCATCCTGCGGGACTCGCTGGAGTAGGTGGAGGAATGGACTCTGGTAAGTCTAGTCTCAACTACTCCCCCCCCACCAACCACCAGCATGCCAACCCACACCCCCACCCTCACCCCCAACCCCCCAGCACACAGCCTCCCTGCCAATGTCTCACCAGCACAACCCACCCAACCCAAAACCAAACCCTGAATGCCAACACAAACCATGGACACCCATCACCTATGCATGACCCCTGCACATACCCATCCCCCCCACAAACCACCCTCACAACTCCTGCCACAAGGGGATGCCAGCACTGGGGGACAAGAGCACCCACAAATCGCACACCATGGAACACACAGAAGCAATAACCATACTCTTTCACCCTTGCAGGGCCCGAACGCCAACACACCGGCCAGGAGGGTCCAGATATGTCCATCCCACCCCCAGAACAGGCCCGCAGTGAGGACAGCAGCTCTGTCGACCTGGAACCTGATGACCAGCCCGGACCATCGGGGACCTCTGGACAGTCGGTTCCCCACACACAGACACAGGCCACAGCAGACCTAACCCCCTCTGGGAATATCAGCACCGCTCCCACCCAGCGGGCCCATGCCTCTGTCTCCAGGACAGGTCAATCAGCGGTGTGTCCGCCACTACAGGGCACCCAGGCTGACCCAACACCCCAACAACAACAGGGACCTGGGGGCAGTGGTAGCGGGCACACCGTCCAGGGGACAGAGGCCCGGGGAAACAGGGCAACTGGGAGGGCTGCAGTGCGACAGGGGGGGGAGGACAGGCCCAGGGAACCGACTCTCCAAGAGGCCCTCACCACCATCATGGGAGCATACCACCGCTCCCAGGAGACGATGGCGATGGTAATGGCCAGGTTCCAGGAGATCCAGGCACAGCAGGAGGAACGGTACATGGGGTACAGAGAGGAGCTCAGGAACATCGTCCAGGCCCTGAACCTAATAGTCACCACATTGCGGGACCATGTGGCACCCCAAAGGGCCCCTGTCACCAGCCCGGACCAGGAACAGCCTACCACCTCCGCCGGCGCTAGTGGACAGGAGGCCCCCACACAACGACGGGCCACCAGAACCCCACCTCCTGCTGAAGATCAACCACCCCGCAAGAGGAGCCTGAGATCCCAAAGGAAGACAGAGTAGGATGCCAAGACCCCCGCCAGCCTAAGATCCCCCCGGATGTCATACCACTGTCCCACATCGTCACCCTGTCCAACCTTGAACTGCCCCTGCTCCATCCTTCCACAGGCATATGGACAATGCACCTGTGCGACCGAGAACTGGACTCTGCCATGGACATCACTCCACCCCCACCCATCACCGTTTTACTATCATGGACCTATATGTAGCACCTTAAATAAATCACTTATTGCACATAAAACACTCAGGAGTCTGCTTGTATTCTTAACAAATGTATTATGCATAACGGGTCAAAAATGTGCAGTTACTTTGTGATGACAACATACCAATGTCAATTTGCTTTACTCCATTGCCGAACAAACCAGAAGTCACGCAGTGGGTCATACAGCTCTGAAAAGCCAAGGGAAAGTCACAATTCAGTTGAAAGGAACTGGGGGGAAACACAGAAAGTAGAGATGCAGGAGGCCAGAAGTAAATGTAAAATGACGTGGGGGATTCTTACCTGGGTGCTACTGAAAATACTGTTGTATGACCGTGTCCCTGTTGTCCGTGTCGTCCCCGTCGTCTTCCTCCTCTTCACTCTCCACAGGCTCCACAGCTGCTACGACACCACCATCTGGACCATCCTCCTGCAGAAAAGGCATCTGGCGTCGCAATGCAAGATTGTGAAGCATACAGCAGGCCACGATGATCTGGCACACCTTCTTTGGTGAGTACATGAGGGATCCCCCTGTCATATGCAGGCACCTAAACCTGGCCTTCAGGAGGCCGAAGGTCCTTTCTATGATCCTCCTAGATCGCCCATGGGCCTCATTGTACCGTTCCTCTGCCCTGGTCCGGGGATTCCTCACTGGGGTCAGTAGCCACGGCAGGTTGGGGTAACCAGAGTCACCAATTAGCCACACACGGTGTCTCTGTAGCTGTTCCATCACATAGGGGATGCTGCTATTTCGCATAACATACGCGTCATGCACTGACCCAGGGAACTTGGCATTTAGATGGGAGATGTACTGGTCAGCCAAACAGACCACCTGGACATTCATAGAATGGTAACTTTTCCTGTTACTGTACACCTGCTCATCGTCTTTTGGGGGTACTAAGGCCACATGGGTCCCATCAATGGCACCAATGATGTTGGGGATATGTCCAAGGGCATAGAAGTCAGCCTTCACAGTGGCCAAATCACCCTCCTCAGGGAAAATTATGTAGCTCCGCATGTATTTCGTCAGGGCAGACAACACTCTGGACAAAATCTTAGAAAACATAGGCTGAGACATCCCTGATGACATGGCCACTGTTGTCTGAAAAGACCCACTTGCCAAGAAATGGAGGACTGACAGAACCTGCACCAGAGGGGGAATTCCTGTGGGTTGGCGGATGGGGGACATCAGTGCTGGCTCCAGCTGGGCACACAGTTCATGTATAGTGGCTCGGTCAAGTCGGTATCGAAGTATTATATGACGTTCCTCCATTGTCGACAGGTCCACCAGCGGTCGGTACACGGGAGGGTTCATCCTTCTCCTCGCAAGTCCCAGCGGACGGTGCCTAGGAAGGACAACATGGAGCACAGAGTCAAACAACCCACAGGTACGTAACTACAGCTTGCACAGTACACGATTGCCAATGCATTGAATGGCTTGTATGAGTGGCAATGCAAGGCCTAGGCCTGTGTGACGCAGTAGTAATTAAGCCCTGTGGTCCCTTGTAATGGCGGCTGCCTGACCTGAGAAGTGTGACAATGGGATGTGAGGTCAATGCGCTGGCGTGACACACCGTGGCGGTAGGCGGTCGAAGACCGCGGCGCAAAGCCGCATTGGTTAACATCGAACCCTATGGGTTTCACGGGCCAATGACTAGCTGCGCCGGCGGTCGCGGAACGCACCGCGGCGGTACGCGCCGCCGCGGGCATGACCGCCATTTTCTATCTGATTAATCACTCGAGACCTGATCATCCACAGGAGAGGACCTATACTGCAAGTGCTGCTGTGACCTCGGTCTGGGAGATACAATGGCTGCTGCGACTTGGGAAAGGGCCCCTGCCTTCACGACAGAAGAGTTGGAGAAACTTGTGGATGGGGTCCTGCCCCAGTATGCGCGACTCTACGGTCCTCCAGACCAACAGGTAAGTACACTGTGTGCACGTTGCATGGGCTATGCCTGGGTTGTGTATGGTGGATGTAAGATGGTGGGGTGGGGAGCGAATGAGGAGTGCAAGGCACGACAGATGAGAGCATGTGCCACAGGGCAAGGTTGGGGAGGGGGGGCCAATCGCATCTATCATGCGGAAAGTTGATATTTCAATTTCCACCCTGTACATGTCAAATAGGTCAGCGCCCATCAGAAGATCGACATTTGGCGTGCCATCGCCAAGGAAGTCTGGAACCTGGGGGTCCACAACAGACGGGGCACCCACTGCCGCAAGAGGTGGGAGGACATCCGCCGCGGGACCAGGAAGACCGCTGAGTCACTGCTGGGGATGGCCTCCCAACCTAGGAGGGGTGCCAGTCGTACCCTGACCCCCCTGATGTCCCGGATCCTGGCGGTGGCCTACCCCGATTTGGATGGGCGCGTGACGACATCACAGCAGACACAAGGGGGTGAGTGCCAGCACATTCAGCTATCTTTACACGCAGTGGAGGCGTCTGGGTGGGGGAGGAGGGCTGTGGGTGACATTAGGCCAGGGCGCTTTCTGTAGTGTAGTCCCCTTCTTTAGGCATGGCCCTGTGCCCCCGCCCTAAACCTCTGTACGGTGCCAGGTACAGTTAGCCATGGTCCTGCATCACCCATGTGCGCGTTTGTTATCCCTAGACCTGTTGGCCCAGTCACAAGTACTCAGTAGTGTACCCCGATTGCGCGGCTTAGTGCATGAGGCTCCTGTGTCTGTCCTCTCCGCCAACGGTGTTGACAATGCATGTACTCAACCTTTTATTATGTCTCCCCCCACCCTTTTTCTTTATCTTCTTGTGCATGTGTGCTTCAGCATCATCAGGCGGAAGAGGAGACTTGGCACCGGAGCACGAGGGAGCTGCGACTCACAAGGCCCCGGTGGGCCATGGCACAGACACCGAGGCCACCAGTGATACGGAGGGCGAGGGGAGCTTCACAACGGGGAGCCGTGGTGAAACCAGCGACACCAACACGTCCTCGGAAGGGAGCTCCCTAGCGGTGGTGGCAACATCCGTGCCCCCCGCCTCTACAGGTACAGCCGCCACCCAGCGCACCAGCTCCGCCCTCCCAGCAGCCCCTCAGCCTACGCTCCGTGCCCGCTCGCCCAAGAAGGCGGGCGTCTCCTTCGCCCCAGGCACCTCAGGCCCTGCCACTGTTACCCCTGCTGCCCTCAGTGAGGAGGTCATTGACCTCCTGAGGACCATCATTGTTGGGCAGACTACCCTTTTGAATGCCATCCAGGGGGTAGAGAGGGAGGTGCATCGTAACAATGCATACCTGGAGGGCATTCATTCGGGTCAGTCTGCCCATCAACGATCGTTCAATTCTCTGGCCTCAGCACTGACGGCAGCCACTGTCCCTGTTTCCAGCCTCCCTCTTCTAACTGCCTCCACCCTGTCTCTGTCTCCTGTTCATCTGCTTATCCCATCCACACCATCAGACCAGCCTGCACACACCTCAACACCCAAGGGCAGCTCTTCCAGACATAAGCACCACAGATCACACAAACACTCACCCAAGCAACACCCAAATGCAGACATGCCAACAGCCACTACCACCTCTGTGTCCCCCACCTCCTCGTCTCCCTCCTCCCTCCCTGTGACGTCGCCACTCACACCTGCATGCACACCACCAACAGCCAGTACACCCATCACCAGCACACCCTCCATTACAGTCCGCACACGTGTAGTCACCACCCCCACTGCCGTTTACACGTCCCCTGTGTCCTCTCCCACTGTGTCTGTCACCCCCTCTTCCAAGACACACAAACGCAGGCAGCCACCCACCCAACAGCCAACCACCTCGCGACAGCCTCCAGTCCATGCACCTTCACCCAAGGACAGCACACCTGACTCTCCTACAACCACCTCCTCTTCCTCCACTCCCATAACCACTGCACCTACCTTTTACCTTGGTCCTAAAAAGTGTTACCTCTCCAATCTTGACCTCTTTCCCTCACCTGACCCACCCCCTCCATCTGCTAAGAGTCCCAAGAGCACCTCAGCCACCACCAGCCCGGGTTCACGTGTCAGCGTAGTCCATGGATTTTGGAGTCCCCCCTTTGCCAGCAGTGAGACATCGGTCAGCAGCAAGGGGACAGCCAGCCCCCCCCCCTGGAAAGAGGACCCGGAAAGTGAGGGGCCGCCGCGGGAGGAGTGCCACGGCTGCCCCCAAGGACCAAAGTTCGGACACTTCACCTGCCACAACATCCAGGGGAGGCAAGGCCCAGAGAGCCACAGCGAAGGAGGGCAAGGGCAGCAGGGCGGAGGAGTCAGGCAGCAGGAGCGCGGACCAGGAGCGCGGACCAGGAGGGCCCCACAAGCCCCATCCCGGGTGTGAGGGAGGACACCCAAGGGCTCAGGACACCGTCACCGAAGGGTCCAGCAACTGCACGGTCGGAGGGCGACTGAGCAGGGAGTCCTGCCCAGGTCAGACTCCCTGGAATTACAGGACAAACACCGCTGAAGAGGGCCCCGCCGTGCAGGAAGGCACCGCTGAAGAGGGCCCCGCCGTGCAGGAAGGCACCGCTGAAGAGGGCCCCGCCGTGCAGGAAGGCACCTCTGAAGAGGGCCCCGCCGTGGAGGAAGGCACCGCTGAAGAGGGCCCCGCCGTGCAGGAAGGCACCGCTGAAGAGGGCTCTGCCGTCCTGAAAGGCACCGCTGAAGAGGGCCCCGCCATGCAGGAAGGCACCGCTGAAGAGGGCCCCGCCGTATTGAAAGGCACCGCTGAAGAGGGCCCCGCCGTGCAGGAAGGCACTGCTGAAGAGGGCCCCGCCGTCCTGAAAGGCACAGCTGAAGAGGGCCCCGCCGTGCAGGAAGGCACCGCTGAAGAGGGCCCCGCCGTGCAGGAAGGCACCGCTGAAGAGGGCCCCGCCGTCCTGAAAGGCACCGCTGAAGAGGGCCCCGCCGTGCAGGAAGGCACCGCTGAAGAGGGCCCCGCCGTCCTGAAAGGCACCACTGAAGAGGGCCCCGCCGTGCAGGAAGGCACCGCTGAAGAGGGCCCCGCCGTCCTGAAAGGCACCGATGAAGAGGGCCCCGCCAAGACAGGCCCCGCTCCGCTGGGCCCCGCCGTCTCAAGCACCGCTCCGCTGGGCTCTTCCTGTCAAGCACCGCTCTGCTGGGCCCTTCCTGTCAAGCACCGCTCCGCTGGGCCCTTCATCTCAGGCACCGCTCCGCTGGGCCCCGCCGTCTCAAGCACCGCTCCGCTGGGCCCTTCCTGTCAAGCACCGCTCCGCTGGGCCCTTCATCTCAGGCACCGCTCCGCTGGGCCCCGCCGTCTCAAGCACCGCTCCGCTGGGCCCTTCCTGTCAAGCACCGCTCCGCTGGGCCCCGCCGTCTCAAGCACCGCTCCGCTGGGCCCTTCCTGTCAAGCACCGCTCCGCTGGGCCCTTCATCTCAGGCACCGCTCCGCTGGGCCCCGCCGTCTCAAGCACCGCTCCGCTGGGCCCTTCCTGTCAAGCACCGCTCCGCTGGGCCCTTCCTGTCAAGCACCGCTCCGCTGGGCCCTTCATCTCAGGCACCGCTCCGCTGGGCCCCGCCGTCTCATGCACCGCTGGGCCAATGACTGTGCCGGTTCTGTGATGTGCTAATGTTCACGCTGCACTCGGCCCACCCTGCCTCCTCCATTGCCTGTGGAGACTGTTATCCACTTGATGGACTGTGACTTTGCACTCCCCAGGATATGACAGTGGGCAAGCCACCCACTGTAGAGACTTGAGAGACTGTGGCTTTGCACTCCCCAGGATTGGACGGTGGGCATGGTGGCCCCTTCTTGGATCTGGCGTCGTGGACTCATGTGGCTGTGGTGCCCCCCCTTCCCTTCCCCCTGAGGTGCCTGTAGTTTTGTCATGTGATGCCCCTGCAGTGTTCTCTCCAACGGACTCAGGTCTCCTGTGTGGGCTTTGCCCATGTGTTGATACACTTCGGCCCACGGACATTTGCAATTTCTGTGACTGTGCGGGACTTTCTGCCTCTATTTCTCGGTCACGCAATGTTTACATTAGATAATTTTTCCATCATTTTCCTATTTTGCCATGTCTTCAATTAACCTATTTTGTACATAAATGTTGTTTCTCACTTGAATCATATCTTTTCGTTATTCCGGGGGGTTTGGGTGGGGTAACTTTGACTTGGTGCTCTGCATTGGTGTGTAGATAGTTGGGGGGTGGGTGTGATGCGTATGTGTGTGCCCGTAACCCTTCCTCCTCCCCCCCTCCCCTGTGTCGTAGGTGCGGTACTCACGTTGTCGTCTGCGCCGGAGTTCGTACTCGTGGTAGATGAGCAGGTAGACGAGAGCGGGTAGGATGTGTAATTCGGGCTCCATGCTGTCCTCCGTCCTCGTGGAGTGTATAGAGGTGAGCGTTTTCCCGTTCGTAGTCTGTTTCCGCCGTGTTTTTATCGGTGGGGCTCCCGCCCCGGATGAGGTGGCGGATTGGTGAGTTGTGATAGGGTGGGCGGTACTTTGTCTGCCGCCTGCCTGTTGGAGGTGACCGCCGCGCTGTTTGTCTGTCCCGCCGTGGCGGTCGGAGTGGTAAAGTGGCGGGCTCTGTTGGCGGTTCCCGCCAGGGTCAGAATTCCATTTTTTGAACCGCCAGCCTGTTGGCGGGTTGGCCGGCGCTTTATCACCGACCGCCAGGGTCAGAATGACCCCCAAAGTCTAACTTTACTAGCAGTAAAGTTAGACATTTGGTTTAAGTTAGACTATTGGTCCAAAATTAGACCAAAAGTCTGACTTTACTATTAGTAAAGTTAGACTTTAGGTCTAAACTTAGACTTTTGGTTTATGTTTACCTCTGTGAATCAGGCCCTATGAGTGTGTCTGAGTCTGAACGTGGCGAATGAAGCACTAAAAACTGTCAAAACTAAAAAAGGGAAGCTACACAGTCATGTTTTAAGTACAGTGTAAACCAAATACTGCCTGAAGAAGGCTGCATGGGCAGCACAGAGCTCAAGGGGTCTCCGCCTTCTGCTCCTGAAGAGGCCTGGTGGATATTCCCAGCAGCTGAAGAATGTCTCCCAAAAGGGAATGGCAAAGACACACAAGATGACCCTCCTGGCTGGATCCTGTATGGACAAAACTATGGGCCTCATTGCGCGGCTGGTGGTCTTGAGACCGCCAGCTTCACAGCGGTGGTCGGACTGCTGCATTCCAGGTGGTCCGACTGCCACATTACGACCCTGGCGGTCAGACCACCTGGGAACGTGGTTCCCGATGGGTTGATGGCGGGTGGAATTGTGGTCAGCCACAGAGGCGCTGGGTTCAGCACCACTGTACTGATCATAACTCCACTTTCTGCCAGCCTATCCATGGTTGTTGCACCACCATGGAAAGGCTGGGGAAAGCCAGTGCAGGAGGCCACAGGAGGGCCCGTGCACTGACATGCCCATGGGCCGGTGTGCGACAACATTGGACTTTAAGGGAGCCAAGGTCAATGCTGTGGCCCTTTTTCCACTGGTCAGACAGGCGGAAACCTCGTAATGAGGTGTTTCAGCCTGTCTGACCGGCCGAAACATTGTACCATGGTGTTACCACTGATCAGCCTGGTGGAACCATCATAATACAATGAGGGGGAGGCTGCCGGTATGACAGCCATCTCCACCCCGCAAGTTTGGCACTCAGCTAATCCTGTTGAAGTAAGCCTCAGCAAGGCCTACTAGTGCAAGGGGTTCACCTTTCTCTGCACAAAGTCCTCAGACCATATAGGAAGAAGTTGGCACAGAAACTGAAATAAAAGACAAAGTTTATTAAACCTCATGAGGTGGTACTACAGTTCAAACAGCATCCTTCGGTAATGTTTGAAGTAGCACACTGAACTGAGAGAGCATGGTCCTTTTATACCCACGCAGGGGCTAAAAGGAGGTGTTACAATTATAGAAGCAAGACTTGCATACATGTAAGGTCATGTGGAAATGCACAGTCGACAGGTAGGAGGGGCTAACAGTTTTCAAGGACTAACAGCTGCAGACCATACTGGGCATGTGTGAAAGTGGGAGATTCTAAATATAACTTGTCACTAGGCAGATTTTCAAGAGTAGTTAACAGAAAGGTAGGACAGAGCACATGGTGAGCACATGGCAGCATGTGGCAGAGAAAATGGCTGCCATGAATACAAAATGGATTCCGCGAAATATTCACAATAGTTACAAAATACAAGATGTCTTCTGCTAATGCTTAATCTAATCGCTGCTAAACTACAACAGACGACCCTTTCAGCATTAGCTGAAGACATTCGTCTTTCTGGGATAATCTAAATATTCATCTTGTATATTTATGCTCATCATTTCAGCTATTTCCTTATCTAACATGTGTTGTGCTTTCATTTCTGTAATATTCCTTTTGGTAGGCATACAAGCAGTAATACACATGGAGCAGAACATTGGACCACACTGAATACAGATACAGCATGTGAAAAATATTGCAATCATTACACACAGGATAGTCAGTAGTTTCCAGCCCCAGGCGGAAACAAGAGCCCAAAACCATCCAGGAAAAGTCCAAGTACCAGTCTCTGTGTGGATTTCTGCAGCAATTTTATGCAATTTAGATATTGTATCATATACTGAAGGTGAGTGATCTGGAACAAAAACACAGCAACTACTACCGATGATGCGACATGCACCACCTCGGTCAGCTAATATCACATCTAGTACCATACGATTTTGGAGCGCTACAATCCTCGCAATTTGGAGCTCCTCAGTAATATTCCCAAGTGCCAGAGCTGCCTGATTGGTAACAGCTTCCACAATGGGGTACTAACACCAACAGCTTATGTGACAAAACTATCCCTTCACTCTGACGTATTGACACAGCTGTTGCGGCAACTGAACGAAAACACCCAGGCAACGCTCGAGCGACAGGGTCAAGTACTGCTGAAAAATATGCACAGGGACGCTGCTTATCGCCATGTGTCTGTATTAAAACTGACAATGCACATCCATCTTTCTCATGTACATAAAGTGCAAAAGGCTTCATGTAATCTGGAGTACCTAACACTGGTGCTGAACAAAGGGCTTGTGGTAGCTGCCGGAAAGCAGTCTCACATTCATCTGTCCATGGGAGGGGCATTGGAGAATCTTTAGTCAAAAGTGCTAGCAAAGGTTTGACAATGTGTGAAAACCCTAATATCCATTGCCTACAAAAAGAAGTAAGACCAAGGAATGCACGAACATCTTTCTGAGTAAAGGGTACTGGTGTGTCTAAAATTGCTTGAATACGATCTGATGTAAGTGCACGCCCCTCCTTAGACAAAAGGTGACCTAAATAGGTTACCTTTGGTCTACAATATTGCAATTTCTTTTGTGACACTTTATGATGGTGTGAAGCAAGAACAGAAAGTAAGGACAAAGTGCACTTTTCACATTGCTCAGGGGTATCAGCCGCCAACAAAATATCATCGACATATTGTATGAGAGCCACACCTTCAGGCAAAACAAAATAATCAAGTTGTCGTTTTAACGCTTGACTATAAATACTTGGACTCTCAGTATAGCCTTGAGGAACTCTGCAAAATCTATATGATCGTTTATTCAAAGTAAAACCAAACAAATATCGGTTGTCAGGATGAATAGGGATCGAAAAGAAAGCATTCTTCAAGTCTATCACAGAGAACGTAGTTGCTGTCGGGGGAACCAAAGTAAGAAGTGTTGTGATGTCAGATACCACAGGATATTGTGGTATCACAATTTTATTGACTTCTCGTAAATCAATAATGAATCGGTAAATCCTGGTATCAGTATCCTTTTTCAGAATAGGAAGTATCGGACTGTTACAAACATTATACAGAACTTCCTCAACAACTCCAACTGCAATAAGATCATGCACAATTCGTGTGAGTGCTTCTTCGCCCTCCTGTGAAATTTTTTATTGAGGCAAACGTGGCAATACAGCTCCCTCCTTGACACTAATATGTACCGGTGGAATAATCATTTGTCCCACATCAGTATCTGAAGTAGCCCACAAAGTACTAGGGAGTGAAGCTAATGCAATATCCTCTTTAACAAGACAAACTCTTTCCATCACAGGATGATTATCATTTAAAATAACACACACCCCTTCAGGAGAGCATCGTATTGTAGCCCTGAAATACTTGAGCATATCAAGACCCACAATATTGTCTGGTGTATTTGGAGAAAGCAAAAATGGACATGGAGCAGTAAATTTATCAACATGGAATGCAAGTGGTTGTGACAATGGGTTAGGGAAAGGTGTTCCATCGAAACCTATCGATGTAATGGTTAAGCCAGACAGGGGAGCCCTTGGAATCAATTGTTTAGACAAGGTGCTATGAGTAGCTCCTGTATCAACCAGAAACTGATCAGTAGAACCCAAAACATGTGCTGTAACATAGGGACCCCTCTGATCTACTGGAACTTCAACTGATTCCTTACACCATCCTAGGCAATCCTATGCATAAGCAGAATCTTGGAAATCAGGCTGCACATGGTTAGACATCTGGTATTGGTTTCGTCTATCAAAAGTGTTAAACCCATCCTGCCCTCGTACATTAGCATTAACCCTAGCATGATCATTCGTGCTTTTTCTAGGTCCTGAATATCCTGAGCGATTTCTTATTTGTCCCTGACCACGTGAACACTGCTGAACACGTAGTGCTGGACAATCGGCAGCCCAATGCCCAAATTTCTTACAATACACACACTGATCAACAGACAAATTCGAACGAGTGTAAGAAGAACCATAAGATCCACAACCACCTCTATCACCACCTCTAAAAGGCAGACCATAAGCTTGAGCCAACATAACCTTCGTCTTTAATTCTTTAATCTTTTTATCCTTGCTACCTTTTGCTTCTAATTCCTGACGTTCATAATACTGAGCCATAGTCAAAAGAGAAACTGGAGTAGAGGTAGTCCATGAACTTTCACTAGCTTTTAGACGACTAACTATTCCTGGTAACAGTTTTGCAACATATTTATCGACAAACAAATGTCTGCCCGTATCATCTGACAATAACTGGCCGCTAAAATCATGAAATGCTTCTTCAAAGCGTGTAAAGAAATCAGAGACCGATTCTTCTGCCTTTTGCTTACAAGACACTAAAACAGTCCAATCTATCTTTTTAGGGGGAATAATCGTTTTTAACTTAACTAATATGGCTGCAGGAAGATCTAGAATCAACTGATATGGCTTTTTCGCAGGTTCCCTATCCCCGTCCATCTGTTCTAGTTCTTTCCATGATGCTCCAAAAACTACACAATCATCAATTTTACGAACAGTTCTCCACATATCTGGTGGTAATATCAATCCGAAAAATAAATCATTGTCAGCCAAAGTCATAGTACAAGAACTAATTGCTCCCTCAACTTCCTCATAAGAGGCGGCTGGATTTTTCCGCGGGTCAGGTAATGCTGTTTTAAGTGCCATTACATCTGCCCTATTCCAAGGAGTATACACCCAATTATAAATAAAAGAACCCTTAGCATCAACAGAAGTTTTATCATCACTTGTACCCAATCCTTTAGGAGGAACATACAAAGGCGCGGCCTCCCGCATTGGTTTCGCATGAACTATCATAGTCTTATCTGTTCCGAAGAAGGAAGCTTGCACCCCGCCGGTCTGTGATGTCCGTGCAACTACGTCCACAGCCCTTTTCTCCTCTTGCAAACGGACTGCCACAACACATAATTTCACCAAACGCCTGATTGCATCAGCCACCTGGGAGAAAACAAAAAGACCATCACGCATTTGCTTATGATCAGCTGCTACATCATCGGGCTCTAACTCATCAGAATATTTCCGATATAGTTCAATAACTTCTGAGCCAAATGCCTCAGTAAAATATAGCTGCTCCTTTTCCGTCCACCCTTTCATGTTGTCTAGAAGTTCAGAAGCAGAGACAACGCTACAAATTGTTTTACGAGCAATAGATCTAAGCTCAGACGCACGGTCAGCAGGCAACATAGAGCGACTGTCTCGCATCTTCTGTTGCTCCGAACTGGAGACCTTAGCTAACGCATGAGAGGCAGAAGGAACGACATACAGAGGTGGAGGGCGATCTAGTAACAAAAAATCATCATGTGGCTTATTAAGGATAGGATAGAGAGGTTGCCTAATGGTGTATTGGCCAGTTACCTGTAATTTATGTTCTTTCTCTTCTAGCTCCTTTAAGTCATTTATTTCTTTCTTTCTCATTTCCAATGCTTTCACATATACATTCTTCCGCTGCTCTTTCTCAAGCAAGGCTTGCTCACGCTTCACTCGTCCACGCACTTCTTTCTCCCATTATTCGTACACAGTCAAACATATCTTGCCTAGAATTTCGCTTACACATACATTGTTCCACATACTCAATCTTTCGCAAATCAAATGACCCATGCATAGGCCAACGTAACTCAGGATCCGCACAAGTGTATTTATTCCATAATGTGCTGTACATTATAGAAGAAAGACCATGTTTAACATACATATCTCTATTGGGCGTCCCATCTGGGGGTGCCGGTTGCGATTCTTCCAGTCTCAAATTGGTACCATTACAAAAGCAACACATCCTACGAAGTGCGCTAAAAACAGGCATGCCAAAAATAGTGCAGAATATGCAATATTATAATCAAAGTAGCACTTAAGGTGCCGTTCAAATCAAAATTAAATTCGAGAAAATTCTCCTCATTACCTGCCTATATAAATTGCAATTTATATATCAATTCAAAAGACACAAATTGACTAGTCACCCAAAACACGAGAGACACAGTAAGTAGTGCTAAACTTCATTACCAAACAAAGGCATCAAAACCCACAGCAAGTGCCGTAAAACGGCTCTTACCAATCACAGGGTGTCCAGGTTCCAACTGCCAAGTTCTAAAATCGACCAAATGGTCACTGCATGACGAATGAACAAAAAGGATCTCAGTCGAGGACTGGCGCCACCTGGATGGTCAAATCAGAAAGAAGGGAAAAAAGCTGTGGTTGCCAAGACTCGGGTCTCCTCAGGCATTGATCGTCCGCAGCGAGATCCCAATCCTTCGTCGCGACCAATCCGTTGGGCGTCCGAGTCGGCGATGAGTCCCTGTTCGGGCGCCAATTTGTTGAAGTAAGCCTCAGCAAGGCCTACTAGTGCAAGGGGTTCACCTTTCTCTGCACAAAGTCCTCAGACCATATAGGAAGAAGTTGGCAAAGAAACTGAAATAAAAGACAAAGTTTATTAAACCTCATGAGGTGGTACTACAGTTCAAACAGCACCCTTCGGTAATGTTGGAAGTAGCACACTGAACTGAGAGAGCATGGTCCTTTTATACCCACGCAGGGGCTAAAAGGAGGTGGTACAATTATAGAAGCAAGACTTGCATACATGTAAGGTCATGTGGAAATGCACAGTCGACAGGTAGGAGGGGCTAACAGTTTTCAAGGACTAACAGCTGCAGACCTTACTGGGCATGTGTGAAAGTGGGAGATGCTAAATATAACTTGTCACTAGGCAGATTTTCAAGAGTAGTTAACAGAAAGGTAGGACAAAGCACATGGTGAGCACATGGCAGCATGTGGCAGAAAAAATGGCTGCCATGAATACAAAATGGATTCCGCGAAATGTTCACAATAGTTACTAAATACAAGATGTCTTCTGCTAATGCGTAATCTAATCGCTGCTAAACTACAACAATCCGACTGCCAAACTCGTAATGAGGTCCTATGTGCCTTGTTAGCTAGTTTTTAAGAGTTGATCTTGTGGGCATTTCTGCCCTTTGAAATGTCTCATGGCAGGTGGGCAAGGCCAGATCCGCTCAGGGGGCTTCAGCCAGTAGTGAGGCTGCTGTGTGTGCACCCACGGCAGGGGAAACACATACCTTTATTGAGTTTAAAAATCTTTATTTACAATATAACACCATACAACATATTGCAATTACACAGATCCTTCTATGTACATGAATTGCAAAAAAAAAAGAAAAGGAATTTGTGTATTAATAAATCATACAGGGACATAAAGTAAGTCATAGTTGCAAATGCAAATAAATTACTATGCCTTATTCGGATAATGTGGAACACATAGCATTTATGTTTTTCAAAAGAGTGCTATGGAAAATAGAGCTTCCTTAGTAACAAAAGAATGTCAATTCTTTAAGGTAACAATTGTAAAACAATGACTAATATTCACAACAATGCAGCAAATATAAGATTGGTGAAAACATCTTGTGCCAGGCTTAAACTATTATTCAATACAGCTTGAAAAGACTTTCTAGATAAGAAAGAAATCAGGGCTGACAATACAATCAGATTTAATATTCAGCTGTAAAGAAACATTTTCTATTGTAATTACCCTATACGTATGGCATATTCTATTCCACCAGATCTCATATGATAGAACTGAGCATTTTAAAATTAATGGTTATAAGTAATACAATAACAACCCATGTAGCAATTTATGATATATGTAGTTAACTGACCACTGCTTCTAAACGCTCAGAGATATATTATTAGGAAGGAACCGAGGTACCTAAACTCATATCTAAACAGAAATTAGGTACATTATATGAGGTAGACACCTTCTACAAAGTTCATGTACATGTTTCAGTAGAGCTAGCAGGTCTGGAAGTTGAGTACATCTTAGGCAAGATGTTATCTGAAAATTTGACATCCCACTTAACCTTTAATTCTTCTCCCCACTGTAATTCTACTTTTGATTTGATCCTAACAGAATTATTTAATCTAGAAATGTAGAAAGCATAGAAGCATTTGGTCTTAATTTGTTGGTGGAAGCATGTTATTGACTTACACAGTGTCTATGCCTAAAACCTATTTATAACAACAACTGAAGTTATTAAATATGTAAGTTTGTCATATTAACCTTAAAGAGAATTCAGCAAACCAAATAGTCTATCTAAATCCTCAAAGGAAATAAATAATTTAAATAACATTTGAAGAAATCCCTTGATCTCAAATGTTTTTTTATGAAGAATCTTTTCATTAATTTTAAACTTATTAATATACCAAACTTTTGAATAGAAACATTTTGGATTATCTGATGAATTGTTCATTAAAATGGAAGCCACTAGAAAACAAGTATGTCTAAGGAAAGTCAAAAACTCAGATTTTCATGACATAAATATAATTTCTATGCAAGAGAAAAGTGCTCTCAAACATTTTTCAACTTCCATTCAGATGGGGTACTTGGAGAGCTCCCTTCAAAGATCTATAAAAAAACACCTGACATAAACAAAAAGCAGAGTGGTCAAAACGAAAATCTGGAAAAATCATCTGTACCATAGATTTTCTTTTGAAAGTTTTTCTAAGGATATACATGCACCATTCTCATTCGATAACAAACACAAAATTCTAACTAAGGGGGTCATTATGACCCTGGCGGAAGGCTGAGAAGCGGCGGTAAGACTGCCAACAGGATGGCGGTCTTTTTTTTGTATTATGACCATGGCGGTAACCGCTTCTCCGTTCCGCACGCCAGGGCGGAGACGACCGCTGGGCTGGAGACCTGGGTCTCCAGCCCGGCGGGCGTCACTATCCCGCCGGCGGTATTTTGACCCGGCTGACCGCCATGGATTTCATGCGGTTTGAAACCGCCATGAAATCCATGGCGGTGAGCACTATCAGTGCCAGGGAATTCCTTCCCTGACACTGATAGTGGTCTCACCCACCCCCCACCCCCACCCGACTCCCTCCCCTACCCCTCCACCACCCCTGCCACCCCCCAAAGGTGGCAGGACCCCCCAACATAACATCACTCATACACACACGACACGCACGCAGGCACCACCAACACACATACACGCACACACAATGACATACATGCCAACATCCACACACACAGTCAGACACGCATACCCACATTCAAACATACACGCTCACATCCATACAGACATACCTACAGACATACACGCACTCATTCCCAAACACACAACACCCCCGCAAGCATGCACGCACTCACACACTCCCTCTACATACACACATGCACACCCCTATGCACGCACACAACACACAACATCCCCGCCCCCCTCCCCTCACGGACGATCGACTTACCTGGTCCGACGATCCTCCGGGAGGGGACGGGAGCCATGGAGGCTGCTCCGCCGACACCACACCGTCAACAGAACACCGCCACGGCGAATCACAGGACGTGATTCGCTGGGCGGTGTTCTGTTGGCGTGGCAGTGGAGGTGGAGCAACCTCCACTTCCCCGCCTCCCGCCAGTATGGCTGTTAGCGGCTCTCCGTCCGTAAAAGGACAGAGAGCTGCCAACGGTCATAATAGGTCGAGCGGCAAACCGCCACCACTGGCGGTCTTACGCACGGCGGTCCCTCAGCGGTCTTGGAAAAAGACCGGCGAGGTCAAAATGACCCCCTAAATTCTTAAAAAGGGACATAAGTAATTTTATTGAAAGCAGTGTATAGAATCTGACCAAAAAGTTCCAATTACCTTTAAATAAATTACCTTTGTGCTTGATAGCTTTTAAATTAAGATTTCTATTTAACACATACAATTTGAAAACCAGATACCTAAATATTAGATTTTTGTACTGGTCTGTACCAGACCATAAGAATACAATGATAATTTTAGACAAAATATTTTCACTGTGAGTACTTCAGACTTGTCTATATTTAATTTGTAACCAGTGACCAGAGAAAATGCCTCTATTTCATTACAAAAGGCAGGTATTGTAATCTCAGGATTTGATACATACATTTAGATGTCATCAGGATATGCCATACCCCTACATTCTTTGTCTCTACATGTAATCCCAGTGATGCCAGTCTTCCAAAAAATTCTTTCAAGGAATAGTTTCAGTGAAAGCACAATTAAAATGAGGAGAGCGATGGCCACTCTTGTCTTGTACCCCGATTGAGAGTAAATAAAAGGTAATCAAAACCATTAAGAAAGATAAATACTTTGGGAAACAATTGAGAGATAATTTTCAAAGCTTCTGAACCAATACCATGCCATTGACTTTGGGACTTCCGGGATGCTGTTGGATGGAGTGCTATTTAAGAAGGGAACTTTTCCTTTTTCCCATATTGTATTGGTCTTACTCCTGCTGTATCAGTTTGCTCACTGTTGCTTTGACCATCACCTTTGCCAAATGGCATATCATAGATGCCATGGGCTCTTTCACAAGCAAGGAAAATGTTCCAAAGGGCCAGTATTAAAATAAAGATGTAACTGTGGCACAATGCACCAGTCACATCACTGATCCTCGGTGCCACTGCATCTGTTGCACTGACGGATGCGCACCTGCTTATGTGCGTTAAAGATCCTAATTCAACTTAACTTCTTTTCTCTCATCACTCCCTCTCTCATCTCTTTCCTCCCTTTCAACCTCTCCTCCCTATTTCCTTCATCTCTCTCTATCTTCCATCTCTTCATTCTCCCACCCTCCCTTATCTTCTTCCTCACATCTCTCCCAACTTTCTGATTTCTGACCTCTTTCTTTTCCTTTTCCCTTGCATTCGTTGCTCGTACTTACCACATTTCTCTTTCTCGCTGATCCTTAACTCTTCCAATTCTGTTATGTTTTCCTCTCCCTTCTTTCACCTTCTCATTTTCTTTCATCCCTCACCTCTCCTATATTTCTCCCTTATTGTCTACACTCTCTAACCCACTCTCACACCCCCTACAGTTCCAAAGAATAAACACAAAGCCAGGATCTAGGCAGGCTCTGCCTCTGGGCCCCGGTGCCACTGCACCAGATGCATCACTGGTCACTACATCACTGTCTTTTTTCCTTCCTCTATGAGTTGCCTCAATTACCTAACTTCTTGCCTGCTTTTATACTTTGATTATGTGGCCTTTTGCTTTACCTTTGTTTCCTATTACACCTTGTTTCCAGGGTTGCTATCAACCTGGCTTATGAAAAACTGTTTTGAACACCTGAACCCACAGAGAAATGTCCTTGACAAGCCTTGTAGTATTTTGTTCTACCTTCAGTATTTCACTTTGTACTAACAGAACCACATTCTGGGGAGTGATGTGGATTGTCATCAGACTTTGTGTATAACATATATGAATGTCACGCCTTACTACATCAATTGCTTTTTCTATATGCTGTGTGATAGCGGCAAAAGCAAACTTAAGGTTGTGGAATTTTATACAATATTGAAAAGTACTCTTAAATTTTCAGATATCACATGCACCTTAACAAAACCCGAATGAACTCTAATGATACGCTTCAGCAAACACAACCGCAGTCTCTTTATCTAGCTCCTTAGCAGAAATTTTACAGTCAATTTAAATCAGTCATAATTTGTTAATTGATCTTGTTAGGAACAAAATTAATAATGGAAACTCTTGGAGCAGAGTTGAATTCTTCACATACAATATTTATAGGTGTAGTTTCAATTTGGTTAAACTGAATCACATTTTTATAGTAAATTGAATCCAATATAAAAGCAGAGAGTATTATTTCATTTGTCAAGTATTAACGTGGATATAACTTTGCTACAAGAAGCACATTTTTCAGAGGATGAGTCAAGTAACTGTGTTGGAGAAATTTTTAAATCTTCATCCACTACTAACAAAATAGTGTAATTTTTTTTCTCACAAATCTGTAGATGTAAAGATTTTAACTCAAGAACTTGTTGAATGGCAGATGCATAATTAAAGTTACAATCAGCATGATCCCATTATGAATTATGAAGGTCTGCGATTCCACAAATACATTTTGAGTTTATCGCCATTGCAGCTCCTTGCATCTGGCACTGCGCAACGCATCTCTAAGCAAAGTCCTTGCATCGCCACCCCAGCTCCCTCGGAACTGCTGCTGCGTGACAAATCTCCCTGCAAAGACCTCATATCGCCTCATCTGTGTGACTCATCCTCTGGCAGGACTTCACATCACTCCCCAACCAATATTTAAGGTACTTTTGTTCAGCAGGCTTAACATGGTCCCTGCACCCGGCCCGCTCTCCATCGTGGTCAGCCTGAACTTGTGACTTTGTCCCATTCCGGTGCAACCAGGTAACCACAGTTCGGGCTTTGTGCGAAATTGAGTTACTGATTGACTGGGGTGTGAGCCCTAGTCAAGCAGCAAAGAATAGTCAGGGTACGTTTCAGGCAAGTTCTAAAATGAGCTGTGCTTACCCTCTGGTAGCTTCACACAGAGCAGTCAAACTTAACTTGGAGGCAATGCGTAAAGTATTTCTGCAACACTTCAAACAGTGAAAATACCACACAAAAATTTCCACACAAGGTTAGGAAAATAGGGCAAAATTTAATAAATAAAACATGACCAAAACAAAAAAAATCCAATAAGTAAAACCTGAGTTATGCATTTTTAAAGATCAAACTGTAAAATATCACTTCAAAGCAAAAAGCACCAGTCGGGGACATCTGATCACGGCAAAGCAGAACAAAGTCAAAAGTTCAGACTGACTGTGATGGAGCGCGGGCTGGATACAGGGACCCAGTGTGGCCCACTGAGCAAAGGTACCTTAATCCTTGTTGAGTCGACGATGAAGATGTGGGGAGCAGCAGAAGTGATGTGCCAGTGTTGATTCCTGCAGCGGAGGAAATGTGTTGATTTTCTCCAAGCAGTAGAGGAGGTGCATCAATATTCTCCATGCAGCAGCGGCAATGTGTAGGTTCTGAGAGGTGGCGGGTCTGAAGGCAATGGGTCGGGTCTGGTCCTGCAACAGTGGCGATGTGTCAGTTAAACCCTGCAACAGCGGCGATTCACCAGTTCCGATCCACACAACAGGAGTGATGCACCAGTTAAACTGTAAAATAGCAGTTGGAAGCAAGAAGCACCAGTCAGGGACATCTGGTTGCACCGAACCAGGACCTGCTCCTTTCTACAGGGTCATTCCACAAACCTTTTGCCTTCTCCTCCTAATTTTTCTGACCTTTTTTGACTGATGTTATGACTCTGGTCACTTTATCACTGCTAATTAGTGCTAAAGTGCATGTGCTCCCCCTTGTAAACTTGGTATGATTGGCTTAGACCTGATTGCCACATTTAATTTACCTGTAAGTCCCTTATACAGTGGTATCTCTATACCCAGGCCTGTAAATTAAATGCTACTAGTGGGTCCGCAGCACAGCTTGCGCCACCCACAGAAGTAGCCTTTCAAACCTGTCTCAGGCCTGCTGGCGCAAGGCCTGCATGCTCAGTTTGCTGCCACAGGGACCTGGCATCCAAATTTATTTGCCAGGCCTAGAACTTCCCTTTTACTACATGTAAGTCACCCCTAAGGTAGGCCCTAGCTAGCCCTATGGGCAGGGTGCTGTGTATGTAGAGGCAGGACATGTGCCTGGTTGCGTGGCCTGTCTTGGTAGTGACAAACAGCTTATTTGGTCTGTGAGTGCTGCCTTCTCATAGGATTGCATTGGAAGTGCCCTGCCTTATGTCTAGGGGGTATTGTCTGATTTATGAGGGGTAGCGTAGGGATGTTTGGTATAGTTGTAATGGTAATGAGAAATGCTGTTTACTGGTGTAGGTGGATTTTTTATTATCATTGCAGAGATGCCACTTCTAGAAAGTGAGCATTTCTCTGTGCTAATGACTCTGGTGTTTTGCAGCTTGACTCAAATCCATGTCTGGGCAGAGAGACAGCTGGGCTTTGTGCATACTTTTCAGACAGCCTGTACACAGGGAGGGTGGAGGTGTCACAGAGGTGCATCTACGAATTGAATGGTCTTCCTGGGTTGAAAGAAGGGGGGGCAGGGCACACTTGCATCTGTAAAGGCTGTGCCCTGGCCTCACACAAAGGGCTTGTTTACCCCCAACTGATGTTTGCAGCCTGTGCTAGAGGAGAGAGGGGACACTCCCAGAACCAGTTGTAACTGGTTGAAACCTCCTCTCCCCTTCATTGAAAATGCTTTTCAAAACTGAGTATAAGTACAGGGGATTTATCCCCAATAAAACACAAGAAACATACTTGGAAACTGGACACAGAATGCTGCTGAAGGGACTTTCCAGGAACAGCCTTGGACTGCTGCTGCTGTGCTGACCTGTGACCTGCTGGGTCACTAGGAGGAACTGCACTGACTACATCCCCTTTGTGCTGGCCTGTTGCTGGGCCCTACTGCCCTGTGCTGGATTTGTGTCCCCAGAGGTTGGGTGCTGCGGCCCAGACCCCTGGGATCCTGGGCTCCTTAGTGCAAGTACAATGCTGCAGGGGAAGCCTGCTAAACGCCTTGTGAGCATCTTCTGGAGCGCCTGGAGAGCGCTTTTCATCTTTATCAACAAAGCACCTTAAAAGTGCTTTCTCTCCCTTTCCCCCGAGCGGGGAAAATCACTGCTGCGACCCAAGAAGCTTATTTGGACCGAAGCCAGGAGCGTGGCTGAAGTGCACTGCTCCCCGTGCCCCCAAGGCACCGCAAAGTGAAGAGTAGAGTCAGCATGCTCCTTCCGCTGCACCGGGGGCAAAGCACGCTCTGTAGAGCACCCCCGGAGCACCAGCAGGCTCCAACCCCTGCCAATTCACTGCTGCAGCAGGGGAGATTGAGGAGACACTTGTGCACCAGATCGGGTGTGGACAAGTGCACATTGATGGCCCAAGGACGGAGGAAGACCTCATTGAAGGTCCCCTCCAGATCCCAGGGCCACCCAGAGAGCAGGACGCGGGGGAGGTGAGGGTAAGACCAATGCCAAAGGAGCATAAAGCTCCAGTTATTTTGGTTGTTGAGGTCCACGGCTGTGAGGAAAAGCCTTAGCAGAGGCTCCCCGTGCCGCAAGGCCCCTTCTCCAGTTGTGCCAAGGGGCCCTCAGAGTCTGGGGACACCCTCATTTGGGTGCGGGCCCCCAGGAGGGACCCCTGTCCCAAAACGTAGGAGGTGCATGCCACCCCTCTCCCGCCAGCTGTAAAACAGCCCTGATTGGCACCAAGGAGCGCATTTAAAACAGGTACTTTGAATGAGCATTATGGGCATGGTATGCTGACCTGTTTTTCCTGATGTGCCATATATTTGCTAATGTTCCTTTTATGGGCATGCCATGCTGATATGTTTTCATGACTTGCCATACATTTTCTAATGTTCCTGGTAGAGGCATTTAGGATATATTTATGACAAGTGCATTTCTATAGTAATGTTTTCCTGACTACTGCTTATGTTGCAGAACAATAAGTAACCTGTGTGTTATGTGCGACTACTGCTGATTTCTGCAGAGTAACAGTACTGTGTAACTTTCTGACAACTGCTTGGGTAACAGGGTATTACTGACATGTTATGTTTGGTCTAATGATGTTGTGCACAATACAGTTTATTTTTATATAACTTGGTGTTGTGTTCCCTTTGTGTTATATTTATTGTGTCACATGTTTTGTGTGTGTTGTGCAAACGCTTTACACATTGCCTCTGGGTTAGGCCTGACTGCTCGTGCCAAGCTACCAAGGGGATGAGCAGGAGTTATCTTAGACGTGTAACTCCCTTGCCCTGACTAGAGTGGGTGGGTTTTGCCTGGCGTAAGGGCATACCGTAGCCAACCAGAAACCCCATTTCCAATAGGCCCGCTGAACAAAAGTACCTCAATGCTGGTTGCGTCGATGATGAAAATGCAGGGTACAGCAGATGCAATGCGCCGGTGTCGATCCCCAGTGTTGCAGCGGAGGAGATGCCCCGATTTTCCCCTAGCAGTAGAGGAGATCTACGCAACAGGATAAATGCGCCAGTTTTGATCCACACAGCGATGCATCTGGTTGAATGAGGATTTGTTGGTTCTAATGAAGCAAGCACCTTAGGCCTACTTCCAAGGGTGCAGGACTGGGTTGGCACCACTTAGCCGGGCAGACTCATATCTAGTAGAGTCTGAGTGCAGAAGTAGGTTGGTTGGACATCTTTTATGTCCCCGAGACTTTAGATCAGGAGTCCCAGTCAGCTGGCCATTGGAGTCACTCTGGGTTTAAATAATGTAGGTCCAGCCCTTCTCATCCAGTCAGGGGAGCAGCAGGAATCAGGGCAGCACAGCAAGGCAAGAGTCCAGCAAAGCAGCATTCTAGCAGAGCAGCAGTCCAGAAGACTGGCAGTCCTTCAGCAGCAAAACATCCCTTCTTCCTGGCATAGTAGTCACAGGTTCAGAAGTGTAATGAGTTGGTGGTGCTAAAGGTCCAGTACTTATACCCTGTAGGGCCTTTGAAGTGGAAGAGACTTCAGAAACTGGCCTTTGAAGTGCATAGAGGTCCTGCCCTTCCTGCCCTGGCTCCAGGCTCACAACAGGGGGTTATACACCCCTTTGTGTGGGGACAGGATGCAGCCTAATCAGGTGTAAGTGAGGCTGTGGCCAGCTCCTCCCTCCTTCCCTGCCAGGATGGCCCATTAAAGCCCATCAAATAACACCTAAGCTCCCATTGTTTGTGGCTGTCTAGGGGGATGACACAAAGCTCAGCTGTCACCCACCCCAGACAAGTAATCAGAGACAGGCAACAGAAGGCTAAAGTAAGAAAATGGCAACTTTCTAAAAGTGCCATTTTCAGAACTGCCATTTAAAATCCGACTTCGCCATAAGTTGTATTTTTAAATTGTAATTCCAGAGACACCAAACTTGAAACGTTTATCTCTTCCAGATTGTGAATTACACTCATAAAATGTAATACGTTAATCCAAATGCTATCCTATGGGGGAGATAGGCTTTGCTGCAGTGAAAAAAACAGCTTTGGGAGTATTTCACTACCAGGACACTTAGGGGGTCATTACGACCCTGGTGGTTGTGGCGTCCGTACCGCCAACAGGCTGGCGGTACGGAGACCCGTATTACGCTACCGCCGCGGTCGCACCGCCGGGGCCGGCGGTTTTCCCGCCGTTTTAGCCCCGGCAGTGATAATCCGCCAGGGCAGCGCTGCTAGCAGCGCTGCCCTGGGGATTATGACCCCCCTACCGCCAGCCTGTTTCTGGTGGTTTGCACCGCCAGGAAGAAGCTGGCGGTAAGGGGTGTCCTGGGGCCCCTTGGGGCCCCTGCACTGCCCATGCCACTGGCATGGGCAGTGCAGGGGCCCCCTAACAGGGCTCCGGGCAGCTTTTCACTGTCTGCATAGCAGACAGTGAAAAGCACGACGGGTGCTACTGCACCCGTCGCACGGCCGCAACACCGCCGGCTCCATTAGGAGCCGGCTCCTATGTTGCGGCCTCATCCCCGCTGGCCCGGCGGGCGTAAACTTGATTTGCGCCCGCCGGCCCAGCGGGGATGTCGTAATGGGGTCCGCGGGAGTGCGGCCGCATTGGCGGCCGCACGGCGGTTCCGCCGCCCGCCAAGCTTGTAATGACCCCCTTAATGCTTAAAAGTACATATCCTGCCTTTTAAATACATTACACCCTGATTTCTGGGCTGTCCAGGGCCTTACTTAGGGGTGACGTAAATGTATAAAAAAGGAATGTTTGAGCCTGGCAAAAGGATTATTTTGCCAGGTTGGCATGGCAATGTAAAACTGCACACAGGCTCTGAAATGGCAGGAATGAGCCATGGTAAAAGGGCTACTTAAATGGGTGGCAGAATCAGTGCTGCAGGCCCACAAGTACCATTTAATCTACAGGCCCTGGTCACATGTAATGCAGTTTACTAGGGACTTATAAGTAAATTGGATACGCCAATTAGGGATAAGTCAATATTACCATGTATAGGGGAGAGAGCACAATCACTTTAGCACTGGACAGCAGCGGTAAGGTGCACAGAGTGCTAAAGTCAGCAAAAAGGAGGTCAGAAAAATGGAAGAGGTAGGCAAAAAGAAGGGGGGAAGGCCACCCCAAGGTTGTCAGGTCTAACAGCACTGTTTTTATTTAAAATCTTGAAACTTGCATATCTCCGGTTCTACTGATTGGATTTTACTCTATTTTTTTTTTTAATGATGTGGGATTTTTCTTGTGTTGAGTTTTCACTTTATTACTATTTCAAGTGTTGCATAAATATTTTACACATTGCCTCTAGGATAATCCTTACTGCTTTGTGCCAAGCTACCAGAGGGTTAAGCACAGGTTAATTTGGGGTTTGCTTCTGTTTCACCCTGACAGAGATTATGGTTTCTGCTTTCAGTAAGGTTTCACTTCCTCAACTAGTAGCCTGATTTCCGACAGTGCTTATGTAGAAATGTAACTATTATAGTACTACTTGAATCTATCTATCTGTCTATCTGTCTATCTATCTATCTATCTATCTATCTATCTATCTATCTATCTATCTATCTATCTATCTATCTATCTATCTATCTATCTATCTATCTCTGTCTGTCTGTCTGTCTGTCTGTCTATCTATCTATCTATCTATCTATCTATCTATCTATCTATCTATCTATCTATCTATCTATCTAGCCTTCTCTATGTATGCAACACTCCCCATTCAAAGATCTATTTATACAATCCTCTTTTGTTTATCTGCATAAACCTCTTTATCAGTTTGAAATAAAGATTAACAAAAAACATTGCAAAAAAACAATTGCAAAGCCAAGGGGCTCGCAGCTAGACTGAATATTTTTTTACATGTGTATAACATAGTTAATTCCAGGGATTGTCAGTCAGACTTCATCCTTGAGTCTGTTGATGTGTCATTCACATTTTTCGCCCCCCTATTTCAGCATGCATCCCGGGGCGATGGGTCAGCCTACTTCACTGTTTGCTGATTTCACCCTGAGTTGTAGCATGTTGCTTTTTTCCAATGAACACATCCACACACAAAGTAGTTCACTTCGCTTCCAGGGACTTCTGAGGTAAAGTCTGCTTTTTGGGGTCCAAAAATATTGTTCCTGTTTGCCAGTGTGCTTTTCTTTTCGATGATGTCCCAGCATCGGAATCCCCAAACAATAAAGTTTCGTAAAAACCATGACAGAACAAAGCAAGAATTGTCAAAGCCAAAAGGCTGGCATCCAGCGCCAGGTCTATTGGCCTTACCATTAACTGTTTTTTTGCAATTGTCTTTTTTCTTAAAACCAGTGCAGACTATTTTACTAGCAGTAAAACAAGCAAACTGGTTTATAAAAAATAAGATCCATGCTGATGAGATATCCAATCCACATAATTTTTTGCTTTGAAATTGGCTTTTTCCCCTAAAGTCAGTGCAGTTTGCTTTATTAGCACGAATAACCCTACTTGTAAAACAAGTAGACTTGCGCTACGGTTTAAGGGTAGGAACAGATGAATTTGAAGGAATACCATGGGACCAGCAATGTAATACTCAAATCTTGTGGCCTGATATCCTGGGTTGTCAAGTAAGAAGTTGGTGTATTTATTGCATCAAGCTCTTGTATTTTTCTTTTTCATTTGTTCAAACTGCTGTGTTGTGGAGTGTGCCAGGTATTTATCATGGGCATTTGTTTGTCCAACTTTCCGCAACCAAGCTACTCAGTGGGATGAGAGTATAAGGTTTTACTGAACTTTAGGGTGTGGCTGAACATGTAGTTTATACACTGTCACAACAAAAAAGAATTACATTCCATGTTAAATGGATAGTGAGCATAATTTAAGCGTAAGTGATGCACGTCCTGAAGAAGTCATGTCACCTACATAAGCAGCAGCTTTGACCCACAACAGGACCCCAGCATGTCGCAACTCAAATTCCTATCACGGGTGATGAATAAACCCTGATCTTGTGGCCTCTCGTCACAACCACTGAAATCACTGCTACCAGGAAGACCATCCATCTGACACTTGCCCTCACCACGCCGTCACCAAAGGACTCCTACCGATCAGTGAAGCGCTAACACCCAGCCTCAATGCCTCCATCGACTCAGCCACAAATTTGAAACATGCCACTATCATGCCCCTGTTCAAGAAACCATCCTCTGGCCCAGCCACACATTCCAACTACAGAACCAATTCCCTCCTATCATACCCGGCAAAACTAATCAACTGACACCTCACCGGTCACCTTAGGAATCACCAGTTCCTTGACTCCATACAGTCTATATTTAGGCTCACCTAAAGTACAGAAACAGCACTCATTGCCACCACAAATGACATCCGCATGATACATGGCAGAAGAGACATGGTAGCCCTCATTCTCCTAGAATTCTCTGCAGCATATGTAATGATCTCACACCCCATCCTCATCAGGTGCCTGCACCAGATTGGCTTCCAAGGACCCACTCTCCACTGGATCTGTTCCTTCTTAACAGATGGAATACAAGCTGTCAGCCTGGCACCTTATTCCTCGGAAGTCTGCAAACTCATCTGCGGAGTGCCTCCACCCTCTCCAACGCATACATGATTATTCTGCACAATGTCATCAGCTCACACAACATCAATATACTCTCCTAAGCAGACGACATGCAATTTATACTTCCTCTCCCAGAAAAGACCCCCAACACAAGAAACAAGTTCACCACCTGTATGACTAAAGTCGCTAACTGAATGAAAACCAGCTGTCTCAAGCTCACCATCAACAAGACAGAAGTAGCGATGTTTGGCAAGGACACCTGACCATGAGACTTCAACTGGTAGCCAGATGAACTCAAGCCCACAATCAGAATCCACACCAGGAACCTCAGGCTAATCAGCAGTAGAAAACGGGACATGACCGCACAGGCAACGCCATCATTGCATCTTGTTTCCACAGCCTGAAGATGTTAAGGAAGATCTTCAAACGTCTCCCAAGCAACATTTGAAAAACTTACTCATGCCCTAGTCACCAGCAATTTGGACTATGGGGACCATCCTCCTCACTGGGATCATCAAGCGACTTACTGTAAGACATCAAACCAATCAGAACTTGGGAGCCAGACTCTTCCCGAACCGCTCACACAGAACTCATATCACATGACACCTCAGGGACCTACACTGGCTCTCGATACACAAACGTGCTCAATTCAAACTCCTCAAACACACATTCAAGGCACTACACAACTCAAGACCCCCCACACCTACCCGAACAGTTGCATCTCCTTCTGCCATCTACCCAGACATCTCTGCTCTGCAGACCTGACTTTTGAATTAAACAATCTACAGGAAGCAGGGCTAGGCATACGCACCTGATCAGTGCCAGGATACCCTCGTAGGTGGTAGTGCGCTTTACAAAAACACATAGCATAACATTCCCAGAGATGACTGAAACCCAAGATATATAGGTAAGGCCGGAACAACTCTGCCAGGCCACAGTGATTTTTTTGCACGACTGACTTGCACTAAGGTGTGATTACCTCAACAAAATGTGCGAATACTGCATGGGTCACAATTCCCAGTCTATAAAAGGTATTCAGACATTTAGGGGGTCATTCTGACCCTGGCGGTCATGGACCGCCAGGGCCAACGACCGCGGAAGCACCGCCAACAGGCTGGCGGTGCTTCCGGGGGCATTCTGACCACGGCGGTAAAGCCGCGGTCAGAAAAGGGAAGCCGGCGGTTTCCCGCCAGCTTCCCACTGCCCCAGGGAATCCTCCACGGCGGCGCTGCAAGCAGTGCCGCCATGGGGATTCCGACCCCCTTCCCGCCAGCCTGGTTCTGGCGGTTTTCACTGCCAGAACCTGGCTGGCGGGAACGGGTGTCGTGGGGCCCCTGGGGTCCCCTGCAGTGCCCATGCCACTGTCATGGGCAGTGCAGGGGCCCCTAACAGGGCCCCACATAGATTTTCAGTGTCTGCGTGGCAGACACTGAAAATCGCGACGGATGCAACTGCACCCGTCGCACCCCTTCCACTCCGCCGGCTCCATTCGGAGCCGGCATCCTCGTGGAAGGGGGTTTCCCGCTGGGCGGGCGGGCGGCCTTCTGGTGGTCGCCCGCCAGCCCAGCGGGAAACTCAGAATGACCGCCGCGGTCTTTTGACCGCGGTACGGTCTTTTGACCGCGGTGCGGTCTTCTGGCGGTTCCCGCCAGGCCGGCGGCATCCGCCGCCGGCGGGGGTCAGAATGACCCCTTTTATTTTTTCCCTTTGAAGTCCTCCTGATTCTCCAGCAAGCGTGCATTACATTGGGAAGGGCTGTCATTGGAGGTGGAATGGAACTGAAACCCGCCTGCCTGCATCCCTTTGCCACTGTTGCTGGGATACAAACCAGTGCCTAATTTATAAATAAAAATGTGCTAGTGCCCAAAGCTGTCCTCTGAAACACGCAGCTGCTGCAATTAAATGTGCGAGCAGGGAATACTGAGGCAGCGTAATCCTGTAGCCATCTTGGGCCTCTTTAATCCATTTACTGCCTCTCCCTACCCCTTCAGCTCACTCTTGCAGCCTTCTGCTTTCTCTCTTTGTGAAGCTTTTTCGTTTTTCTCTTCCTCTGTCTTTTCCATATGTGTCTTTTGCTCATAGTAAATGCTTGAGGCAGACAAATAAGTGTCAGTGCCCTGCACCGGAAACCCCCGGCTCAAATTAAGCACTGATACAAACATTGTGGAAGAAAACAACCAGATCATTGGTAAGGACTGAATATCATTTGTCCAGTCACTGCTTGATGGTCACACGTCCTGATTGTGGATTTGCTTTCGTGAAGTTCAATGAGAATATTTTGAGAATATTGAAGAGTGTGCAGTTGATGCAGTGCAAGGTGAGATTGCTACTTATGTCACGGTTTCGGGCAGGGCTGATCAGGACTTTGGTTGGGACACCCCTTGAGGTCACCGAATATCCTACAGAGGTAGTGTACTGGGGCAGAAGAGCAGCTAAAGGCATACACGGAAAGGACAGCTATGGATAGGCACAGGAAACAGGAAAGTAAAAGCAGAGCAACCCTTGTGTGAACAAACAGGAAACGGATTACCAGTGGACAAACACGCTGGGGTTGTACACAGAGTAAGGCGCAGAACCTCCCACAGTGACAGGGAATCTCAATGCCTCTGTGCAGTTTGCTCTTACAGATAGTCACCCTGCCAGCCCCATAGAAAGGAGGCAGCAGAAGTGATTCTGTCTCTGGACCCTAGAGCACAAACAAGGATAGTACTTACATACACAGGACACGCTCTTGTGGGTCCAGCTGGAAACACAGTGGCGATTCCTGAGAAAACAGCAATAGCACACTGTCACTGTTAGGCACGAAATACAACGTATAACACTGGACAAGGATGGGGGCTGGAATTGCCTCCTGGAAACCAGGAGCCAACCCCAGTACACAGGAGGACACGTATACACTGGTGAAGACTGATAGAACACTTACCAGACACAAAGAACCAAGAAGAAACAGAAACAGAAGGGAACAAACAAAGAGGCAGATGCAAGAACTAGGAACAGGCTCAGGCTGAAGCAAAGGCGGGACTAGGACTTGAAAACAGGGCGCAAACTTCTGGCTGGGACAGACAGAGACAGGACTGGGAAACTGAGAACAGGCTCTGGCTGGAACAGGCAAGGACAGGACTGGAATACAGGGAGTAGGAAATGAGCAGTAAACAGGACTGGGAAACAGAGAGAAGGTTCAGGCTGAAACAAGGCAGGAGCAGGGCAGAGAAACAGGGAGCAGGCTTTGGAAGAAACAAACAGGTACAAGGCTAAGAAGTAGGGAGCAGACTCTGGCTGGAACAATCAGGAGCAGGGCAGAGAAACAGGAAACAGGATCAGGCTGGAACAGAACAGGAACAAAACTGGAACACCATCCGACAAGGGGTCTGTAACACAAAGGAATTGAAGTCCGATGCACGACGGGGAGCTTGAGGAAATGGCTGCTTATAAGCAGTTCCAAGCTGGGCTGTACAGGAGAGGTTTCAGGTGTGTGTGGTTTCGGACACTTGCAAGTCCTGGAGGAGAGGATCCAGTGAAAAGGAGCAACTGGACTTCTCCCATTGAAAACAATGGGAAACAGAATCCGGGTTTTCCTGACTACCAAGCTGTGCATTATGGGATTTGCAGTCCCAAGAAGCAAATGTAGTCCTACACAAGTGTACCATGGAGAAAAGAGAAACAAACAGGAGTCAGCAAGGGGCTCTAGATAGGTGTTCAAGGTGATTCCCAGGCTTCTGACAGCCCCCTTACAGCGCCCCCTGGAAATGGGACGACCGAGTCGTAACAGTATACCCCCTCCCACCAGTCCGCTCAAGAAGAGAAGGCGATCCTTTGGCTGAAAAAAGTTGAAGAGGAAAAGCCAAAGCAAGAAAATCCAACACCAACCTTGGTTGATAAGTTTACAGCCCTGCCATAGGTGAATATTCCAATGAGCAAAGCATGTATTAATACCCATATGGGCTCTGATGTCTTTCCTCTTTATTGTTCGATTGATATGGGAGGAGTGCATGGAGTTGGTTTCTGGTGAAGTGGATTCAGGAGCAAGGAGATCTGGAATGGCATTACGGACTGTATTCTTTATGACATTAGTTTCCTGTTCAATACTTTCCTCTTTGGAGGAGCTGATTGGTTTATTAGTAACTGTCAGGTCTGTAACACCTTCTGACAAGCGGGATTTGTCTGTTTCTGCAGCAGTATTTACATGGATTGTGGTCTGAGGCTTGCAAAGCATAGAGACTTGGGAAACATGGGTAACTGGTGTTCTCAAAGTAAACATGAAAAAGTCAGAATTTTCTTTCGTCTTGGATGACTTCGGAGTATCAAATTCAGGAGCAACAAGAGTTTTCAAGTCTTTAGAAACTGGTTTAACATCTGAAAATTTAGAAGTTCCACAAGCTAATTCTTTAGGGTGATCTTCAGACAAGACTGGGATTTCTTTATTGCAAGTGCTCTGTGGTGTGTTTGTGGTATCAGAAATGGTTTCTTTGCAAGGCGTTTCTACTACAGATAGTTGATCTTCAACTCTGTTTACACTGAAAGGTTGTTCTTTGGAAAGAAGTAGAACTGGAGTCTCTTCAGAAATCACCTTTACACTGTTACCTACATTTTCAGCTCTAGCCTTTGAATTGATGATGGTTTCTTGCAATAAAACAGTAAGAACAGTACTTATCATCAGATCTTCGAATACAAGATTCAAATTCAAGTCTTTAGTTTCAGTGGGAAATATTACATCTTTCAGTACTTGAGCTTCGTTTTCAGTTTGCTGGTTTTTAGGAGTCTTTAGTTTCAGGGACACAGCAGGTGACATTGGTGTGGCTGGTTTCACATCAAGATCAGATACCGGTAGCTCAGAGATCTTGTCTTCACTAATCGTGGAGCTGGAAACAGGATACACATTGGCAGGGATCAGCAGGTCAGGATCAGTGGTTGAGGCTGCAACTGTGTCCAGTTCTAGGAGAAGGCTCTCATTTCTTATGACAGGCTGTTTAGTTTCAGATTGCTGGCTTTCTTCCTTGTCTGAATTCTCCACAGTTTGCTTTGACACAGAAGAGATTTTTAAACTTTCTGAGAAGTCCATTACATTCTTAGTAATTGCGGGTATTTCTTCACGGTTAGAAAAATCCATTAGTTCACTTGAACCAGGAACTGTCTCTTCATTATCTGAAAATTCTATGATATTGTTTGAAAGGGCAGGAGTATCCCCACAATCTGAAAATTTTGGTGTGTGCGCCATTTGAACAGCACTATTTGCAGGTTTGTTCACGGCAAGGCAGGAACCACTGTCATCACTAGATTCAGATTCTTCAACACTGGTGCACAACTTGCCATTAATCTCCAGTAAAGTCATATCTTGGTTTCTTAAGGTGCAGCTATTGGAGTCTGCATCAGAACTCTCTTCTTCCTTTGGCTTTATTTGTTCTGATAGAGGCGCTGAGACACTTCCTTCTGAAGACTCTGATCCATCCTTTGAATCAAGAGGTGTCAAATCTCTCAGAGATGTCAGAGATTCAGTCAACTGCACAGGGATATTCTCTGGAAAACTACAAGCTGAGAGAGAGTCTGAAGAAGAGGCTGATATATTTATAACTGGAGCTGTCTTTTGACTGTCATTAATAGAAGGGACAATCTGCTCTATAGAAGTCTTTGGAGAGGCACACAAAGTAGCATACTGTTCTTTAAGCCAAAGCTGGTGATCATTTTCTTTTTTCAAGTTTTCAAATTGCCTTGCAGTAGTTTCCATCAGCTGCTCTGTTACTTCCTCTACCTTACAGATAAACAGAATGTCTGGTTCTGGCAACAGTGAAATATGCATTGATGAAAAGAGCCCACGGGCAAGATTTCTAGTGTATGTTATAACATATTCATCATAGAAGTCCAATATCTGCCTTTTAATCTGCCAAAACTGCTCTTTTAGAGTGTGTATGTCCATATTGTTATCAAACCCACTCAGAATAGAAAAGGGTTTAGCAGAGCTTTTAGGGATTGAGACTGGTATATTATCATCCAGTTTGGGAAGAGCACAAGCTTTTTGAATTGAACTAAGGAATCCCACAGTTTTTACTGATCCCTTAGATACAGGGTCTAGCCTGCTGACTTGAAAACTCTGAGGGACTGATAGGTCTTTATAAGAGTCAGCACTGCACTTTGAATTCTGAGAAACTGGCCTAGATGGGCTGAAGCACTCAACAGAAAACAAGGGAATCGGTAGTGTGGCTTCTTGAACAGTGTCAGGGTTCTTTGTTTTGGCAGAGTGCTGGAAGTGAATCTGGGATGCACTAGCATGAGGCAAGGAATTAACCAGGTTTTCTTGATAGTAAATGTCTTGTGCAGAAGTAGCAAAAGCACTTTCACTGTTAGGAACATTCTCCCCTGTTTGAGGTAATAGAACCTCCAAAAACTCATTATTACTTTGTAATTCTTCTACAGACAGGGATTGGGGGTCATAATCACATATATTATAATAGCTGAACATTGAGGAATCAGCAAGCCACGCAATGTAGTACTGCATTTGCAATCTTTGATTTTCTTTAACAAGTCTATCCTTTAAACTAAGGCCTTTTTTAGAGGTCTTCTGAGAAAGTCTAGGTTTAGAAAGGGGTGTCTTAACATGATAGGAAAGCATTTTAGGTTTGTGTGTGCCTTTACTGCCAGGGGAGCTTGAAATGTTTGGGTCGTGCATTCTGTCACGGTTTCGGGCAGGGCTGATCAGGACTTTGGTTGGGACACCCCTTGAGGTCACCGAATATCCTACAGAGGTAGTGTACTGGGGCAGAAGAGCAGCTAAAGGCATACACGGAAAGGACAGCTATGGATAGGCACAGGAAACAGGAAAGTAAAAGCAGAGCAACCCTTGTGTGAACAAACAGGAAACGGATTACCAGTGGACAAACACGCTGGGGTTGTACACAGAGTAAGGCGCAGAACCTCCCACAGTGACAGGGAATCTCAATGCCTCTGTGCAGTTTGCTCTTACAGATAGTCACCCTGCCAGCCCCATAGAAAGGAGGCAGCAGAAGTGATTCTGTCTCTGGACCCTAGAGCACAAACAAGGATAGTACTTACATACACAGGACACGCTCTTGTGGGTCCAGCTGGAAACACAGTGGCGATTCCTGAGAAAACAGCAATAGCACACTGTCACTGTTAGGCACGAAATACAACGTATAACACTGGACAAGGATGGGGGCTGGAATTGCCTCCTGGAAACCAGGAGCCAACCCCAGTACACAGGAGGACACGTATACACTGGTGAAGACTGATAGAACACTTACCAGACACAAAGAACCAAGAAGAAACAGAAACAGAAGGGAACAAACAAAGAGGCAGAGGCAAGAACTAGGAACAGGCTCAGGCTGAAGCAAAGGCGGGACTAGGACTTGAAAACAGGGCGCAAACTTCTGGCTGGGACAGACAGAGACAGGACTGGGAAACTGAGAACAGGCTCTGGCTGGAACAGGCAAGGACAGGACTGGAATACAGGGAGTAGGAAATGAGCAGTAAACAGGACTGGGAAACAGAGAGAAGGTTCAGGCTGAAACAAGGCAGGAGCAGGGCAGAGAAACAGGGAGCAGGCTTTGGAAGAAACAAACAGGTACAAGGCTAAGAAGTAGGGAGCAGACTCTGGCTGGAACAATCAGGAGCAGGGCAGAGAAACAGGAAACAGGATCAGGCTGGAACAGAACAGGAACAAAACTGGAACACCATCCGACAAGGGGTCTGTAACACAAAGGAATTGAAGTCCGATGCACGACGGGGAGCTTGAGGAAATGGCTGCTTATAAGCAGTTCCAAGCTGGGCTGTACAGGAGAGGTTTCAGGTGTGTGTGGTTTCGGACACTTGCAAGTCCTGGAGGAGAGGATCCAGTGAAAAGGAGCAACTGGACTTCTCCCATTGAAAACAATGGGAAACAGAATCCGGGTTTTCCTGACTACCAAGCTGTGCATTATGGGATTTGCAGTCCCAAGAAGCAAATGTAGTCCTACACAAGTGTACCATGGAGAAAAGAGAAACAAACAGGAGTCAGCAAGGGGCTCTAGATAGGTGTTCAAGGTGATTCCCAGGCTTCTGACAGCCCCCTTACAGCGCCCCCTGGAAATGGGACGACCGAGTCGTAACAACTTACCTTTCAGCCATGTTCTAGTAATGAAAGTCCAGTCTCTTTACATTGCTTCTTATGAAGTTTTATGGGTGCCTTACAGAACGTACAAGGTTAGTAAGAAGAGTTAAAGTATACATCACATAAAATCATTCATGGCAGGTGGGTCTACTATGCACATCTGTCTAGGCTTGGTCATGCACCATGAATCCTACTTCACAGACATCAAGAAGACTAAGAAAGTTGAGCGAGCCAGATCCCAGGTTACCATAAGCAAAGGCAAACTTGTGTGACAAAAGAGCACTTCTTGGGTGGTTCTGTGGTCTTTCACTTAAAATTGAATCAGGCCGTGATCCAAGTGGTGTTGCCTTGTGTTTGCTCTCACAAGCATCTCCCTCCAGATTTCTCATCTGAATCTTCAGTTGATGACCTCCTGCATGGGACTTGTGCTGTGTCTTCGTCAATATACTTGGGAGCCCTATGTCGGTGCTGAGATGTTCACATGTGATTGGCAAAAAAGACTGGCAAAGGCAGCATCTTGGACTTTTAGACCCACAACCAATTGGGTTTGTCAAATAGCCAATACTTGAATTTAATATGCGGGAGACCTCTGGTGATTCCTACACCGATCCTAATGCTAATTCTTGTACTATGACAAATACTATACGTAACATCTTACCATACCTTATATTGTACCCTTCCCCTAACCTTGGTCTCATATGTCAACCCTAACCCTGTGGTACCTCTTGAGCTGATCCAACCAGTCACTTCCACCCACAAACTAACCACGTCATTGTAACACTGACAGTTACTTGCACAATATCCGATTATTTTCAGTTAATTGTTTTTATTGGCATGATTTTTTTAACTCAAGGATTTGTATCAGATGTTTTGCCCTATAAATGCCATATACATTTAGTAGGTCATTGAACCCACTAATTTATGCATGTCTCCCAGGCATCTTAACTAAAATGACTAGGATTTTGAGAGTCAAAGTACTAAAAAAAACATAGGGGCATATTTAAAAGCCCAGTGGTGCAGGACAGCGCAGCAGGTGACCTTGCTGCGCTGCCTTGCACCACTGGGAAAGGGCAGAAACGCACCGTATTTACTAGATATGGTGCATTTCTGTCCTCTCCCCTGTCCTGGTCTACAGTTTGCTGCCTAGCACCAACGCATGGTGCAAGGGTGCCTGTGTTGTCAGCAGGATTGTTTTTGTGCAGGTAGGCACACCTTCCTGCACAAAGCAATCCAGAGCTGCATTTTTCTCTTTCCATGTATGTTTCAGAATACAGCACACATGCAATGAGGAAACAGCGAGGAGAAATAAAGATGTGTCTCCTCGTTACGCCTCAAACGGGGGGCGTACAGCTTTGACGGATTCCCAAGCTTACAGATTCTTGTAAATCTGAGAGTGCGTCGAAACCCACGGGTGTTGTGTGGGAAAACCCACTGCAACGCCCATGGTACACCACGCTGATGCAATGTAAGTCAATGCAGCACTGTGCCCTTACATCACATATACAAGGCCATGAATAGCCAGGTACAGTGGCTTTGGGTGGCCTTGTGGATATGGGTCTGCAGTATGCGCCGCCAAAGCGTCAAAACAGTGACGCACCGATGGTGCAAAGGGTTTGTAAAAAAGCCCAATAGTTTACAGTGAGAAAAGGTGAATGATAAGCAATTGTTTTATTTAGGAAAACAGCTACTGTGGTGATCTGAAGGGTTTCATTGTGATCAAACATTCTGATTGCGAGCTGCTTGGTGTTCGTACAGAATGCAGCTATTGCATCTCTAAACATTGTTTCCAACAATACTCTGACACATGGAGCCTTGTGAATGCGACGGTGTAAAATGAATTGTCAGTGGGTAGACAACTTTAGGTGTCTGGCTGGCAATGAGGAAGAAGACCAGGCCAAAGATGGAGGGATCAGAAGAGGGAACGAAGCAGGATCGACCAAACAGCAAGGGATGGACAGGCGTTTGCTAGACAAATTGGCGCGGACTTTATTTTAATCTAATCATTAGCCATTTTCGACAACTTCAATTTTGAGGTACAGGAAAGTCAGGGGTCATTCTGTCCTTAGCCTCTTCATTGGGAAATATTTTGCAGCACTTTCAACGGAAGGGGCGTGCAATGGGTGTTGGTGCGGGCGTTCCACAGCAACACCCATCGCATTTTGACTCTGCCCCAGATTTACAAGAAATCATAAATCTGTGTCAGTGCCAAAATCTAATACCACCCCAGGGATAGCGTTTGCATGGTGCCACGAGGAGATTTTTTTTTTGCGTTTCCTATGTGTACTGCATTTTACAGCACACATAGAAATTGTGAATCGCCTCTGAAGATTGTTTTTGTGCAGGAAAGTGTTCCTTCCTGTACAGACACAATCTCCCCTACAACTCAGCCATCCTCGCATCATGGTGCAATGGTGGCCACATTAGTGCTCGGCAGCTAATTTAGCACCAGCGCAGGGGGAACACAGGGATGCGCCTTATTTGTGCAAATATGGCGCATCCCTGCATTTCAGAACTGATGCAGCACGGCACTGCCAATTTTGGCGCAGCGCCCTGCTGTGCCAGTTCTTTGTAAATATGCCCCTTTCTGAGGTACTTTGTACTTTATTACAGTTGTTTTTTTGTGTTTTATGCAAATCACAATAAAGAAATGTATAAAAAAGAAGGCAGAGTCTGAAACATCGTCATAGGTCCTCCTATCAATTTGGGAGGGAAAGAAAGTACCAGATGACTGGAACCATGGCATCATCTTCTTCAAGATCACAAAGAAGAGAGCATTAACCAACTGTAATAACTAGGGTGGAATCATCCTTCTGTCAGTCCTGAGTAAAGTCCTTGTGAAAATCATTATACTGCGTATTTCTGAAGTTGTGGTAAAGCTGGTAAGAAACAAACAGGCCGGGTTCCGTAAGGGCAGAGGGTGTATTGATTACATCCTTACTCTAAGCAGCATCATCGAGCAGTGAACAAAGTGGCAATGACATCAACATCAACTTCATTGATTTTTAAAAAGCCTTTGCCTGTGTCCTCCATGAAAGCCTCTGCCATATACTGAGAGCTTATGGTATACCACAACATATAGTTCTTCTCATCAAGAGTTTCTAGGACCATTTCACCTGCAAGATTGGAGATAGTGAGTATAGTTTCGAAGTCAAGACAGGTGTGAGACAGGAATGGTTATTAGCAGTCATACTCTTCAACCTAGTTATTGATGGGTGATGCAACACACAATTGAAGACCAAGCTGGAGGCGTCAGATGGACCTGATTCTCTAAACTGGAGGACATTCACTTTGGGGATTACCTAGCCTTGATCTCTCACACACGCCACATGTGCAGGATAAGGCATCTCACCTCGACATCTATGCACAGCAAGTGGGCCTGAAAATCAACACAAAGAAATCAGAAGTCATGTCACTCAGCATCCCATACCTTCTACCCTTCAAGGAAGATGGAGACAGCCTAGCCTTTACTGAAGAGTTCACCTATCTAGGCATTACTATAAGACATGATGGAGGGGCGGGCAGTGACATCAAGAGCAGGCTGAACAAGGCCAGGAATGCCTTCAGGCTGCTGAGCAATGTGTGTGTGGAGATCATCTCAGTACAGTCCCAACACCAAGCTGAGGCTTTACCAGTGTTCTGTCCACACTCTTGTATGAATCACGATGGTGGTGGATGATGAAAAGAGACATCATTAAGCTGTCAGCCTTCCACGCCAATAACCTGAGATGAATCTTGCACATTTTCTAGCCGCAAACCGTCTCCACCCTGGAACTGCTAACCAGATGCAAGCAAGCGAGAATGGACGCCATTATGAGGAAAGACCGCCCTAGTCATAATGAGGGTCACAGTCTTTTTCTCTGCTATGAGGTGATTTCCTCCTTTTAAGAGCACTTCTATCATGATTTTCTGATCAGTGAGTTGGTTTCCATCAGTCTCCATTTAGCGGTTGAAGATCGCATGGGTTAAGATTAACCCTGTGGCAATCCTCGGGTAAATGTTAGTCTTTGAAATCTTGAACTGCCCACTGGGACACTCTGTCCTAGTCCTGTTTTCAAGGTGTTTGTCATGTCTTGATAGTCATCACTGTTAAAGGCAGCAGAGATGTCAAGCCGAATCAATGGGGAAAGCAGTTATTGATGAAAATGAACGCACTGTCCATAACTGGGGTGGTTGCTGTTTCCATGATGACGCGTGACCGGCAGTCAGATAGGTATTCATGTGGAAAGTGACTGAGGGAGCTCTTGATATGGTTATATGGACACAGCTTTCTCAATGATCATCCCGAGGGAAAAATAGGTGTGCAATGAGTTGGTATCCGGCAAGGTCATCGGGATCAAGGATTGCTTTCTTCATGACTGGGAGGATATGCCCAGCCTTCAGTGTTCCAGGAGAGATAAGTGACTAAGGCATTGACTACATTGTTTCTATCTATTCATTTGTTTGGTCTGACGTAGAGAAAGAGTAGTGGATGGCAGTAAATGTTGGTTAGAATAGGGTCAACAGCAGAGTAGGGGTTCTCTTCAAATGCTGTCTGTGGAAGAGCAATCCAGTGGTTCTATCGATTGTGGATAAAATGTTTGATGAACAATGGGTTTTTGTTCATTTCTACAGTGAAGGAGTGATGGAGCGAGCTGTAATTTATGCTTTTTCCGAATCTTAGCAGCATAACTTATTAAGAGTTGTATTCTGACATTTTCCTATTTGCATCTCCTGGTTTCTAAGTTGGCATTATGAAAGCTGCATGTATTATATTCTCCTCCAAAGACAACGATTTAGGCCCTTATTATGAACTGGGTGGTCTGGGCCACCATGCCGGCGGTGGCGGTAAATACCACCATCGGCATGGTGGACCAGACCGCCACATAATGAACACAGGGAGGGATGCCATAGACGGCCCTCCTCCACCGCCAGGCTGCCTCTGACAGGCAGCCTGACAGTGGACGGAATCATTATCTGACAGGGCAGTGCTGCTGCCCCTCGGGTAATGATCCCTACTGCCACCAGCCTTTCCCTGGCGGGTTCCCCCGCCGTCAATTTCCCGGCCATGCATTCTGCTGGGCCCGCGGGCAGAAACAATGTTTCCGCCCGCCAGCCCAGCAGACTGTACATTATACGACTGGCGGATTCCCAGGGGGCTGGCGGTTAGTTAAATGACCGCCAGCATGAACACAGCAGTTAAAACCGCCGTGTTTATAATGAGGGCCTTAGTCACCTAATTAGGATGGTGCTGGTGGTTACTGTGTTGTCAATGCCACAGCAGGTCTTGCAGGTAATCCGAACTATCATGGGCTTGCAAATAAGTTGTTTAGGATTGGAGTGTTTAACTTTTTTTGGATTAGAAATAAAAGGTGCCATTTATTGGCTATGTGTGTACTGTAGGAGAGGCCACTTTTGATGGTAAATTTTAATGTTTGGAGTCCAAGAAATATTGAGTCAAGTCATTGTGGTTCATAATGTAGAGCCAACCTTTAACCTGGGTTTGTTTTGCGGCGTTGGCAGTCTTGGTGGGGTTCTGTTTCTGGTACATACTTGACATCTAGGATATCTGTGGATATAGGCTTGAAATTGGTTGAGGGTTACATGCTGCCTTCATAAGTCATGGAACTGAGGGCTGTGAAAATGTTGGTGAAGTGTGTGTTTAAAATTGTTTGAATCTGGTCCAAATGAGGGCAATGCAGAGTGGGAAGGGAGGGCAATGGTGTTCTATATGGTGTTATAGGTGCAAAGTCTTCTTTTTGATCTTCATTGTGAAAAACTGTGTCTGGTGTTGCTTTTATCTGTGGTGTACTTCATGGGTAGGGCCTGAAAAGAATGAGACAGTCTTTGAGTGTTTAAAAAGGCCTTGGTGCTGGTTGAATAGGTTGGTTTGGCTCTGGGTTGTGTTTCTTCTCAGTGAACTCACGGAAGGACTGTGGTGCGCAGGTAGGTCTCGCCTCTTAGACTGTTGAGGCCCCGTTGGAGAGAATATTGTGGCACATTTTTTAAGCAGCTTGACAGGATTTGGGATGGCTGCTGTTAAAACAAAGGACAAAGTGGATAAAAAATTTATTTATTTACAATAATTGATAAAAAATAAGTGAGCACCTGAAAAAAGAATGAAGTTAAAACACTGGCAATCATGAATCAAACTTGTAAGGCAGACCAATAAAGAGTCCATTGTATTCAGGGTCCTGCTTTTGAATAGCTATTTCCATCGGTTAGAAGCCCTCTGTTCAAAAGAGGAACTCATAGAAGGTATCAAAATGCACAGAAACCAGGGCCAAAACATGTAGAATCAGTCATTGATGAACCGTCAAAGGAACCAAGCAAGCCGCAGTGAGTCGGATTGTTGCAGAGGCCAAACAATCACAGCTCAATTCACTGTGTGAACAGCTCAATTCATTTCCTGCCCCTGATACTGACACTGTGGCATGCTTTCTCAGGGAAAATAATCATAGATAGCTGCCATGTTTCCCAGGTCCATGCATGATGTGCTGCCCCAGTCCAGCATTTTTCCAATTTATTCTGGTATTTATAGTCCCATTTTATATTGAAAGAAACAAGACAAGTCTGTAAGTCCTAGATTCAAAGAAAAAACCTGGGCTGGGGCAGCACATCACTCATGGACTGGTAAATTTGGCAGGGCTGAATGAAAAGTGTCCTGGAAAATGAATACAGATCAGGAACAATATTACTGAAGAAATCACATCAATCAGAATCATTGCACTAAGAGAAAGTATGTCCATTAAAAGAAACATGGCAGGAGAATCAAAACCACTCACAACTACTTTGTCAGGTAAACTACTGAATAACATTAATCATAGCAATACTACTGCCCAGACTGTACAAGAATAAGTAACAACCACCATGAATACCGTAGCAACATTTACCTACACCTAAAATAATTAATATTACAACACATTAACACATAAGTGAGTAATAAAGAAATAAATAATTAAAATATAGAAATTAAATGTATAATTATTATTTGAAATATTTTCATAAATCCGGCCCATGATTTTAATATATAATTAATATGTTACTGAATTATATTAACATTCATTTGCTTAATTTTCATTGTTTTAATTTTATAATAAATGTACAGGTTGTATTTAATTATTTTGAAAGAAAAGTAAATATTATCTATTTAATTTCAAAATAATCATTTTAAAATCAATATAACTTTTGACACTTAAAAATATACATACATGTTACTTCAAATGCAGAATAATTTACTTTATTTAACATTAATTCCTACAAATTGTTATTTTAAATCTCTGAATTCATTATTTTCTATCGGAGTATGTTGTGGTACCTATAGGTGGCCATATGTGGCGCCTGACTTACTCTGAGGCTGGGCTGGAGTATATTTAGAATGTTATGGGTTCTGTTTAGCTACAATTACTTAAAAATTGCAGTTTGAGAGGAGCAATAAACTTGCTCTTTTGTTGTTGTGTTTGTACTTGCATATCCCTCCCTGAACACCTCTTGACCCCTTCCTAAATCCCTCTTTACTCCTCCATAGTCCCCTCCCATTTAGTAGTAGGCATTCCTAAATTTCCAGCCATTCCCACAGGTTCCTCCCACATTTACTACTAAAACATATACCTACGCCTGGGGAGACTTTTGTAGCCGGGGCAGAGATCTCTACAATAGAGAAGATAGGGGAGGCGGAAGCCGAGGTCTCCACACGTAGGTTTGTGACTAGCATTTTGTAGTATGTGAGTGGACTATTTTAGCACAACTAAAGTTATTACAAAAGTGCAGTTTGTGAATAGGCCTCATATATTTTGTCATACATGTGGGTGGTTTAAAGCTACAACTCAGCCACACATCGCAATTAACTTCCACGCCATAGGTGCATTTTCTGCACCATCTACAATGGCATTATAGGAGAGTTAAATAGACCAATTGGGTGAAACCAATTTTCGCAATATAAAATTAGGACCAGGGCACACACATTGTGGCACTGAGTAGCAAAGACACCATGCACAAAGTCCTAAAACCAGCAAACATAGGTGCGGACATAGTCAAAAATTCTACAGGGACCATGCAGAAAAGGAACATTTATGATAACTGTGTTGAAATTTGTAGAGAGGTCCAGGAAAAGTGTTGCTGTGCTGTTTTTATCAACAGCGTATTGTAAGTAATCCCATATGGTGATTAGAGCAGATTCTTTGCCCCTTCGAGGGCAGAATTCTGTTTTTTAATCTAAGAGTAAATGGCTGTCTTCTAGGTATTGGGAGATCTGTACAAATGCTGCTCTTTCCAAGGCAAGACTTTGCCAAGGAAGATTCCATTAGAAGTTGGCCCATAGTTACTATGGTCTTCGGGGTCCAGGATGTTCTTCTGGAATAATGATTGTATGTACACTTTCCTTATGTCCTGCAGAAACCTGTGGGCAGATAATTAGTCATTTTATTAAATGATGGTACACTGATGTTGATGTACAGTGTTCTTGAATAGTTATGATCCAGTTCTGAAGAGCAGCGAGCTTTAAAAGGTCCAGAAATTGTGCCTTTTCAGACACATATAGTGACACTGACTTCCCTTGTGGGTTGTGTTAGAGTTAAGCCTTGTTGGGAGGTGTGTGTGTGAGGGAGGAGGAATGTAGTGACATGTGGGAAGAAGGTGGTGATTGTGGGTGTGGCGGGAGGTGGTTGGTAGTCTAGATTTATGAGCGCCTCTGGATGTTGGGGTGATATACAAGGATGGCAGAGGTAACTTGGGGAGAGGCAGAGCATAGTAGTGTTGGGAGGAAAGAAAAGAGGGGAAGGGCTGTGGGTAGCAGAGGTAGACGTGAGGTAGACGGTACGTAGGATTAGGAATGGCTATAAACTTGCAGAAAGGTTTAGTGATGAGGAGTATAAGGGGTTGATGGGGTGGCCGTAGGTAGATAGATGTGTACGGAGGGTGAGAGGACGTGGAGGGATGAGGTGTTGAGACCGGAGAGGAAGGCGTGTCATAAGGGGAGTGATGTGGGTATGATGTGAGTGTGTTCATATTTTTTAAATAACTTCAAGTGAGTAAAGTATGTTACCTGGGTTGGTTGAAAGGAGGGGCTCTTTACCAGGTTGTTCGGGCTGGACACACAGTGATCCCCAACCTTTTGACTTGTGTGGACCACCACTTTATCATTACTCGATCCCAGGGACCCCCCCTGAATCATTATTGGGAACTTAGTCAGTACTGAGTGGTATCCCGCCCTAAACCTTGTCAATGATTTGAAGGGTAGAACAATACACAAAAGTATGGAAACAAGCATTCATTAAATACATACACAAATAATAACACATTTTAATTAATTTGCAAACATCCGTACCTCTCTATCTATTCTCTGACTACACTGTGCCTCTGTACCTCTCTCTGTTCTCTGGCTGCACTGTGCCTCTGTACTTCTCTATCTGTGCCTCTGTACCTCTCTATCTGTGCCTCTGTACCTCTCTATCTGTTCTCTGTCCCTCTCTATCTGTGCCTCTGTCCCTCTCTATCTGTTCTCTGTCCCTCTCTATCTGTGCCTCGGTACCTCTCTATCTGTTCTCTGTACCTTTCTATCTGTTCTCTGGCTGCTCTGTGCCTCTGTACCTCCCTATCAGTGCCTCTGTACCTCTCTAACTGTTCTCTGGCTGCACTGTGCCTCTGTACCTCTCTATCTGTGCCTCTGTACCTCTCTATCTGTTCCCTGTCCCTGTCTATCTGTGACTCTGTACCTCTCTATCTGTGCCTCTGTACCTCTCTATCTGTTCTCTGTCCCTGTCTATCTGTGACTCTGTACCTCTCTATCTGTGCCTCTGTACCTCTCTATCTGTTCTCTGTCCCTCTCTATCTGTGCCTCTGTACCTCTCTATCTGTTCTCTGTACCTTTCTATCTGTTCTCTGGCTGCTCTGTGCCGCTGTACCTCCCTATCAGTGCCTCTGTACCTCTCTATCTGTTCTCTGGCTGCACTGTGCCTCTGTACCTCTCTATCTGTGCCTCTGTACCTCTCTATCTGTTCTCTGTCCCTGTTTATCTGTACCTCTGTACCTCTCTATCTGTGCCTCTGTACCTCTCTATCTGTGCCTCTGTGCCTCTCTATCTGTTCTCTGTCCCTTTCTATCTGTGCCTCTGTACCTCTCTATCTGTGCCTCTGTACCTCTCTATATGTTCTCTGTCCCTGTCTATCTGGGCCTCTGTACCTCTATATCTGTGCCTCTGTACCTCTATCTGTGCCTCTGTACCTCTCTATCTGTTCTCTGTCCCTTTCTATCTGTGCCTCTGTACCTCTCTATCTGTGCCTCTGTACCTCTCTATCTGTTCTCTGTCCCTGTTTATCTGTGCCTCTGTACCTCCCTATCTGTGCCTCTGTACCTCTCTATCTGTTCTCTGTCCCTTTCTATCTGTGCCTCTGTACCTCTCTATCTGTGCCTCTGTACCGCTCTATCTGTTCTCTGTCCCTTTCTATCTGTGCCTCTGTACCTCTCTATCTGTGTCTCTGTACCTCTCTATCTGTTCTCTGTCCCTGTCTATCTGTGCCTCTGTACCTCTCTATCTGTGCCTCTGTACCTCTCTATCTGTGCCTCTGTACCTCCCTATCTGTGCCTCTGTACCTCTCTATCTGTGCCTCTGTACTTCTCTATCTGTGCCTCTTTACCTCTCTATCTGTTCTCTGTCCCTCTCTATCTGTGCCTCTGTACCTCTTTATCTGTGCCTCTGTACCTCTCTATCTGTTCTCTATACCTCCCTATCTGTGCCTCTGTACCTCTCTGTCTGTGCCTCTGTACTTCTCTATCTGTTCTCTGTACCTTTCTATCTGTGCCTCTGTACCTTCCTATCTGTTCTCTGTACCTCTCTATTTGTGCCTCTGTACCTCTCTATCTGTTCTCTGCACCTTTCTATCTGTGCATCTGTACCTCTCTATCTGTTCCCTGGCTGCACTGTGTCTCTGTACTTCTCTATCTGTTCTCTGTACCTCTCTATCTGTGCCTCTGTACCTCTCTAGCTGTGCATCTGTACCTCTCTATCTATTCTCCGTCCCTCTCTATCTGTGCCTCTGTACCTCTCTATCTGTGCTTCTGTACCTCTCTATCTGTTCTCTGTCCCTGGCTATCTGTGCCTCTGTACTTCTCTATCTGTACCTCTGTACCTCTCTATCTGTGCCTCTGTACCTCTCTATCTGTGCCTCCATACCTCTCTATCTGTTCTCTATACCTCCCTATCTGTGCCTCTGTACCTCTCTGTCTGTGCCTCTGTACTTCTCTATCTGTTCTCTGTACCTCTCTATCTGTTCTCTGTACCTTTCTAACTGTTCTCTGTACCTCTCTATCTGTGCCTCTGTACCTCCCTATCTGTTCTCTGTATCTCTCTATCTGTGCCTCTGTACCTCTCTATCTTGTTCTCTGCACCTTTCTATCTGTGCATCTGTACCTCTCTATCTGTTCTCTGGCTGCACTGTGCCTCTGTACTTCTCTATCTGTTCTCTGTACCTCTCTGTCTGTGCCTCTGTACCTCTCTATCTGTGCTTCTGTACCTCTCTATCTGTTCTCTGTCCCTGTCTATCTGTGCCTCTGTACTTCTCTATCTGTGCCTCTGTACCTCTCTATCTGTTCTCTGTCCCTCTCTATCTGAGCCTCTGTACCTCTCTATCTGTGCCTCTGTACCTCTCTATCTGTGCCTCTGTACCTTTCTATCTGTTCTCTGACTGCTCTGTGCCTCTGTACCTTTTTCTGTGTCTCACTATGAGTCATGTTTGGGACAGAAATCACTACAGGCACCTCAGTTGTGGCCGCTCTATATGGGAGCAAGCTGGGCCAGGGACATTTTAAGGATTTTGGTGGCCCCTGGCCAAACGTATTGTGGAATCCCCTGTTGGGAACAGCTTTGAAAGTAGGGTCTATTTTCAGCTCTTTCATGCTCTCTTTTGCCAGGTCACTGACAGTGCACAGGCAACCTTGTATAAATTCTAAGGGCCATATTTATACTTTTTGACGCAAAACTGCGCTAACGCAGTTTTGCGTCAAAACAATTAGCGCCGGCTAACGCCATTCTGAAGCGCCATGCGGGCGCCGTATTTATTCAATGACGTTAGCCGGCGTTAGCCGCCGGCGCTGCCTGGTGTGCGGGAAAAAAAACGACGTACACCAGGCAGCGCCGGCGTAGGGGAATATGGAGCTTGGGTGCCAAAAAATGGGGCAAGTCAGGCTGAGGCAAGTTTTTCGCCTCAACCCGATTTGGGCAATTTTTTCGACTCCCAACCCCCATAGAAATGACTCCTGTCTTAGCAAAGACAGGAGTCATGCCCCCTTGCCCAATGGCCATGCCCAGGGGACTTCTGTCCCCTGGGCATGGTCATTGGGCATAGTGGTATGTAGGGGGGCACAAATCAGGCCCCCCTATGCCACATTTTTTTTTAAAAAAAAACACTTACCTGATCTTACCTTAATGTCCCTGGGATGGGTCTCTCCAGCCTTGGGTGTCCTCCTGGGGTGGGCAAGGGTGACAGGGGGTGTCCCTGGGGGCATGGGAGAGCACCTCTGGGCTCCTTCCGAGCCCACAGGTCCCTTAACGCCTGCCCTGACCAGGCGCTAAAAAACGGCGCAAAAGCGGCTGTACGTCATTTTTTTGGACCCGTCCACTCCCGGGCGTGAATTTTGCCCGGGAGTGTAAATACGGCGCACATGCCTCGGAGTCAATTTTTTAGACGGGAACGCCTACCTTGCATATCATTAACGCAAAGTAGGTGTCCACGCTAAAAAATGACGCAAACTCCATGGACTTTGGCGCTAGACGCGTCTAACACCAAAGTATAATTATGGAGTTAGTTTTGCGTCGGAATTGCGTAAAAAAAAACGACGCAATTCCGGCGCAAACAGAGTATAAATATGCCCCTAAATGTGCTTACATCTAATATTTAGGGATGGTGGTGTGTTTTTAATATGACAGCTCAGCAGCAGCTCACTAATATTACTGCAAATAATCTCTGTGACACCCTCTCATCTTGCATATGTGAGGTCTTGTTTTGATCTAAAAGAATTTTTTATGCATGAAACATGAACACAACATTTCTCTGCAAATGCCTGTATGGACTCTCACACTTCACCCACATTGAAAATAAAGGAAAACAGTATATATTTGAGAATGATTCAAGGTCACCAGGGCAGCACTCTCAGCAGAACCCCCTGAAAGGCTGGGGCCCTGCACCAGAGCCCATTTTTGCCAGGCCTTAAAACATCTCTGAGGGAGGGTGAAATAGTAACATCCTCCAGCTTCTTCCTGCACAAACTAATATTCCCTCACATTGTTCTAACACATATAAACTAATGCAACCCCTTGCTCCCTAACAGTGCCCCCCTCCATTAACATATTCCTCTTTCCCTTCAACATGACTACTTCCATTTTTACGAACTTACTCTCCCCTCTGACCTTTCTCCTTAACCAAGCCTTCAATCCTTTCTTTCACTCATTCTCTCTTTACTTTCCACTGTTCTATTTCCTGTTACCACTAATCTTGTTCATAGCACCCTTTAAACTCCCACCAGAAGAATCCCTCCTCCGAGGTGGTAATTCTGCCCACCCCTCCAATCAAGCCGACTGCTCCATCCACCGTCTCTTCGGTGCCTCTGTCACGTGCTCTAAGTACATTCTTTTCCCCAGAAGGGATAAGTGAACCCTGTCATGCCTAACAATTGTGGGCCTTCAAACACTATGGCCCTCATTTTGACATTGTTGGTCTTTTACCAAGACCGCCAAAGCCGTGGGTGCCAGAAGACCGTCCCTGCTGGCGGTCTTCCGCCCACCAGATCATGAGTACTAAAGGATTTCTGCCACATTTTGGGTGGAAATCCTCCAGTAGTCGTGCTGGTGGTCAGACGCGCATTGTTGGCTGCAGCACTGGCCCCACCCCTCCAAAATGACTCTACCAGCCGTATTACGAGCAGTAATAGGGCCTGGCGGTGTCCTGATGGTGGGGCGCTGCCGGTGGTGGAAGCATCTGTTCCCGTTCCCTGCCGGGCGACATCCTCGCTGGACGAGGTAAGTTGATTATCCGACAGGGGAGGTGGTCTGAGGGTGGGGGGTGTTGTTTGTGCGTGTGCGAATGTAAGTGTGTATGCGTGTGTGCATGAGTGTATTGAATGTGTGTGTGTGTATACATGTCTGTATGAGTGTATTGATTGCATGTGTATGCATGTGTGTATGAGTGTATTCAATACGTTTGTGTATGCATGTGTGTGTGTGAAGGTATGTGTGTATGTGTGGTTGAATGAGTGTATGAATGTTGAGGTGAATGCGTGTATGGATGCTTGTGAGTGCATGCATGTATGGATGCTTGTGAGTGTATGCGTGTATGGATGCTTGTGAGTGTATGCATGTGTGGATGCTTGTGAGTGAATGTGTGTATGTCAGTGTAGGTGTATGAGTGTATGCAAGGTGCGTGAATGAGTGAATGTGGAGTGCGTGTGGGAGTCTGTCTGCGTACATGTGGGGGGTGGGGTGCGCTGCACTAGAATGGTGGGATGGTGGTGCTGCACTAGAAGGTGGGGTGGGCAGGGGGCGCTGTTCTGGTAGGAGGGCGGGGGTTCTGGTATGGAGGAGAGGTGGGTATTGGGGGTGGGGAAGTTGTCTACCGGTGACAGGAAAGACATTTCCTGTCACCGGTAGCCTTTCTGCCAGGCTTTTCGTGGCGTTGCAACTGCTGCAGAAACTCTTGTGGAAAGCCCTCTCCAAATACCACCCGGCGGTCTTCATTGGACTGCCGGGTCACAGATGCTGATCTCTGGCCTGGTGGGTCCAACCGCCCTGACGGCACAGGCGGGGATGTGGCAGGTTGGCAGAGGCCAACCCGCCAGACTCATTATGCAGCGGTCTTCATGGCCGCCAGGGTCATAATGACGGCCTTTGTCTGTGTGCTTAACTGCAACTATCTCCTCTACCTTACAGAAACTTGACACCTCCCTGCTAATGTCTCTCCTGGCCCTATTGATGGGCACTGGTTTTTGCATCTGCCACACCTTCCTAGGCAATATCTGCATCCCCATCATCACCGTGTTCAACCATAGCTCCCTCAGTGTCCCTAGATCCTCTTTCACCATCTTTAACGGTACAAACCCATAGTTTCAACCAAATCATTCTCCCCCAAATGTAGTAACAATGCATTCAGACGGGATCATTTTCCATGCAGGTCCTACAGTGCTGGCATCAGTTGCCCCTCTTCAGGTTCCCGATCCCATGCCATCTCAGTATCTCCTCAGACCCATCCTAACCCAACTGGGCACCCTCCCTCAGCCTGCACTTCAGCTCACTTAACGATGGAGTAACCACAGATCCAAACTTCCTTTTTCTGCTTTGACCTCCGATCCCCACCTGTCAATTAAAAGAATACTCCTTCAGTCACAGATCTCTTCTTCATGGTCACACATACTCCCACATGCAACCTCCATTCCCCAACAACCTGATCTGTTGCTTTCTTAACCCTTTCCTTCTGTGGCTGTGCCTATACAGAAATAGTACTCACTGAAACCCCACCCTTTTACCCCTTTTCATGCCAAGCATAGCCTCAGCACCCCCAGTACTCACCGTGCTGTCACTGCGCTCCTATAGCTGTGCGTAAATAAGAGTCCACTTACGCTTCCTCACATGCCCATACATTTTTTCATTGCCCACACAGGGCATGTATTCAAACCCATTTTGCCCATACACATACCCAGCTGCCTTTCTTTTTTTTATCAAACTTAATCCTTGTCAGGTGCAAGTGCACCTTATCACCAAGTATCCTTACGTCTTCCTATTTAATACCTCTGAATGACTTGGATCCATCCACCTTTGATACCATGACTGCCCCAAAAAACATCAGTGTAAACATCGTTCTAAGGAGGCGGAATCCCCAGGTGGACGTGCACACAAATCTCACCTGTTCTACTACTTTTCCCAATACCCCCATTTTGTCCTGTTCCCGTGACCATCTCTCCAATATTCTCTGTACTAAGATCCATGTTATAGTCTTATTTGCCGTAAAATGCCATGCCTGCCATGTTTCCTGTAATCGTCACTGGTGAACACCTTTTGTCAATCAAACGATCACAACTTGCATTGCCTTATCTGCCTGCGCCACAAGCCTGGTTGTCCTCTGCCCCTCCTTTTTGCCCCTGACCCAAACCACCCAGTATGTCCACCCTTGGGAATCTACCAGTGACTTTTCCATCAACCTTCTTGGCCTTAATGAATGCCCCACATCTCAGGCTGCATCATCACTGGTGCCTCGTCGGAGACAAACATGACAATGCATCAGACACCTGGTTTTCCAACCCTGGAATATGCCTAGCCCCGAACCATATGTTTCATTGTAAAAACAGCATCTCAAGTTCCCTCAACAGACTCAGCACAAGCTGGTACATCATGATCTCCCTGTTTACAACATGCACAACTGTCTGATTGTTGATCCTGAATGTCACCTTTCTGTCTCATGGTCCACATCCCCACAGCCACACTGCTACTGCTACAGGGAAGAATTCCAAGAAGCTATATTGTGTTTTTTTGCCTGCCATTCTTCTTGTTATGCCTCTGCACACCACAGCCTTTTCCGTGACGCGTCTGAAAATATCTCAACTGCTCAGTCCAGGGGCTTGTTCGGCTGCCATACTGTCACTCCATTGAAAGTCAAACAGAAATCTCTGCCACATTCACAAGTCCTGCTGCATTGTGTGATATGCGATGATGGGGCTTCCAGGCTCCCCTCGTTCCATTGTCTACTGAAGGCTCCACTGGGGACTCTGCACTCAAAGTTATGATGTCCCAATATCTGTTGAATGAAGTGCATCTTACACTTCTTCTTGCCTAGCACTTGTGTCAAGAGCCCCTGTGACATCCTCAGTTTGTCCAGAGGCAGACGTGAATCCATTGCTATTGAATCAAGCTCAACGCCCAACAAAGTCACGTACGTGGAGAGGCATTCCGTTTTCTCTTCGTCCACGGAAACCCCAGATGCCTGGTCCATTCCTTGAAGATCGCTATGAATCTAGCACACTTCTTTCCAAGCTCCTTTTACCCCCTATTGGAAAGTGGTTGAGGTAGTGGAGCACATCTTCTGACCTCGCTACCTCCAGCACTGCCCATTCCATGAATGTGCTAAACGTCTTGAAGGTCGCACATGTTACGGCTCAACCCATGGGCATCGATCTGTCAACCTAAATGTCCTTGGAATTGTATTCCCAGCAGCGGCATATCCTGTGGATGTATCAGTAATGCAGATTTTACATCCGCCTTTGCCATTCATGTTCCGGCACCACACTCCTTTACCATCCTCACTGTACTTGTGTCCATCACTGAGCAATCCCTCTGGTCAATATGGTCATTAATCTAGCCCTTCTGGCCACAACAGGTGATGTACCATTTTGTGATCTCCTTTCTCCTTTTTTAGGTACCTGCCATAGTGGTGGTAAGACCAGGTCCCCCATCGGAGGGACAGTAAACGGACCCACCATCCTACCATCGTCAGACAGTTTTCTATAGGCGAGCGCAAAGCGCTCCGTCCATAAAGTAATCTCTCCTTGGGCTTCAAACCATGCCCAGGTCACGTCACCTGGGACACCCATTAAAATGCTGCAGGGGGAGGGCAACCCACTCACCATGTGCAGTGCTGTCAGAGGCCTGGTGGGTGTCATGACTTGTAACCATAATTTGTTATCTAATTCACCCCAAGGGAGGACTCACACTCCCACATGACCAGAATTCCTTATCATAGCTCATCCAAGCCAGAAGAAGACACCTTTCATCCAGATTTCTGTTTGTCCCCAAAGATGATCACGCCTGCCTTAATGCAATTAAGTATTACAGTTTTAGGAGTATATTTACTCGTCTGGTTGATTTCTCATTGTGTTTGTTTTGAAGGGTGTGTCATACACCGTTAACAGTAGATGGGCCTGATTTAATAAACGAGTCACTGCACAGTGCCACGCCACTTTTCCTGTGCCCCTTAGCACCCCCCTAGCGCCACCATGTGTGCACTGTATCTAAGATACGGCACACCATGGCGGTAGTTAGGGATCAAAAATGTTGATGCTAATCCTGCAAAGCCCATTGAGGCCCATTGTAAACAATGGTGTGCCTCCTTTTAACGCCTGCTCTCAACAGGCGTTAAAAGTGCAGAAAACAAATGATGCAAAGAAATCTTTTAGATTTCTTTGCGCCATTTTTTTGGCCTCTAACGGAGGAACGTCCAGTTTGCATACATTATGCCTGGCGCAGGCAAAATGTAGCGCAAAGGGTTATAAAGTGGTGCAATGCATGTATTGCGGCACTTTGTAAATTTGCCTTAGTGATTTTGGCCTCGTTCGGTCATATTAGCATTAAAAAAATGACACTAATGTGGCACAAGGAGGTGCTAGGGGCTCTTAAATCTGCCCCGATGTGTTGTGCCTCTATTCTGTCCAGCTAGCCGACTCCACAGTCTGGTCAAGATTTATTGCAGTTGTGCTTGGGTGCACACAAAGTGCCACTACATGATTAAAGTAGTATAAACGGCAACATCAATCAACTTTGCAAGCAAAAGATCTTTTTGGGTTGACATATGACTCAAGTGCAGTACTAAATGGCTTGGTGTCACATGCCGCCAAACTCCATATAATTCACATAAGTGACCGTAATAGTTTGGAAATAGTTCAAACCCCATTAGGATTCCAGTGACGTAACATAAAATGATGGGTCCCCCTGCAAAATGTGGTCAGGGGCCCTTCAGTCTCCCCTATCACAGAGATATTCATTAGCCTGGGGAAGCATGAGAGCCCCTGGATGGTTGGTTGCCCTCCTGTGCCACAGCGGTTGCAGTGTTCTGAACCACACCTCTGTGGGAGTCCACACGAAGTCCAATCAACTAAAGGTGTGCTGCTCCTACACTGTGCTATTTGCATCAGCACAGACTATAACATCATCATTTCATAACCTCAGTATATATGATGCTGCACTATTTTTTACCATTAGCCCTGCAGACTTCTGTGCAATACTGTGTTACATCAATGGCTAGATTTATCAAAGGATTGTGTTGCCCTTGCATCAGCCAAGGTGGCACTAAGGCAACGTACACCCTTAAGTGAATTTACTATGCCACACAGAGACACTTTTCATGGCTCTGCATGGCACAGTAAATCTGGAGTAAAGCAACACAGAGCAAGTCGCTGACTTGCATTGCTCTGCCCTAAGAAGGCGTTCCATGGGTGTAGTGTGGGTGTAAACCTGAGAATGCGTCAACATGGTACGCCTTCCGAGGGGAGGTGTAATAAGGAGAAATGTTTTTACCTTTTGTTTTTTTCCTCTTTCCATGTATGCTACCTCAGAGGAATATTATTATGCAGGTCGGTATCCCTTCCTGCACACAGAAACAGTCCTAGCTGTGATGATGGCACCTTTGCACCATGGTGCAAGGGTGCCTGAGTTGGCTCTTGCAAGCCACAAGTGCACCAGTGCAAAAGGAGAGCAGGAATGTGCCATGTCTTTGTAGATATGGCCATTCCTCTCATCTCTATTTGACACAGTGCAGCAAGTTGTCTTGCACCAAATATTAGTAAATCTGGCCCAGATCTGGCCAAACACTGCAGCAGCTTACATGAGCCTTCTCTGAACACAGAAGTGTGCTAGTGAGTCCTGAAAGGAGATTTTCTGCAGTGGCTGTCAGCTTCTGCCAGTGACTATTCACATGGATCCTATTGCATTTTTCACCATTTGTGGTCGTTTATTTTACCATTTTTGTGAACAAAACAGTTTTTTAGGCAGCTCAATATTCAGACTGGTAAAGTTAGTGTATTCTCTTGGCAAGTGTTTTGCTAAAGAATAAGTTGTGTTGCCCTTCCATGATATTGCTATCAATGGGAGTTAGTATAATTATGAATTTTAAAATATTTTCTATTGCTTTATCCCTGGGGGAAAAGTGGTGGTTAGTAGGAGGAAAAGAAAAATATATTTCATCACCCACCATGCTCTGTACTTCCAGGTGGTTCAACTTTCTATGATGAGTTCTAGGAGGTGGTGAAGACACTTGATGAATAATTTGTTGAAGAAACTCACATCAATATGGAAAATCATGGATCCTGCACACAGAACCAACAGACAGAGAAGTGAAACGCAAATTAAGTATCCACATTTAAGAGACTTACAGCATCGTGGGATTTTATTGAAATTCAATGAGAGCATGGAGGTTGTATTACAAAGTTTTTTGGATGTTTATAGGACAAACAAGGCAGTGCTAATTGTCTTCTAAATAAAATTTTATTGAGAATTGAAGTTGTACTAGTGAAACGCTGAATGAGGAGCATGCCTTTGAGGATAAAGGGAGGAACTGTTTAAGATGAGGGATCGCTTGTGAGAGATAATTCTATAGTTCATTCCTAGCTTTGAGTTTCACCAATAGTGGCTGCTAAAAATGGTGGAGTTGCTATTAGGTGCTGACTTAAAGTCTAACAACATTTGGATTATATTCATCTTCTTAGCCAGATGCAAGAATATGATCACACACTTATAGACTGCAGTGATAAATCAATCAATCATAATATTTGTAGAGCGCACTACGTACCCGTTAGGGTATCAAGGCGCTGGGGGGGGGTGCTGCTACTGGTCGAAGAGCATGCAACATGCAAGACTCTCTTGTTGGTAACAAGAATTATACTTAGCATGGCCTGTGGTCTGCACTAACAATGTGCATTGGTTCATGATTTTTAGAAATTGGGTCACTAGTTGGCAGAGGTTTGTGCTCTGTCCAAGTAGGTACCACAATCCTGGTTAGGGTAAGTAAGATACACACTAAGGCCCTCATTATGAACACGGTGGGAATCCCCGTCGTGTTCATGCTGGTAGTCTGAACACAGACCGCCAGCCTGTTGAGGACCCCGCCGGGCGTATAATCAACATTCTGCTGGGCGGAAACAGTGTTTCCGCCAGCGGCCCCAGCAGAATGCTGGGCCAGAACATTGCTGACGGTTCCACATGGAGCCGTCATCAATGCCGCAGTAAATTGGGCAGTGACCTGCGCGACGGGGCTGTGCACGGGGGCCCCTGCACTGCCCATGCACCTCTGCACCGCCATCGTCAGGCTGTCTGTCAGCGGAAGCCTGGCAGTGTGCCGTTCTTCCCTTGTTTATAATATGGCGGTCCAGTCCGCCATGCCGGTGGCGGTAATTTCCGCCTTCGCCGGCATGGCGGTCTGGACCACCATGTTCATAATGAGGCCCTAAATGTTTACCTGTGCTCACCCTATGGTAGCTTGGCACAGAGCAGTCAGGCTAAGCTAAAGAGGCAATGTGTAAAGTATTTGTGCACGCACACATTAACACAGTGAAAACACCACAAAAGGACTCCACCCCGGTTTGGAAAAATAGACAATATTTATCTGAGTCAAGCAAGACCAAAATAATAAAAATCTAATATACACAAGGTAAGTTATGAATTTTCAAAGATGAAATCAAAATGTGGTGCTTAGAAGACAATAGCTCCCACCTGGGGCTATTTGGTCGCACTGGACCAAAGCAAATCTAAAAGTTAATTCCGACCGCAATGTGGCGCTGGCCGGGTACAGGAGTCACGCAGACCCATTGACAATACCTTGGTTGCGTTGAGGGTCGGTGATGATCCCTTGATCCAAGGAGGGGATGTGTTGCGCTTGAGGCAGTGCATCGTTTTCTGATCGGGCAATGTCGTTGATGTGTCAACATCCAGAAGCAATGAGTACTGGTTCCGATGCATCGGTGCTGCGTCGGTCAAGCTGGGGCTGCATTGTAAGCAGGGGTCGTTGTGTCACACAGTCAGTGAGCAATGTCTGCGGTGTTTTGTGCAGGCAGCAGCAAAATCGGCATTTCGGCAGCAGGATGTATCGATTCCAAGTGACATGCAGGTGTTTTTAGGTCAGTTCTTGTGTTGCAGCACCACACTCACCTCCAAGGGCCCAGGTCTGGATTTGGCACCACTTGGTAGAGCAGGACTCACAACAGAGGAGCCCCGTTGCTTGTAGCAAAATGCAGGTGAAGTCTTTGCTATCCCTGAAAGTTCAGAAACTGGAGGCAAGCTCAGTCAGGTCCTTAGAGAAACTTTAGATTGCAGGATGTAGAGAGTTAAACCTAGTCCTCTCACTCCCAGGTAGCAGGCAGCAGGCAGCAGGCTAACACAGCAGAGCAAACAGCAAAGCGGCAATCCCTCCTGACAGCCCCACGATCCTTCTTCCTAGTAAAATGCCCTCAGTGCAGAAGCGTTCTGAGTATATGGTGTCAGAGGCCCAGTACTTATGCCCAAATGTGCTTTTGAAATGGGGGAGATTTCAAAGAGAGGTTTTGAAGTTCCCCAGTTCCCTTTCAGCCCAGGTCTATGGGTGGTTATCAATCCTTTGTGTGAGTTCTGGGCACCAGCCTTTGAAGTGTAAGTGAGAACCCCTCCACTCTTCCTGCACAAGAAGACCCATTAGTATGCAGCTGGAACACAGGGGCAGCTGAGTGTCCTGTATTTATGGCTATCTGGATGGAATGCAGAAAGGTAGCTGTCACCTAACCTTACACAGACCAGACGTGGGTTGGAGGCAGTCTAAGACACAGTATAGTTAAAGTAAAAAAATACAAGCTTTCTAAAAGTGGCATTTTCCGACCTGCGATTTAAAAACCATCTTTACCAAAAGATGTGTTTTTAAAACGTGAGTCCAGAGACCCAAATTCAATTTTTCAATCTTTTCTCAATTGGAAATCACATTTGTTTTACGGCGATTTCCATACGACTCTATGGGAGAGGTAGTCCTTGCAATAGTGAAAAACGAGTTTTAAAGTTTTTCACTACCTGGACATGTTAAACTTAAAAGTACATGTCCAACTTTTTAAATATACTGCACCCTGCCCTTGGGGCTAAACAGGGCCTACCTTAGGGGCATCTTACATGTAATAAAAAGGAAGGTTTGGGCCTCGCAAGTGGGTACAATTGCCAGGTCGAAATGGCAGTAAAACGGCGCATGCAAGCCCTGCAGTGGTTGGCCTGAGACATGTTGGAAAGGCTACCGTAAGGGTGGCACAGCCAGTGCTGCAGGCCCACTCGCAGTATTTGACGTACAGGCCCTGGCACACATAGTGCACTCTACTAGCGAGTTACTGTTAAATCAAATATGTCAATCATGTAGAAGCCAATATTACCATGTTTTAGACACAGAGCACGTGCACTTTAGCACTGGATAGCAGTGGTATAAAGCCATCAAAAACAGGGTCAGAAAAGTAGGAGGAGGAAGGCAAAAAGTCTGTGGATGACCCAATGGAAAGGGCCATTTCCAACAATGATAGGGATCAAAACATACGATAAAGAGCAATTGAACATATATTTGTGATATGTAAAAGAAGTAAATGTGCATGGGAGAACAGGAAGGAGCTAAAATCAATGAAGTTCTACATTTAGAGATGCTTCCTACAGGTATGGACAGAAAATGTGTGAATCAGGAGGTTTATTTTAATAGTTAAAGGTGGATTGAAGTATCATGCTGCTACTGACCAATGCATTGAATATCTGTGAGAAGATAAGGCACTTGGGCCCATATACTTTTTTTGTGCCGCATTTGTGTAATTTGTTGACAGAAAAGCGGCACAAATTTACAAAATACAATTATATTTTGTAAGTTTGCACAGCTTTTGTGTAAACAAATTACGCAAATGCGGCACACAAAAAGAATAAATATGGGCCTCAGTGGAGGTGTGTTGTGTCCTTAACAGGTCTTTGTGTAGCAGTGATATCTAAGGGGCAAATATGCATCTTCTGACAAACTATTCTTAATCCATCATTTGAAACACTTGCTTCCTTTATAGAGTCTTTCAGGGTACAAGAGTTGTACCACATGCGCATGTTGAAATACCAGTGCAGAGAGAAACCTGTAGAAACCCTTCATTTCCATTTTTGGTTTCAGCTAAAAATAAAAGTCAGGCAAACTGAGATGGCTTGGTGGCTTAATATTGCTGAACAGAACCGTTTTTGTGATTTGTCAACCAGTTTTTCAGCTTCAGGGGATGACTCCCATAAGTGGTATGTGGTCCTTCCCATGCAACCACTATTGAATTTTGATACAAGCCCTAGCTACTAAAATTTGTAGACAGAGCTTTGCTCCAAAAATGTACTCCTCCTTGAGGCAGATGTTAAGTTGGAAAAAAGTTTTTTTTTCCAATCTTTTCAAACTCTGCATGTACTGTACAGTACGCATACAAAGAAATAAATTTAAGTCTAGATACAGGGTGTGCTCTGGGAGGTTGCCCTTCAAGTAGAAAACCTAAGCTCAACATCACACAGTCCCTCTTGCAACTATGGTGCAAGAATGTGTGTGTGCCTACAGTGTGCCAGCACATGGGGCGAAAGCAACACACGCTTAGCAGGTAAGGCACCGTCCTACTCTCTCCATTTCATGCACCAACGTTGCTGTGCTGCATGGCATGGCTTCTAAGTAAATTTTCCCCCAAGTCTCAAAATGTCTTTGTGCCCCTCTTGCAGGAGGGCTCATCGACTGTTCACTCAGTGCCTACTGCACACCTCAGGCAACTCCTCATGTAGGTATGCTGAAGTGGGTGATGCAGGCAGCATCCTGGGGTTCCAAAAGCATATCCCAACTTTGATTCTACTCTGACAGTATGAAACTTGGTGCATCCTATGATATCCATAACAGGTGCTGTGGTCCTTTCTTCTGACTTGCTTTTCTGTATAGCAACCAATAGAACCACACATCACACACAGACAAAAAAACAAAAATAATCTCCCGAAACAACACTTAAGAAATAAACTTTTTTTGCATAATAATAAACAAAATCCCTTAATACCTCTTAACGGTACTGTTCGAATAAAGTTAAAACCCTTAGTATCCTTAAATGCTACCTTTCCCAGAACCAGTGCTTAATTTGTAAATAAAAACGTGCCGGTGCCCAAAGCCCTCCTCTTAAACTTTTGGCTGCTGCAATTAAATGCGAGAACATGGAATACTGAGGCAGCTTAATCCTGAAGCCTTCTCGGGCCTCTTTATCCATTTACAGCCACTCCTTGCCCCTTCAGCTCACTCTTGCAGCTTTCGACTTTCTCCCTTTGTGATGCTTTTTCGTTTTTCTCTTCCTCCGTCTTTCCCATGTGTGCCTTTTGCTCGCAGCATATGCTTGAGGCAGAAGAATAAGCTCCGGCCCTCAAAAATAAGTGACGGTGCTCAGCACCGGAAACAACAAGCACAAATTAAGCATTGCCCAGAACCCTTTAAACATCTTACTACCCATTCACCCCATCCTTTCCCAAACCATACAAACTGCCTTCTAACTCTTAACACTATCCTTCTCCGAACTCTTACTAACCCCTTACTATCCCTTAATGCTACCCTCACCTCAAACGTAAACACCCCTTACAGCTACTCTTCCTTAAACTTCAAAAAACCTCAAACTCCCATTAATGCTACCCTTCCCTAAACACTAACAACTCCTAAATACCCCTTAATGCTACCATTATTTTAACCTTAAAAGCCCCTACTACCCCTTAACACTACCCATCCTTGTACCTTAAAACCAGTTACTATACCTTAACGCTGCCCTTCCCTGACCGCTAAAAACCCTTTCCTACCCCTTAATGTGACCCTTGCCTGAATCTTAAAAACCCTAACTACTCCTTAAGAATATCGTTCCCTGAGCCCTACAAATCCCTTATAACTATCCTTCACTGAACCCTACAAGCCCATTATTATCTGTTAATGTTACCCAGCCCTGAACCCTAAAATAGCTAAGTAACACTTAATTCTACGCTTCCTTAAACCCTACAAATCCATTAATACCCCTTAAAGATACCCTGTCCAGAGCCTTAAAAAACTCTCACTGTTCTTTAAGGCTATCCTTCTCTGAACCCTAAAACTCTTTACTACCCCTTAGCACTAAACTTTTTTGAACCCTTAAAGGCCCATGCTAACCATTAATGCTTCCCTTTCCTGAACCCCCTCAAACTCCTTACAACCCCTTGACCATAATTCAGACTCTGCATGCTGAAAACAGGGAACAGATAATCTGGGAATAATTTGAAAACACATTGCTAATTCCTGTACTAATTCCTCATTTCTAAGGCAGCGCTCAGGGTCCCACTTGTGATTCCTGTTACGTCTGTCTCCGCCTCCTTCCCTGCAGGTATGAATCTCCCCGGGGTGGGGAATTCTGAGGAGGAGTTACCAGGTGATGTGACCTTATTTTAAGGCCCTTCGTGGCATAGAGCAACATGGAGAAGCTTATCCCTTTTAGGAGTTGGAAGAACACTTTTAGGACATTAGTGGAAGCACAACTACATCCTGCTGTGTGTGTACTGCATTCTGCTATTTGGGAGAAATAAAAACCACCTAACTAATGGAGTGATTTACAGAATGCCAGATGTTTTGAGGTTATACAAGAATTCAGTAATACCATTACCACAACCAGTCATGACATTACTGCAAATGCAGAGATACATTTATACACATCATTTCGTCTCTTTTTCCTCAATTAGTGGTGTACAAATAGCACCAGTTTTTTGCTTGTTCTCTGGCTCGATAGGCATGGAATGCAGTACTTTTCTGTTAAAAAATAGCATTAAATTCACTGAAAACCAAGTTCAATACATCCTACTAGAATTTCTACAGCTTTCCAAACATTCTAAATGATCCCCAAAGTAGTATGTTCGTGAATGACAAAATATGCCAAATATTAGTGCATGACTATTCTAAATGTTTCATAATAGTGGCCTGTCTAGGTAAGGTGATCTTCTCTTATTAGGTCTAGCTGAACAGCGCAGCTGTCTGGATGACATATTCTTATAAATTCTTTAATATATGCATAGCTTCCGCGGCTCCACCTGCATGAGCATCACTCCCTCACCTCATGCCATCAGCCGGCGATGTAGCATTCTGCCTTCCAGGAACTGATTCCATAAGAAGGCCAAAGGGATTATTTTGAATCTGAAAAATAAACTCAACTATGGTGTTTGTCGCATTCAGTTATTTGTGCCCTCCCTGTAAACTACGCATAAAATAATATTTTTCTACTTTTCCCAGAATGGCTAAGACAGTAGGACAGGCTTTAAGATGATAAATGACACTTGTGTTTCTAACCAGTTACCCCCCGGCTCAAAACTAGCAGCTGAAAAATAAAACTATATTTTATTATTGCTTTATTTTTCAGCTTCTGGTTGAGCCAGTGTGTGCAGGGAGGGTCTGGCCGGGCCATGGGAGGGGGGAGGAATAGTTGAGTGGAGTCACTAGAGGGCACTTCAAAGTGCGCATGTTAGTTTGGCCGGTCGTCTTAGGCTGGCCAGACAGACATGGGCACTGATGTTTCTCCAACCCAGCTGTGTTGCACAGCAAGGTTGGAGAAACAGCACAGACTCCCATGCACTGTCTGAGCAGCAGACCAAGCCACTCAGACCAATCCCTGCACTGCTCTCATGATAGGTCTAGCATGAGAGTAGCTCTAGTATTGCGTGGGGACCCTGAGCTGGCGTCCCCAGGACTTATGGGGCACTATCAGGAGTAGGAGAGAAGAGGAGCAAGGCGGTCGGCGGCAGGACAGGTACTTTTTTTATTATTTCCCTTATTCCCCCCACTCCTCCAGCCCCCCACTTGAGATGTGCGGCAGCCTCCACTGCTTCTAATGCATGCAAACAGCATTTGTAAATGCCTGTGTTTACATTTGTTGGTACACTATGCAGAACCTAATGGCTTTGCCAATGCTTGTTTGTAGTTTTTCTCCTTTTTTGCAGTATCATTACTACTTAAAAGGCTATAGCTTACTAATGAGACCCAGTCACATATGCCCTGTGTAAAGAGAAGCATTTTTATTTACAAATGCTTGTCACTCTGTTATGGCAGCTGTCTACGTTTAGGTCCATATATGGAAAGCAAGAGTGAAGACTAAATATGTGATTCTAGATGATATGCTTTCCGGACATCAAGTTCTGCATTAAAAGTCTCTTGCTTTATAACATGGAATTGCCCAATGCAAGTATGTTCCTGACCTGCAAGAACCCTCATACCGCAGGACAGGGCTGGCATACTTTGAAGGATAAAGAGCTAAAGAGATCATGAGGTCATTCTTATTCTCAAACTAATACTGACTGACTGACCAGCTGCTCCACAAGGAGTGTCCCGGAGATAGGTAACAGTAAGATGCAGTTAAACACAAGAGAGGGTAAAGGAAGACCCTGCCAACAGGTTAGGACTCTCTAACGAGGTGGGTTTTTCAAGACTCTTAAATGAAGTCTCAGATGTGGCACCCATGATGTGGTCACCTAGATGGTTCCAAAGCTTCGGGCTAAAAAAGAAAAGGAACGCCCACTTGAGAAATATAAGTATATGTATCTGTATATATATCCATATGAATATCTAGATCTGTCTAGTTATAGTTAGGTCAGCTGTTCCGTAGGAAAAGCATTTTATATCTTGTCAGTAACTTTAGCCCCGCTTGACACATTCCCCAGGAAATGTCCAAAAAGGTGCTACTTTTGACTAGTTTGTGCATGGAAAGTTTCAGTGCGATTCATCAAGCGGACGCCGAGACAAACATGGGGGTGCTAAAACAAAAAATCCCCATTCATGTTCCATTGACTTCTTTGAGAAGCGCAACAGCAAAAACTTCTGAACGGAATTGCACCAGATTTGTCAGGAAGCTAGAACTTGGTACACAGATTGTGCTTTTTGTAATTTGGTGTAAAACCGTTCAGTAGTTTTTGACAAATGAAAGATTAAAAAAATATAGATATCTGTACAGTTCGGTCCGCGAGAGGCAGGAGAGGCTCTTGGGGGAGCGCCAATTCAAAAATGGAGAGTTCTGATCATCCCGGGGAGTTATTTTCCCTTGGGCCAATTCACTCCTGTGGGACTCAGACTCCCACAGGAACAAGCGCACTGGTTGGCTGCCAGCAACATCAGAAAAATGTTGCAGGCAGCCATTCCAGGACTCGTGGACTTGGGGCCAGATGTTTCAAGATATTTTGCATTCGCAAATTCCACCTTTTGCGAATGCACAATAGCCTTCTATGATGTATGAAAGGCATTCCCAGTGCATTTTCAAGGAATTGCTAAAATATCGATTTCCTAACAATGCGACTAGATTTTGCGATTCACAAATAAGGAATCGCAAATTCAATGTATGAAACAGTCGCAAATAGCGATCAATCACAAAATGGGGATTTTGCATGTGCAATTTACCACTAAATGAAATCAGGTGGTAAACAGGTGCAACCTATATAAGAGGCCCAGAGTGCATCAGCCCTTTTCCACAATGGCTGCACTCGACGTCAAGGCGAGGAGGATGAGGATCCTGGCAGGTTTGAGGAGAGGAAGCAGGAGACAGGAGCGCATTTTCAGATTGCGCATTACTCTGTTTGATCAGACAGAGGAGATTTATGACAAGTACAGGTTAAACTCTGCCATGATACTTGGCTTAATAGCAGATTTACAGCCCCAACTGTAGCGACACACACACAGAACCAATGTAGCCTCAGGAAGCGATCAAGGGGTCATAGCAGCAGCTGGAGGTGTGTCTCAGAGTGCGCTCTCACGCTTCTTTAATGCATTTCTTAATGCAATGTTGACAAAACTTAATCTGCACATAAAATTCCCCAACACCCCACAGGATCTGCAGCTCACTAAATATACTTTCTACCAGGTCCCCCCATTTCCACGTCATTGGCTGCATTGATGGGACACATATAGCAATCTGTCCACCATCTGCAACAGAGCATATATACAGGAATCGAAAAAAATAGCCATTCAATGAAAATCCAGGTCACATGAAATGCCTTCCACATCATAACTGATCTAGTGGCCAGATACCCTGGTAGCACACATGATTCCTACATCCATAGGCACATTGGGATGGACACAAGACTTCTTGCTGGGGGGTTTGGCGAAGCATACCTAATTGGTAATGAAACAGAGAACAATGCTGCATAAGGTATAAATGATGTCGCAGATAACAATAACTAATATGACACTCCTGTCATTGTAGGAGACAGCGCATATGCAGTGCGGTCCTTCATCCTGACACTGTACCTCAATCCTGCCACACCAAGTGAACAGCAATACAATGCGCCACATAGGAGGACACGAAGCGTGATTGAGAGGGCCTTTGGCCTGCTGAAGAGTCGCTTCCGGTGCCTGCATAAAAGTGGGGGAGCACTCCAATACAGACCGGAAACCTCCTGCAAGAGTGTGGCCACATGTGCAATGTTGCATAACATTGCTACAACAAGAGGCATGCCAGTGGAACCCATGAAGATGGCGACCCCTTGGAACTCCTTCACCCAGCAGACAGAACCAGAGCAGCAGACGGCAGGCAAAGTGCTGAGATTACGCGCAGCTATTTCTGATGTAAGTAATGACAACACCACATCATGTTTCTTTTTGCTACAGGTATAATATTTATTGCCTTAACTTCAGGACACTTATGTGTGAATAGGACATAGGTATTCCAAAGACACAATCAGTTCCCAGTTACCGTGTCATACTATTAACATCATAGTATCAATGCATTGCAAGAAAATATGCAAGACCTTGAACTTCTCCACATTTCCTTTTATGTCCACGCACTCCGCTAGAACTCTCAGTGGGCTCAGCGGCACCTCTTGTTGTGGGTTCTGAGACAGTACTGTGTCTGGAACGGCGATGCCCAGGATCCATCACAGGAGCTGTGACATTGCTGAGGCTAGAGAGCTCCTCACTATCCCCACCACCCAGATCACTGTTTGCAGCACTCCGGGCTGTCTGCATTGTCTCCAATACATTGGTGACTTGCACCAATCCTCGTGCAAAGCCCCGAATGCAATGTGCCATTTCCACTTGCATGCCCACAGCACGTCGTGACAGCAAAGCAGTTGTGTTAGTGAGCCAATTTACAGATCTGCTGAACCCATCCAACCTACCCATCAATTGGTGATGGCGCCTACAGTGGGTGACATGCTCCTGCTGCATTACAGTGCAGAGTTCCTTAATGGTATTTGTCATCTTTCTTAGGTGTTCACCTGTAGCCTGCTCTCCCTCATGTAGCTTGCACATGTTGTGATTGAGAGACACCAACTGCCTGTGCATTGATCTCATGTGCTTACATTGTAGGCGCTGTACCTTCAACATGGATGCCTCAAGACCACCAAACAGAGATGGGCCCTCACCGTCCTCTGTGCTCTGTCTGCCTTCTTCACAACGCCTCTGGAGGGGAGTAGACTGGTGCCAGAACAGGGAGTTCTGTCTGTGGGTGCGTCTACCATCTGAAGGTGGTGTGAGTACATCTTCCTGTACATCATCGGAGTCCTAAGTAAATTCAGAGAGGGGTTCCACTCTTGTCCTGCGTTTGGGTGGGGCTGGTATGATGGACTCAATGATGTTGGTATCAGACTGTGGCTGGCTTTCGTCATTCCCCCCTGTTTCAGTTTCTGCTGCATCAGATGCAGGAACATCTGCAACAACAATGCGCAGCATGTCATTCATGATGTTCTTTTTGAATGTGCTATTTCACATTTACTTCTGAATTCAACATTTTCCCTGGCATTGTGTCGCTAATTCTCTGTTGTGTTGTTTCTCTGTTTGGTTTTACACTATATTGCTATTAATGTAGTAGATACACTTTGGAGTATGGACTTCTACTCCCATAAGGCATTGTTGTGTTAAATGGAAAATGTCGCTTGGACTATTTCTCAAAGTGCATGGTGTCATTGCAATTTTCTAAGGTACATTTGTACATGCACATATGGTGATTCAAATCTTAATGCCCTTACCTTTGCTGGTGCCCGGTGTGCCTGAGGTGTCTATATCAGTGACACCACTAACTGCTTCAGGCAGCAGTGTTAACTCCACCATGTCTTTCAAGGGGGTGGACGGTGTCTGGGTGGATGGTCCACCACCAGTGATCCTTGCTTCCTTCAGCCTGCTTGCTACCCTCTCCTTGGCACATGACCGTAAGTCTTACCCACTTGCGTATCTTCTCAATTTTATGCTGCGCAACACCCACCCGTGCTGATTTTGGTCTCGATATCAGTCCAAAATTTCCTTTTCTCACTTTCTGGGACATGTAGTAAGTTCTTCCCAAATAACTGGTCATGGTTCCTGACCACCTCTTCTGTGAGCACCTCCAATTCCTGCTCACTGAATTTCAGTTTTCTTTTTCTCCCTCCTGTGTCCTTGCCATTTCTTTCAGTGGTCATTGTATTCTTCTGGTCCTAGCTGACCCTCCTGAGCGCCTCCCTGGTGCTCTGCTGGGTGTCTCTGCCTGCTCCTGTGGCTATGGCTTCTGCTAACAGCATGCACTGACTCACTTCCTGGTGGTGATGTCATCAGACTGCTCCAGAATATAGAATTCGCAATTTGCGATTTCCAAATACCGATTCGCTATTTTACAGAATCTCTATTTGGTACTTGCTATTTGCGATTGCAAATTTTTAGAAATCGCGAAAAATTCTGCGATTGCCATCTTACATTGCATTTTGCGAATCCCAAATAGCGATTTGGGAAGAATTGCTATTTGGGATTCGCAATTGCGAACCTTCATACACGTGGCCCTTGGTCCCCTGTGCTTAACGTGTAGTACAAAAAGATATAAGGGGACAGGATAGGGATGTCCTGCTCCCCCTAGGCCCCATGGATGGGACCCAGAGGGACCCCTTTGGGGCCAAACCAAAGAAACAAATCTGAAAACGTAGAACTTTGTTGGGTAAGTTGCAAAGGCTTACGAGCATGAATAGATATTCAAAGTGGCTGCAATGAGTATTGAATATTGTCTTCCACTCATCTGTTTCTTGAATTTTCACCAAATTGTTTTCTCCTCGTAGATATAATTTCAAAAATATATTGACCATCTTCACTTGGTTCTGAAAGACAGTCACGAGGAGGAAAGGCTATCGGTTTCAGACAGTAATTGCATTTGGTTCTCGATAATCTATGTAAGGTTCACGTTCACCATTTGCTTTTACTATGAAGAAGGTAAGTGATCTAACCAGTTATTGTAGAGAGCCACATGAATTCCTTCTCTAAATTCTTCTTCAGATATCAATGCAAGAGCTCATATTCCTTCACATTTAAATGGTTAATTTCTCCGTGAGTGTTGGACCTAGCCCATTTTGCAGTGTCACCCCCAGTTTTCTGCCTTCCTTTGCTAAACACATTTGTGTTGGCATTAGGACTCTGTGCAGTATTTCTCTGCTAACCACTGGCAAAGTACTTGTCTTCTCTCCGTAAAACATGATACAATTGGCCTACACCTGATGCGCATATTTCATTTTTATGTACATCCCTAGCAAATGGTACTACATGTTCCCAAGGCCTGTAAATTAAATTCTACTGGTGGGCCGGCAGCACCCATTGTGCCACCCACCAAAGTAGCCTCATAAAACATGTCTCACACCTGCCACTGCAGCCTGTAGTGCAGATTTAAACTCCCATTTCAATCTGGAAAAAGAAAACACTTTGCCAGGCCTAGACCTTCCTTTTTAATACTTATGAATCACACCGAAGTTAGGCCCTAAAGCCTCTACAGCCAGAGTACACTGTATTTAAAAAGTAGGACATGTGTACAGTTTTACTTGTCCTGGCAGTGAATTTTTTTTAAAGTCATTGTGCACCGTTATAAGGTGTGCAGTTGACTAACACTAGGTTATCTTGTTACATGTAATAAGTGCTAACTTTAGATTGATAGAATTTACATTCAAATTCATTGTAATTCAAAGTCTGCCTTAACGGTGAACTTGGATTTAAACTAAAATTCTGAAAACATCACTTTTATAAAGTTGGCTTTTTCTTATTCCATTCAGCTCAGCCTTTCTTCCAGAGACCTGGGTCACAAGGCTGACAATGGCTCTGATGTTGGGGTTTGTGTGTTACTTCCAGACAGTGACACAAAAGGGGCTTAGGTGTGGAGAGGATGGGAAACACTGCAAATCAGTATTCAGTTGCAAACTCAAAGCCACTCACAAAATAATGAAAATGGGATGTATGAACCCCATTCGCAGCCCTAAATTTAGCCTTGTGAACAGTTACCGATTCAGTAATTTACCAAATCTAAATAGCGAATCACAAATATGAAATGGTTATTTGTGATTTGCTATTCATATGTTCATCACAGTAGCAAATAGCGAATAGTCACAAAAACAGCTAATAGCAAGTGCAATTTACCACTACCTCTGCCCAGGTGAGAATCATGTGCAAACTGTATAAAACGCCCCAAAATGGCTGCTTTGTATGTCATGGCATGGAGAATGAGAAATGTAACTGGTTTGCAGAGAAGGCAGAGAAGACAGGAGAGGATCTTCAGACTGAGGGTCACACTTTTTGAACAAATAGAGGAGGAGATATACATAAAGTATAGGCTAAGAAGTACAGTAACTCTTGATATAATTGTTGAATTAAAGCCTCAACTTGAGATGCACACCTTATGCAGAAAGGCCATCCCCATCCACGTGAAGGTGTTATGCAGTTTGCATCTATTAGTGTTTGGTAGCTATCAAGGGGTGATTGCAGCTAGTGGTGTGTCCCAGAGTTCACAGTTGCAATGTTCTCATGCATTCCATGATTCTTTACTAATGTGAATCCGTACCCACATATATTTCCCTAGAAATTAACATAAACTGCATACAACCAATCTCCAATTTTACCGGATAGAGTTGGCAGACGTGTCAATCTACCCACCCTACACCATTGAGTATCTATTCCGCAACAAGAAAAATAGTCATTCTATGAATAAACAAATGTGTGATGCAAAACATGTGATTATAGACATAGCTGCAGTTTTTTTTTCTGGGGATCACCCATGATTCATTCATATTCTGGCATCCATGCAAGGGTACAAAGTGGAGAGTTTGATTATGCATACATTTTGGGTAATAAGCCTCTGTTATCTTTTGGTTGAAATCTAGCAGCACAGCAGCTGTGGTGTGTAAAAACATACATAACTATTTCAGGTGAAAGTGCATATGTCGTATGCCCCTGGATAATGACTCCATATATGAATCCATTCACATGCAGTAAGCTTCGGTACAATGTGGCACACAGGAAAACCAGAGGTGTGAGCGAGCCCACATTTGGAAAACTGAAAATTAGATTCAGATGTCAACACAATAAGTGCTGTGTCCCAAGAGTACTCTCTGGAAATCTGTTGCAAGATTCAGGGGCGGCCCTCAGCTATGGTGGAGGAGCATCGCCCCCCTGCTAAAATGCAGCAGGGAAGCAGAAAAATAAAATGATAATAAAAGCATTTCATTATCATTTTATTATTCCACTTAAGTAGGATGGGTGCACCATCCTCTACGTCAGCAGTGGGGAGGAGTGCCAGGGTCACTCTAAGGCCCATAATTATACTTTTTTAGCGCCGCTTTTTGATGCAAAAACAGCGCAAACTTATGAAATGCAATTGTATTTTGCAAATTTGCCCCGTTTTTGCATCAAAACATGATGCAAATGCGACGCAAAAAAAAGTATAAATATGGGCCTAAGTGCGCATGTCAGACTGACCAGCCATCCGAGGCCAGCCAACCCGACATGCGCTCTTAGAACTCTCCACCCGGCTGTGTTTCACAGCTGCATTGAGACCAAGCCCAGGCTCCCACTTCCTCACTGAGCAGCATTTCAGCCCACTCAGGCCAATCCCGGTGTTTCTTTCATGCTATGTAACAGCATGAGAAAAATGTCTGGATTGGGTGAGGAGGGGAGCAAGGCTGAAGCACTGAGGCGGCAGGGGCGATGGAGGTGCAGTGGCGCTGCAGGTAAGTGTTATTTTTTTGTTTTTGTTTTTAGTATTCCCCCTCCCTGCTCTGCACTGCCTCACCAGCCCTTCCTGCCAGCAGCCACCCTTAGCAAGATTGTAGCAACATGTGCAATTCTCCACAATGTAGCAATGTTATATGAGTTACTGTATCTCACTCCGAAATAGATGAGGAAGAAGAACAGCTACCACCACTTCTGCAACATGATTCAGTAGAAAGTCCAAAGTGCAGTGAAACTATAAGTGAGAATTATTTTCTTACTGAGTGAACTACTGGCAATTCATTACTAAATGAAAACCAAAGCCATTTTGTGCAGGTAAACATAAATCAACCTTTATTGCTATGTTTTGCTAGGAATGTAAGCCTAGAAAATGACATTACATCATGCCACAAGTAATCTTGAAACATAGTTTAACAGGATAATTAACAAAATCACAAGGATATGAGGCTATCAGATTTACACCTTCAACAATGCAACGCCTGGTTTCACACACACTCATTGCGTCACTAACAGATGTGCTACTGACACAGGAGTGGTATTCACTCTCCTGACATACTACCTGACTGACACCTGCTATCTGAGTGGTTTGTAATGTCACTAGAGAACTTGTGATCTGTGCCAGTCCATGTGCCTCATCCCCGCTACAGTGCCCTATTTCACTTCAACCTGGAGGTTGCCCATAGGCCTTGACAACACAGATGTCACATGTGCAAGTCTGTTTATTGCTCGTGTCAATCCATCAGTGTGGGTAGATTGTTGATGTTCCCTACGTCTCTGTTATACATGGTTGGTATTAATAACTATACATGGGGTCTTTAAAGCTTCTGTAAGATCACCAGTCTTTGCATTCAATCATATGCTGGTGATTATCAGCTGGGTTTGTTGCAAGGTGGTCCAATCCTGTTGGCATACTTTTTTCAATATTGGTGAGTTTATTATTAATCAGCTTTGCTTCCCTCTGTTGTAGAAGCTGAACTTTGACCATCAATGCCTCCAAACCACCTAACACTGTAACATTGTTTCACCACTTTCAATGTTCGAGGCGATGGATTGGTGGACACACTGTTAGTGCTACATCTGTGTTTGCCCTACGGTTCTCTTTGTCAGACTACACCCAATACATTGGACGGCTGTGACTGTTCTTGCACTATGGGGCTAAACAGTGTCAAGCGGGGAGTTGTGTCTTAACTGTCAACGACAAGTGTCTCATCCTGATGCAATGGGATCTTATCAAGGCCCTGATCTTCAGAAACATCACTCCCACGGGCGTGCATAGCTGTGTGAAAATGTAATCATCATTATTTACTGTATTGAGGCTGTGTAATGTGGGTTTCATTTTAATATGCTGAAATAATAAACTTTTGAAAAGTCACAACAGCCTATTGTGAATGCACTACATCTCCCATGATGCACTGTTCATGTGCAAGGTTAAATTACTCACACCGTCATTTTTGTGTGGCCCATATATGATATGATTTTGGTGTTTCATATACACACATTTAAACAAACAGTTGCCCTATGTCATGTATTTATGCAATACTTAATATGTATTTAGTGTGTTTATTTGAATCTTGTATTGCGCTCACCTTGAGAGGCACCTGGAATCTCAGAAGTGTCAATTGTACCGAAGCCTTCCACTGACTCTGGTTCCAATGGTGTTTCCATGAGTTCCTCAAGTCCAGTTGTGGGGGGGGGTCCTCCAGTTGCTCTGCCCTCAGTTGGCCGGGTTGCTAACTTCTCCTTTGTATGGGATTTGAGGTCATACCGTCTTTTCCGAATCTCCTCGATGGACCTCTGTGTGACTCCCAATGTATTATTTTCTGCTGCATTGCCTTCCATGTATTTGTTTTTATTCTGCCACTGCAAGGGATGTTTTCTGAACAATTCATCATGATGGGCCACACCACCACAATTCATTATGGTGGGACTCTGTCAGTATCTCCAGTTCCTTTCCAGAAAATGTTTTTTTCTGGGCCCAGTGACAGAAATTCTTTCAGTGGGCCGCGTGGCAAACAGGTGTTACTGGGCCCAGTCGTGGTGGCTCAGGTGTTTTACTCCTGATATCCCAGGACCTGACCTACTATGGATCCTGCTCAACTGGGCCAAGCACCCTTTCTGCACCTAACTCTAAGTTAGGTAATGTTGGACGAGCAGTCAAGGCTTATTCGGAGGGGAGCGCAGTTACAGGTCAGTGAACTCGACTCATAACTCAGTGTGCAAGCAGCGGGAACACTAAATCAAAGTCCAGTCAAATACCTGTTTTTATGTAAAAAGAAGTACTTTAATTCTAACTCTACACATGCAAAGGTAAACAACATTCAAAAGCAGTAACACAATCCCCCTTGAACTCGGGGCTCTAATAGTTGTCAGACCACTTCCTGTTCCACTATTTCTAGTGCAATGGGTTTGATGTTATTGCCCATTCACTGATGGATATACCCAGGTAATGCAATCTATACATCCTTCCTCAAGTGTTCTCCCCTCTGACTCCTTTTGGAAGTTCAGTCACCGGAGTCTACGGGCCCGCAGTACTGATCGCAATATGTCCACCAGGGCCCCAAACACCCAGTTCATGGCTTACCCGCTTCAGCAGTATGGAACTCCTCGAGGACAGCAAAGTCCTGCTCCGGATCGGCAAAGTCGGGCTGCACGCAGTCACAAGTGGCAGCACCCGGCAGGCGCAGGCTCTGTCCTCCAAGCTGCACTACTGGCTGGTTGTAGCAATCTGGGTTGTTCCAGCTCTGGTGATCTCATGGTAAGTGTTACTTCCCTTCATGGGGTGTTGATCTCTTTCCTCAGACAGGGCTCCGGTGATCTCCTTTCATCCTGGAGCTTTCTTCGGTGCAGTTTGCATCATGTGGGCAGGACCCACCTTGGTCACAGCAGCAGTTTCTCGGTCCCAGACAACAGACCAAACCCTTGGCCTCAGCATCTCCCGCAGCCCCTCCTGGCACACATGTCGACTCCACAACACTCACAAGTCTGGTCATGCTGATCTGGCATTGATGTTCACAGTGGTCCCCTCTCTGGCACATGGGGCCACACACAATTAGGTTGGGCAGGCCTGGTGCTCTCCACATATCCTTCGTTCCTCAACAGTAAAAACGGCCCATCCTGGCTCACAGAGGTCACAGAATCAATCCAGCGCACGGGCTACTGCCCAATTGGTGCAAGAACTGATTCCTCACACCTCGCACAGGGAATCCTTACTATAGGGCCACCCCCCTGGACCTTGCTCCTTTCAAAACACTCCTTTTCCTCACAGGGCACTGTGGCCTTGGCGAGCAGACAGGGCCTGGTGCTCCAGGGCAGGTGGTCTTGGTTTCCCTAGGTGACGTCCCCTCACCCAGGAGAGAGATAAGCAGGCATGGGCCCCCAGACATGGTCTCAGGCAGAGTATTGCTGGGCTTCTCCTCGTCACACAGCCCGTCTGGCTGCTCGGCAGATGGCAAAGTATGGGGTCTTAAACTCCCCGATCTATAGTTCTTTTGCAGACACAAAATGTAATTTAGTGTCTGAGTCTTTGAATTTTTATGTTGGGATTCTGCTTCTTTGAAATTGACATCTTTCTACTTTCTTCCTCCTCCTGAAGGATGTCTGACACAGCAGACTGGACTGCAAAGCTGATTAATCCACAAGATTCATGGGAGTGACCAGAGTTTACACTTGGATGCCAGCCACAGTGACACGTGCATCAAAAGGTTAACACTGGGCTCCCAGCCCTACTCTTTATGGTTTTCTTATCAGCCCCATCTGAAGAGCCCGTTGATATGCACAGAGAGAACCAAGCTCTCCCATCCTCTAGTGCATGTCCCTTCCTGCTTACAGGAATGCAGCAATACACAAATCGGTCTTGGGGGATTCCTCCACTCCGCATGTTTTCTACCAGGCAGGCCCGAGCTTCCCAGAATGGAACCCACGGTCCTCAATATAATGTACTAGCGCAGGGGCGCTTGCACTCAATGTACATCAATGCACTATGTACAAAACAACAGTTCTGTACATAGTGCACGGAACCGTTATCCTCATGTATTATGCTACCACAAGCATAACTACTTGCAGCAAACACATTCAATCTACATACACTGTTTAGTACTACAGCCTTTCTTTATTGTACTAGAGTGTGTTATTTCAAAAACACACATTGCCAGCCTTCTCACATTTAACATGTGTGAACACTGCCCCACATTTCTCCCCTTGTGTAGTGTTCTTCTTGTGAGCACACATGCACTCAGCACGTTTCCTTCGCACACGCCCTTCCACATCTACCTGATGTGGGCCCAGGGGTGAGTTTAGTACCTGAAAGAGGGGAGTGAGCCTGTAGGCTTCACTCCAGTGACACAGATTAAGAAGGACCAGATCACTACTACTGATCACTACATGGTGTGCAGCCACCACCGCGCTTGTGCTGCTGAACTCCTGGCGACGGCAGTAGTGTTCCACCACAATGAGGGCAGTGCCTTGGGCGCAGCCCCCAGTCCAAGAAGACTGCAATCCATGAGACAGGCCTATGTCATGGTGCATGCACATGATGTGTGTTGGCCTAAGACAAAAATCAGCATTAGGGGTCAAGGTGACAGTACAGTCGGGCACTCACAGCAGTGGCACACATTTCTTACCGTGCAGAGGACTTTTCCCTTCCCACACCTAGCCTCCTTGTCTGTGTCCTTTCATGACATGGCTTTTCTGTCTGCCGAAGTCATAATGACACCAAAAGGTTGAGAACCGCTGGATGTGGGTAAGGTATCTATCATTCGAAGGGCGAGTGCCACCGTATGAGGGTAGGAGTGCTTGTAATGGTGCCAGCTTCAGCCAATAGGAGCAAACCAAGAGAGAGCATGATAGTCACAGGCTCATCTGCACTTGTACATTTAAGTTAGGCGCACAAACAGCCTGATGTATAAGCGCAAAGTCACTTATGAAAATTATAAAATGTGAATTTGACCTCATGAAGGGAGTTTCTCGTGTGTAATGTAATTCCAGTATGGAGTCATACTAAGCATTAAGCATGAGTAAGTCCTCCCATGAAGTGAGGAGCGGGCATTACAGGGCAGTGATGCTCGGGAATGTTCCTGAGCCAACGACATCTCATCATCATGAGTATCTGGGCAGTCGGTATCGTCTACGTAGCCCATTGATACCCTTGTAACAATCGTAGATCGAACCCTACAAATGGCAGGAGTAAATCTATTTCTGGTGTAAATGTGTTTCTGGAGTAAATCTATTTCTGGCGTAAATGTGTTTCTGGAGTAAATCTATTTCTGGAGTAAATCTGTTTCTGGAGTAAATCTATTTCTGGAGTAAATGTGTTTCTGGAGTAAATCTATTTCTGGCGTAAATGTGTTTCTGGAGTAAATCTATTTTTGGAGTAAATCTGTTTCTGGAGTAAATCTATTTCTAGAGTAAATCTGTTTCTGGAGTAAATCTATTTCTGGCGTAAATGTGTTTCTGGAGTAAATCTATTTCTGGCGTAAATGTGTTTCTGGAGTAAATCTATTTCTGGAGTAAATCTGTTTCTGGAGTAAATCTATTTCTGGCATAAATCTGTTTCTGGAGTAAATCTATTTCTGGCGTAAATGTGTTTCTGGAGTAAATCTATTTTTGGAGTAAATCTGTTTCTGGAGTAAATCTATTTCTGGAGTAAATCTGTTTCTGGAGTAAATCTATTTCTGGAGTAAATGTGTTTCTGGAGTAAATCTATTTCTGGCGTAAATGTGTTTCTGGAGTAAATCTATTTTTGGAGTAAATCTGTTTCTGGAGTAAATCTATTTCTGGAGTAAATCTGTTTCTGGAGTAAATCTATTTCTGGCGTAAATGTGTTTCTGGAGTAAATCTATTTCTGGCGTAAATGTGTTTCTGGAGTAAATCTATTTCTGGAGTAAATCTGTTTCTGGAGTAAATCTATTTCTGGCATAAATCTGTTTCTGGAGTAAATCTATTTCTGGCGTAAATGTGTTTCTGGAGTAAATCTATTTTTGGAGTAAATCTGTTTCTGGAGTAAATCTATTTCTGGCGTAAATGTGTTTCTGGAGTAAATCTATTTTTGGAGTAAATCTGTTTCTGGAGTAAATCTATTTCTGGCATAAATGTGTTTCTGGAGTAAATCTATTTTTGGAGTAAATGTGTTTCTGGAGTAAATCTATTTCCAGAGTCGGAAGAAGAAAGCAACACTCCATAGAGCTGGTGGTGGTATTGGTAAGATTTTCTCTGCAGGAAAAATACTTTTGCTTTGAAGAAAAAAAAGTATAAACAATTAGCACCAACGCAAATGCAATTTTGCATGCACAATGCTGTACACCCAAGTATGCAGGGAGTAATGGCTTCTCCATGGATGGTAATAGGAGTCCAGAAGGTTTCTCCATGAGTACTTCTGCAGACCTGCAACTTGGAACCTTTGTGGATTTCGAAAATCTATGAATCTGCACTCTGTCCGTGGAGTCACCTAAGTGTGCAGATCTAATATTTGTTTGATTTAAAGCAGCCATGTTACCTGCAGCCAAAGGACGATTTCTGGCCATAAACAATGAATATTTTTAGCCAGTTCTGTCTGTAATTAGTTTGCAGCTGTGCTTCTGTTTACCTCTGTCTCTGTCTCTGCTCTCCCAGGAAGGCTTAGAGGACCTTCAGCCAGAATTCACAAGCTGCCGTGTTTAGCACCGTCTGATATTCACAGTCACTGTTCCTTTTTAGAACATTTATGTTTGAAGGAATGTTAGAGCTGAGCAATAATTAAATTGCATTTTCAATGTATTGGATGAGCCGCTGTTTATACCAAAAGGGCTGCACCCCCAGAGACATCTATAGAATTTTGGGGGAGCCGGGCCAAACAGATTTTGCTGACCCCTGTTCACTAGAGCTTTAAATATATGATTCAGATGAATGAGTGTGGCAGGCACACTCATGCACATTTAAATGTATTTACAACTAATATTCAGGGACAGTGATGTGTGTTTTCAATCTTTAACACCGCATCAACTCACTAATATTTCTGCAAATAATCTCTGTGACGCCCTCCCATTCCTCATATGTGAGGTCCGGTTTTGATATAAAAGAAACTATTTTAATAGATGTTGCATGAAACATAAACACATTTCTCTGCAAAACGTCTGTAAAAGATTCTCACACGTCACCCACATTAAAATATATTAAAGAAAAACGGTAATTAAAAGAATTTGCTTAAAAATCACTCAAGGTAATCAGGGCAGGATTCGGCAGAGCAGAGCTGGCTGTATGTGGGGGAGGGGCGCTAAAAGGTTGGGGTCCTGGGCCAGAGCCCACTTTTCCCAGGCCTTGAAACGTCCCTGTGCAGCCGTGCAGATAGCATGAAAATTGCTGCCTCCGCAGGTGTACACCTTTCATGAAATTTCATCCGCGATCCATGAAGGATGCGAGGGCCAGGCGGGGTCCAATTAGCTAATAGCGGCTTCGCTAATCGCTTGACTCGAGCCCCGGGGTTCAAGGCGAGCGCCTCCAGCTCCTCTGACCTCGACTAGGCGCTTATCGCCGGCTCTAGGTGAAACTGGAAGCGTGCAGGCGAAGGCCTCAAGGTGAGCCTGGCTGTGAGCGAACACAAATAGACTTACTGCAGCCCTGGAAAGACGGCGCTCACCTGGCCGACCTTCAGCTGCGAGGACGAGGGGCGGCCCAGGTAGGTGTTTTTCAAAGCCTCAGGAGGGAGCTGCCCACGGGGGGCTGTACAGATCCTCCTATGTAGAACAAGCTGGCAGGTAGGGCTAGTGATGCCTTAAGACCACAGTTGGCTGCCTCCTTCTAGCGCAAATGACAACAGGACGCCTGGCCAAGTTGATGTAAAATAGGGAGACCTCATCTAAGAATACGTTTTAAAGAATTAAGGGGCATATTTACGAGAGGGTTGCGTCATGATGGCCCCACGCATTGTGGTACATGCCTAACGCAAACCTCTAAGTCAGATTTTTAAAGTGAGTGGCCCAAAAATCTGGAGTAACGCACCACAGCGCAAATCGCTCATTCCGTTAGTCTCCCATCAGAGGGCATTTCATGGGTATTTCCACGCAACTCCCATGAATTTTGACACATTCCTTGATTTACAAGACCTTGTAAATGTGGGAATGCGCCAAAAAGATACCCCTCCCCAGCAGAGGCGAAACAAGGTCTGAAGCACACACAGATGGAGAGATAAGCACCTCAGGATTGATTTTGTCCCTTTCTGCACAAAAACAATCTTTCATGCAACGCAGACACCCTTGAACTATGGTGCAAGGGCACCTGTGTTGGCGCTAGGAAACCCATTGTGCGCCAGCACAGGGGAGAAGTCACCTTTGTGTGTCACCTTTCCCTGTGACACAGTGCACTGCAGCAGCACAGCGCTGTGTGACTTGGCCATAAATATGGCCCTAAGTATTTATGCAGCACATAAACAACAATAAAGTGAAAACAAAACACAAGAAAAATCCCTAGCCAATTTAGAAAAATAAAGTCAACTTTAATAAGTGAAATGATACCAGAATAATAAAAATCTAATCAGCACAATGGGAGACATTTAGGGCCAGATGTAGGAAAGGCTTAGCGACTCGCAAACGGCAAGAAACGCCGTTTGCGAGTCGCTAAAGCCCATATGGTATGTAGAAATGCATTTTGCGAGTCGGAACCGACTCGCAAAATGCACTCCCGAGGCGCAAATAGGAAGGGGTGTTCCCTTCCTATTTGCGAGTCGCTATGGTATGCAATTACATTTGCGACCGCGAAAGCGGTCGCACATGGACTCGCAGTTACCATCCACTTGAAATGGATGGTAACCCAGTCGCAAATGGGAAGGGGTCCCCATGGGACCCCTTCCCCTTTGTGACTGGACCAAAAAATAATTTTTCAGAGCAGGCAGTGGTCCAATGGACCACTACCTGCCCTGAAAAATACCGAAACAAAAGGTTTCGGTTTATTTTTCAAAGTGCAGCTCGTTTTCCTTTAAGGAAAACGGGTTGCACTTTGAAAAAAAAAAAACTGCTTTATTTAAAAGCAGTCACGGACATGGAGGTTTGCTGTTCCCAGCAGGGCTCCATCCCCGTGAGTGCCCAGAGTCGCTATGGGGTCGCAAATTGCGACCCACCTCATTAATATTAATGAGGTGGGTCGCAATTTGCGACCCCATAGCGACTCGCAGAAGGTGTCTGAGACACCTTTCTGCATCCCAAATTGCGACTTGCAATTTGCGAGTCGCTGGGATTCGCAAATTGCAAGTCGCAATTTGGGAAGTTGCTACATCTGGCCCTTAATTTGAAAGATTTAAGTGAAAATAGCAACTAAAAGCACAAAGCGCCACTGGCGGTCATCTGGTCACGCTAGACCAGGGGAAGGTCACCAAAGTGTTCCATTCACATGGCAGGAGGTTGCAAGGAGAAGACTCAGGGCCTCATTACGAGTTTGGCAGTCATGAGACTGTCAAACTTGTGGACGCGGTCTAACCACTGCAGGTCCGGTGGTAAAGACTGCCCCATTATGAGTTGTGCTGTTTGGCGGAAGCCAAACCACTACAACGCCGCCAGCCCCGCTGGTCCGGTCAGACTGCCATTGCCTGAGATGAGCTCCTCCGGTCCGGCAGCAGGCCTAAGGCGGCTGCCCGTATTAGAAGGCAGCGAACCGCCAGTCTTTTTGTGGAGGTCGTCCCTCCATGAAAACTCTGGCGGTAACGCACCCGTCAACAGGAATCCTTATTCCTGTTGCTGGCACACTCACCCCCACATGTCCACACGCATGCAGACACCCCCCACACATCGACACACTTGCAAACACCCCCCAGCCCAACCACACACATACATACAAACACCCCCACCCGCTGTCACACTGACATACACACACCCCCACTCACACATACGCATCCCCCAAATCATTCACACCTGCTCCACATTCATGCACACCTCCACCCCTCCACGCACACATACATTCACAAACTCTCCCCTCTGCATACGCATACATGCACACACACACCCCCGTCTGCACACTTGCACTCCCCATCTGCACGCATCCACACAAACCCCGCTCACTCGCAGACCTGCACACATGCACCCCCTCATCCGCATGCATCCACACAGACACCCCCACTCACTCGCAGACTTGCACACATGCACCCCCTCATCCGCACGCATCCACATAGACACCCCCACTCACTTGCAGACTTGCACACATGCACCCCCACTTGCATGCATCCCAATACACACACCTACTCACTTGCACACCAACACCCCTCTCCCCTCCGCATACATGCAAACACACATACCCTCCATGCACACATACACACACACACGCACTCATGCACACCCATACCGCTACACATACATGCACACACATGCACACAGCCCCCCCCCCCCTTTTCGGACGGTCCCCCTACCTGTCTCGGCGAAGCGGTCGCCCGGGAGGGGATGGGTCTCGGCTTTTTCCACTGCCAGGACAGCACCGGCGTTTAGGTAACCGCTGTGTCGTACAACGTATCGGAATACGCCGGACGGAGTTCTGTTGGCGTGGCAGTGCAGGTGGTGGAAATACCTCTCTTCAACGGTCGGCCAGGCCGACTGGGTTGGATTCTCACCCGTAAATGGGTGGATATCCCAATACACTCCTAATATGGCGGTCTCTGTGGAAAGACCGCCAAAGCTGTAGTGAGGGCCTGAGTGTTGTGGACAGTCGTTGCTGTAGTGCGAGGAGCAGGTCAGGCTTTGTGGATGGACGTCACTGTAGCGTGAAGTGCTGGTTGAGCATCATGGGCTGTCATTGCTGTAGCGCAACATGCAGGACTCGTATTGCTGATCGCTACGGATTGTCATTGTTAACAGTTTTGTGTTGGCAGTTGTTGTGAGTGGAAGACTTTTGGGATGAATGGGCCTGTTTGTGGACTTGAGGAGCCCAAACTTCAATACTTTCACATTTTTGTCTGAAGGAGTATACTCTGATGCCAGCCAAATGGAGGCACCTCTTGGGGATCAGGGACTCACTTCAGCGGAGACCAGCAGGGCTCAGGCACTTCCAGGTACAGGCCCAGGTACGTTCAGTTGCAGCAATTCAGATGGGCAGTTGCAGGGAGGCCTCTGAAGCTTGTTGTGTGCTCTAGCTCAGAACAAGAGGTCAGTCAGCTGACCCTTGGAGTCACTTCAGCCTGGGATGCAACTTTGGTTGCTGCACTGCATTGCATGACTTCTAAGTATATTTGCACCCAAGTCTCAAAACATCTGTGTCCCTTCTGCAAGAGGGACTCATTCACTGTTCACTCAGTGCATACTGTGCACGCAGTGGTGTTTGCAGTCAGAACAGGCTCAGTTGCTTGCATCACAAATAATGCAAATACATGTTAAATGGCATAATGCTAGCCTGAAACAGTGCAAGTCCTCTTGTCTCCTGGTCAGTGCAGAAGTGCTTCTTCCAGGCAGAAGAAAGCATGGCTTCTTAAGGCTCCAAGGATTAGTCAAATCAAGGAACATCAACTTCCAAAGTCCTGGTCAAGCATTTCGCGTTGGGCCATAGATCTCCTTTCAAAGTCAAGAAGAATTCCAAAATATAAAGGCCTGTTTATATGTACAGCGGGTCTAGGACCACTGTACCCACAGTGGTGGTCCAACCACAGATTCCTTGGAGGTGAGGCTGCCAGATTATGAAGCTGGCAGTTGGACTGCCACAAGACTGCTGCAACTGCCAGGATCACAGATCCCGTGGTTGCGGTGGTGCGGAAAGTTGTGGTTAGTCATGGCAATGCCGATGTTGGCACAGCTGTGCTGATCATGGCCTGCCATTCCCACGACCTTTTCGTAGTGGGGACACCATCATGAAAAGGTCAGCTGAAAGGCAGAGAAAGGGCCACAGGGGAGCCCCTGCACCACCCATGCCCATGTCGTGGGCATTCAGTGGGCCACCTTTCAGCACAGTCAGAATGCGCACTGTCTGCAACGGTAACAGAGCGCATTCCAGCTGATGGCACAGATAGTGCGGTGGCATTGACCTCGGCTCTCCCTTAGAGCCGAAGCCAATGGCGTCACACTGCCTGTGCCATCCAGCCTCTGGGAACATCATAATACAGCCGTTGAGAGGCCACCGGCTTGATGGCGCCCTTCCATCTCCTGTATTGGCGGTCCGACAGTCAGACCGCCAAAACTGTAATCTGCTTCTAACTCTTGAGAAGTGTTCATGGCAAAATGGAGGCACAGACAGGATGGTAGTCAACTCAGAAAGTATGCAAATCTTAAAATCTATATTTTCAGACAATTAACGTAGGAGACATCTTTGCTAATCGAGTAAGAAGTACCAAATGGTCAAAAGGCTTGGTGAATATTGAACTCCTGAGCAGGGTCTCTTTAATATTCAGATGGCTGCAAATATAGCAAAGTGTTTGAGGCCATGGATGGCCGCAAGGAAGTGCAAGTGGGCGGACACATCCAATGTTGCGGCATGCTATGTGTCATAGAACAGAAGCAGAGTTACACAATGTCAAAGAAACCTCCTTTCACACAAGAGAAATGAATGGACTGTGAATCACATAGTCCGCTGACCAGAGGTTGCCCTGAAATCATCAGTGGAAACAAGCTCAAAGATGAGAGACATGACTCACATTTACTAATGAACATGCACATTTCAGGTGCAGTAACGTGGTACATCTTCCATAAAGAATACAAGCAGGTGCCTAACTGAGCTCATGAGAACAGGAGAACGACCTTCTCTAGAAACACAAAATAGTTTTTGACAGCTCATAATACTTCCTTGTTTTCACATCTCAAGATGAACACAAGTGCCCTAGTGTCAGAGATGGGCACATTCTGTGGGCACCGGTACCCTGAGCAAGAAAACATAGCTGGAATAGGTTACAGGTATGGTAAAGTGGGCAAGGGCATACAAAGATGTTTTTGACACAAAGCACCCAAACCAGTTTTGGACAGTCCTTGTAGCTTTACAGCAGTAGAATCTGTATGTCTCCCACCTTTCCCAGCGGTGCTATAGGCCTTACAGTCAGGGACACAAGTCAACCTGAATAGAAACTCCAATTTGTGCTGCAGTCATTGTGTCCTTGGAGGGCACCTCTGACATATTGTATGGGCAATCAAGCCTGTGACACCCGCACCTACACACACAAACACACGCATGCACACACAAACACACGCATACACACAGAGACACACACACCCATACACACACACACACACACACACACACACACTCACACCCACAAACTCACACACACAAACGCATGCATGCACACACACACACTCTCTCTTTCTGTCTCTATTTATCTCTGTTTGCACAGATGCCATACAGATGCTACACACCATATCCCATACAGAACTCAGGTGGCAGTGAAGAAGTCTCATAACTGAGGTACTGAAACATTCTCCAAGAGTGTAACGGTACCCCCTATCCTGAGAATTCAGGGAAAAGCCATTGCCCATGAACTAAATATGGAGACATCTACAACTTTCACAATGACATGGCCCGCTGTGGGGAGATAGGTCGCCATTCACTAGAGCTGAGGGTACAATATGTGAGCCCACCTTTACCGGCCAAGCCTTATATTCTGCTGGTTAGCCAGTAAAAATGGGCTAGTACGTTTTTGAGTTCACTGATGGAATAAAGCTAGGACAAGTCAGAAAGAGAGCACAGCTTTCACTAGGATATGAGACCCTTGTCCTCTCTGAATTGTCATGTTTGTTACACAGACCCTGTCCTTCCACTCCAAGCCTACCCAGAATGTAGATTTACTACCACTGGCCATTGCCCTACTGGCCTGGAGACGTGTATGCCAAAATGTTCTTTGTGATGCATTTAATATGAATTTAGCAGAATTTATACGAGCAAACCACTGGGGCAACACATTACCTCAAACCAAGAGACAAATACATCTAGCTTACATTGATAAGAGGGATGGGACTGAGGGCACGAGTATAATGTTAGCCAGGCAGATACATTTTGAAGAAACTGGGTTTATTTCCTTCTGGAGAGCAGAAGGTTGTAGTTCGGTCTAATGTGATTAAGGATGGAGGTCCAAAACCTATATGGCCGTTTTTGCTCTTTTAAATACTTTAATTTCCTAGTACTAGGGGGCTTATGTTCCTGGAGTTCCTGCAGCCTCCTGCAGGTTGCAGTTTGTCATTCAGATATGAAGGTTGGCCTGGATATAATGCTTTATGGGTTAAGCAGTCAGCCTAGAGTCTGATGGCGTTGAACCAACCTCACGCTGTGGTGTTTCACTCCCTGCATCAGCACGTTTACCTCTTTGCTCAGACGTGTGCAACACTGATCTGTACATTGAACCTCAGACTAGAACCCAGATCTCTAGAGTCCAAATGCTAATTTGCACAATTTTACATTTAAAAAGTATATATTATGTTGCCTGGCTTTTCTGTATGTTGTTCAAATCTGCAGCATCATCAATGTTCATTATTTTTGCTGCCACAAACTAGTACTCACAACTGCAAAAAATAATGGAGCAATTTAGCACATACTTAGAACATTTAGGGCTTAATTTATGAGGCCAGTGGCGCATAGCGGTGCAGCAGGTGCACTGCCCTCCGCCACTGGGAAACAGTGAAAATGCACCGTATCTACAAGATACAGCACATTTCTGTCCTCTCCCCTGTGCTGATGCACAAATTGCTGCCATGCTCCACCAATTGCTTTTCTGCAGGACGTGACACCTTCTTGCACAAAAAGAATCACAAGAAGTGGTTTCCTCTTTCCATGTTTACTGCACAATGTAGCACATATAGAAAGAGGAAAACACAGGGAGAAATAAATATATTTTTCCCTTTTGCATCATTCTTACGCTACGACTGAGGTGGCGCAGGAATCTGACGCATTCTCAGACTTGTAAATCTACGAATGTGTCACATTCCTTCCAGTTTCATGTGTGTTGCATGAGAACACCCCAAGCAACACCCATGGAATTCACCTTTCAGGAAGTGTTATGCGTGAAAAGGGTCCATATTTACAAGGCCATGAAATGCCACGCAAGGTGTAAATATAAATATGGGCCGGCACACTGCGTCACCCGAGCATCAAATAAAATTATGCTCTGGTGGCGCAGTGTGCCGTTAGGACCTCGTAAATGAGGCCCTTAATATGATGCTTAAGAGCAACAGCCACTTCCATTTAGTCTTTACCACAAAGTGCTTTAAGAAAGCAGGCTTTACCGCGCATGTGTCTTTACTACGCAAGCCTTTACCACGCATGTCTTTACTATGCATATATTTACCAAGCATAATGATACGTAAGTATATATTACTGTATCACTGAATTATATTTTGGCATAAATTAATTTGTATTTTATTTTTCGTAATTTCAAAGTTTTTTTAATTACTTTTATAATCATAAAAAATGCATATTTGTTTAAGACATGCCAAATACTTTTTTAGGAACATGAAGTAAGGGATCTAGGGGTACAGGTTCGGGGAGTGCACTGATGCTTGGGTATGAATTAAAATTCATGGGTATTATTAATGTATACTTATAAAAATACAAGGCATATTTATTTACAATATGCAAAATAATATTTAGGAGTGGGATCTAAGGGTTAAGGGGAAATGGATAGGGAACTGTATTAATACTCAGCTATAAATTAGAAAATCTGGGTATTAATAATGTGTTTACATTTATAGTTATTAAATTTTCAATGCCTACTTGTTTACAATATGCAAAAAAAACATTTAGGTGCTGGATGTGAGGGATCTAGAGGTAATGGATGGGGAAAAGTATTAATACTCAGGTATGATTTAAAATATTGAAGTATCTGGGTTTTATCTGGGTATTAATAATGTATTTAATGTTTTAATCATTAAAATGACAATACTTAATTGTTAAAAACCTGAAAAATATGCAAAATAGTTTTTAGGATCTAGAAGGGTTTGTTATGGTGGGGAAGTATAATAAAACTAAAGTATGAATTAAAACATGTGTATTAAAATGCAATTTACTTTATAATTATCAAAATTATAACCCATCTTTGTTTAAAATATGTGACCTAATTCTTTACAAGTGGGTTGTAAGGGTACCGGGGTAATGGGCGGGCAAGTATAATAATGCTCAGGTATAAAGTAAAATAAATTAAAATAACTGGGTATTAATTTATTTACATTTTTAATTATTAAAACTCCGATCCACATTTGTTTAAAATATGCTAAATATGTTTTAGGTGTGTGGTGTAAGATATCTAGAGGGAATGGGTGGGGAAGTGTATTAATACACAGATGTGCATTAAAATTCCCAGGTATTAATCATTTATCTAAAATTTCAAAGATTAGAATTAAAATAGATAATTGGTAAAACAAATATGCAAAATATTCTTTAGGAGTGGGATGGGAGGGATCTAGGAGTAATAGGTTGAAAAGGCATTATTATTCTGGTATGAATTAAAACACATGGCCATTAATAATTTAATTACATTTCTAATTATTACAAATTCAATGAATATGTGTTTAAAATATGCAAAATACGTTTTAGGAGATAATGGGTAAGGATGAGTATTGCTGCTCAAGTATTAATTAAAATATCTGTGTTGTAATTATTTATTTAAATTTATATAATAAAACGTAGGATACAAATTAACACACAACTGGTAATACAGGATAATTATTTGAATGATTAATTAGTAAATATAAGTGAAATTAAGATATAATACATAATTAACATAGTATAAAGATTTCTAAAATAAAAACAACATTAAAACTACACAAAATTATTAATCTCATAGTAACAGTTTTTTCAGCACAGTTTAGTCTATTTTTTTTTAAATGTATTCTTTTTTCAAAAAATCCAAATTATAATTCAATGCTTTATTTGATTAAAGTAACTAAAGTATTGAGTAATTCTAAAAGAGTACCCCATTGATTTCTATGGAGGATATTGTCCTTTTTTATGTTTACTTTTTAGATTGGCATTTTTGGTTATGCATTTGTTTCTGCAGTCGATGGAGTGTTCCGTCAAGATTGGAAGCACAGAGGTCTCTGGTCAGGTAAGAACAATCTAATTTACTTAAAACAACATATAGATTACGACATTTATTGAGAGATAAAGGAATGTAGTTAGATGTTAAGTAAAAAAGTATTGTATGTATTATTACTTTTAACCAAGGTTAGGTTTGTAAGTGCACATCAGACCAGGTGTCATTGTTGTTTTTTTTTTTTTTAAGTTTACATTTTTTTTTTTAAAGTCTCAATTTTTGTAAATGGAAAAGAAAAAAAACAACCTTAATATTTCTGGCAGTTTTCTTTTAATCAGAATTCATTTTTTATGAAGAAGATGCTAGCTACAAAGAAAGAAGACAGAGTTAGTGAATTGCATTACTCCTATTTTAAAAGAAAGATGTTAGTTTCTATAATTATAAAAACACTTTGGGGGATTTTTGGACATTGGAATTTTGGACATTGGAATAAATTTGACAGAGAGACACCATGGAACAAAAAAGATGGCAATGTGGAATTAGTCATGTTTTTTTTTTCAAAATAGTTTTTTCTTTAAGAATCGCAAGCATGAAGAAGTTGAACAGAAGGAAGACCCTAGAAGAAATGGAGTTTAAAATCGTGCATGTAATTCAGTTTTTTTGTTTGTTTTTCTTAACACATTTTATTGAGGTATATGTAGAGATTCCAACATGGCCAAAACAGCCCTTAAAGCAAATAAATAGGTGCAGCAAAATATCGTAGACTTAAAATACTACAGTTCTGCCGTTCTCCCCTCCCAGCACCCCCCATCCATCTGCAAAAGGAATTAGAAAAAAGGAAACAAATCTTGACTGCATAGCTTATAACTGTTGATAAGGTATTTTTGGCCTTGGAATATTTTAATTTCATCTTCCAGAAGTTGGTGTATCTGATGGACTTGCACTAATTTAATTCTTCCATATTCTTCCCACCTCTGTCATATCTTTGGGTGTTTTGGGTGGCAACCACTAGCCTTATACACCACAATCTCCAATCTCATGCAGTGTGGAATTCTGTTTTAATATTTTTTTTTTAGATAAAAAATGTTTTCAATAATTGTTTGGGCTGTGGATTCTGGTGCACCCTTATAGATTGTTTGAATACCTGAGACTCTTGGTGAGTGGATACTTAAGTAATCTCTAAGAGTTGAAAAAAAGAAGGCATCACCGGTAGGGAAAATAAATGTATTACAATTGAAACAATTATAAAAAATGCCAATTGAATTGTTGAAATATTTCAAACCAGGAAGGTAATAATTTTAATTTATTAATATTGTTAGAAACACAAGATGTATGCTGTATTGTCAAGGTAGTCTGAAGCTCCCAACATTGCAAACAGGCTTTTAGCCAATCGTCTTTCAGGTATTTCTTTACTTTATTTTAAATCTGAGGATTCAGACTATGGCCCTGATATACTAATATTTAGTGTGACACAATGCAGCAAGACAACTTGCTGGGCTGAGTTGCATCAAAATAAGAGAACAGGAATGTGCCATAATTACTAACATATGGTGCATTTCTGCTCTCTCTGTCTCTGCGCTGTTTCAGTCAGCGCTGCCTAGTACTAACGCAGGCACCCTTAAACTATGGTGGAGGGGTGCCTGCTTTACAGGCATGATTGTTTTTGTGCAGGAAAGGATACCTTCCTGCCCAAAAGAAATCCTTAATGGAATTTCCTCATTGTTCGTGGGCTGCATAATGCAGCACACGTAGAAAGAGGAAATAATGAGGAGAAATAAACATATTCCTCCTCGTGAGGTCTCTGTTGGGATGGCATAACATTTTGATGCATTCCCAAGTTTACTATTCATAATAAATCTGGGGATGCACCAAGTCAATAGGTGGAAGCGTGGAAACACCCACATTCCACCCATGGAATACCTTCCCAATGCAGAGAAACGCAAGGCAGTGACTTGCAGTGCCCTGCATTACTCTAGATTTCCTAAGCTATGGAGAGCTACGCAAAGTGACTTTGCTTTGCTTAGTTAATCTGACTTAAGGGCTTGAATTACCTTGCATTGCCTTGCATGACTCAAGGGCAACAGAAGCCATTAATAAATCTGGTCCCATGTGTCAATGATTGTGACTGTCTCATTTCCTGAAAACTTTGTTCTTTTTTCAAATTGTCCAGGGAATGATTCAGGTTGGGGTTAACTTTTCTGTATGGAATTGTTGAAAGAGCTGTACTGACCCTAAATGGCATTGTTTGTTTTTGCAGCTCCCTGTAAACAGGTTGAGTAGCAGTTCCATCATTCAATTGGAAATCATGGTTTTCTCCTGTGACTTGACATGTTTATATGGCTGATCCTTGGGACTGCAAAATAATTTGGCGAATGGACGGTGGGGAGTTGACTTAACTGTACCATCTATCATCTAGATTTCACTATTTTCAAGGGTAGCAGTATTATGTTGGGTAGCTAAGATTTGTTTGCATGTCTTAGGATGTTTGTCATAGAGTAGAGGAAGAATCTGTTAGTTTTGGAGAACTTATAATATCAGTTGGGTTCATGGGGTTCTAAGCTGTGTATTACTCTCCTGTGTGTGTCAGTGTAGCATTCTTCTCATAGTTTGGATTGTGGGCATATTACTTGCAACATGCATGTGGATGTTCTTGGTTACCCCCCTCAATACTGAGCCACAGGGGTCTTTGGAGGTGGCACCAAGTCTGTTGTTATTTTATACATGTTCTCTAAGTTCTAACTTGGTTGCAAAGGCAGAGCGGTTGTGTTCAGTAGTCATTTTGACAATGTCTATAAGAGTAATCGCTCAGTCTTTGCTACAGGTTGAGAAATAGTCTACACGCCCCCAATGACTCCTGGGCTCAGTAAGTCTCTCCTTGCAATAAATGTACCCACCATATTTAAGTAGTCTATTTCCTCCTTTTGGATTTGTTATATTAGTCCTAGTGTTGATTCTCCATGTGTTGCAGATCTGAAATTTATTAAAAATGTAATAATCATATAAAATTGTTTATCAACTGTCTTACATATTGCTCTTAATCCTGTTAAAAGAAAGAAAAAGTTGGTTATTGTTTAAACCTTCTTTTAGTAAAAGTAAAAATAATATTGCTTTATATTCTGTGGAAGAAAGACAAAAACAGTTGTTTGGACTTAAAAATTATTAATGGTTTGTTCTGCAGAAAATGTTAAGTTGTTTACCTGTTGGTCTTGAGTACTGGGTGTTTGGTCTGAAATTTGTTTTGTATTGTTGAGTGGAATTTTGTTTGGTTGATCTGATTGGTAATTTTGGGGATGATTACGACTTTGGAACGCAAACGCCCTTGGGGAGGAGGCCACCATCAAGCTGGCGGCCTCAGCCCCCCATCGTATTCCGATGTTTTCACTGGGTTGACCAGCGGAAACGGCCAGCCTGGTGGAAACTGGGCGGCGGCACTGGTCTCAGCTCCCTTGGGGAGCTGAGGCCGATGCTGTTGCACTGAAGGTAACTCCAGCACCCTCAGAATGTGCACTGCCTGTCGTAGCAAACAGTGTGTATTCCCAGTGTGCTGACAAGGGAGCCCCTGCAGTGCGTACAACATTGTTGTGGGCACTGCAGGCCCCCCCCTGTGGCCCCCACCACCACCTTTTCACCAGCCTTCTCATGTCGGGGACACTGCCTTGAAAAGGCTGGCGGAAAGGCACCACTGTGGCTGACCACAACTTCGACCGCTGCCAACCCATCGGGATACCTGATTCTGGCAGTGGTGGCAGTCTCCTGGTGGTCCGAACGCCATGACAGAATCATAATCTGGTGATCGGTCCGACCGCCACTGTGAGTTTAGCCGTCTCAAGCTCGTAATCAGGGCCTTTATCTCTTAAAAGACAGTTGATCTTAAAAAAAATGAAAACAATTTTATTTAATCACCAAATTACAATGTTTATATATTGTCTTTTATGATCTGCTTAATCCTGTTAAACAAAGGAAAAAGGTTATAGATTTGTAATACCTTTTTCTGAAAAAAATAAAAAAATTATTTGTTGGAATTCTGTAGAAAGTAAAGTGAAAATTGTTGTCCTTTTTCTTTGTAGTTTTGTACTTTGTAGATGTTTGTGGGAATGTAGGGATTGGAAATCAACCCATGAACCTTGGTGTATGGACAAATACAATAAAAACAAATACTTTTAGGCCTGAACCATTTTCCCAGTAGTGTGTGAAAAGAGAATTAAAATTACAAGGTGAACAGAGACGTTATAGCTGTTTGCCAGAAAAGCACATGCTATGGATTATATTTTGTGAGGAACCAAGTAAGAATATGAAGTCCTATTAGATACATTTTGAATTAGAGGTGGGTGGTAACTTGTATCAAATTACACGATAGTGACTAATACCACCCATGAGTAGGAGTGCAATACGTATCCAATACTGTAATCAATATTTATGTTGTTTCTTTGGGCAAACAGGAAAACCTTACGTGGATTTTGCTGGGAATCTGTTTATTCATATACTTATATGTACCTGTAACATTATAGGATCTAATGTGATATGGTAGGCAACATATATGTGTTTTGTTATTAGGGAGGAACCTGGTATTTGTAATTAATTAATGCAAAGCATCCATTTTATATTTTAATAAATGTTATGTTTAATTCATTTAATTTCAGCCTTGGAGACGCGGCTAAATTCACTGCAAAACTCATGTTCGCTCAAGTTAGCTGTGGATGAAGCTTGTAGGCACTTACTTTATGGAATTATTGTGTCTGAATTGATTGCTTAGATCTTTGTGTGTTTACAGTTGAAAAACTTATAAAGGTATGAATAAGTTTGAGAATAAAAAATACTTTTTACCATAATTATTTACTAGTGACGATTCATGTTATCTAATGTCCGACGATCATTAGAGTGCATTTTGAAATTAATGTTTAAGGTTTGTTTTACTATGATGTTTCCTTTTATTTAAATTGTAAATAATTTAATGCTATTCAGTAACATTTAGGGATAGGGTTATTATTGATCATTAATGACAATTTGTTGACAACAGAAGAGGATGTGAATGAGGGGGGTGATGAAGAGGAGACTTGTCTCCTGAATTGGAACTCCCTGGCAGAATAGACAGCAGTGTGTCTCCACAAGGCCTTTCCCCGCAGGAACTGGCAGAAGGCTGAAAGGAAGTTTAAGTTGCAAATTACCAAGCTCAAGGTGGAGGCAAAGAAAAGGGAAGCTCAGAGAGCCTTGGAGGAAAAGAGACTAGCCATGGAGGAGAGGAGAATGGCACATGAGCTAAGTCTCAGAGAGCTGGAGATCAGAGCTAACCACGTGTAACCAGCGATAATGGTAGCAGCAGACCCAGCGTGCCCTCTGGAGACAAGAAGGTCCACATTCCCAGGGATCTGGGGTCTTATTTATGAGAGGCTTGTACCACTGGACTGTCACTTTTTGTGTTGCTCAGGTGGCGCAAATATCTCTTTGACGTGGAGTAAGGCAAAACAGCGGAAGTCACTGCGTTGCCTTACTCTGTGCCTGGAGGGAGAGCCTTGGGTGAGATTTCCCACTCAACACTCATGGACTTTGACACTGCCCCTGATTTACTTAAAATTGGGGAAGCACCAAGACCTTACACCCCCTCAAGGGAGGCGTAACGAGGAGACATATTTTTAGGTCTCCTTGTTTTTTCCTATTTCCATGTGCGCTGCATTCTGCAGCAAACATAGAAAAAGGAAGATACCTCTCAAGATTGTTTTTATGCAGGAAGGTGCCCCTTCCTGCACAAAAATAATCCAGCATGCTACTCAGACACCCTTGCACCATGGTGCAAGGGTGCCTGCATTGGAGCTAGGCAGCCAAAACTGTGCCAGCGCAGGGGGAAAGGACAGGAATACACTATTACATAAATACGGTGCATTCCTGCCCTTTCACATCCGCATGGGGCAGCGCAGCTAGAAGACTTGTGGCGCGGCCCTTTGCCAATTCCCCATAAATAAGCCCCTTGGTGTCTAACTTTCTTGTGGAAGATGACATCGACAAGTGGTTTGAAGCCTATCAGGTTGCTCTGGAGATGCACAGGGGCTCCTGAGGAGGATTGGGTGGGCAGCTTCTGGAGGCGCATACCTAGTGAAGGGAGTGAATCTGTGGGAAAGTGGGTTGTTGGTTGACTGGGGTGTGAGCCCTGGTCAAGCAACAGCCACAATCCCAGGCAGGCTGAACCACAAAAAGTAATTATGTTAGCGTGCTTAATACTGGTAGCTTGCCACATAAAGCAATCAAGCTTAACTTAGAGGCAATGTGCGAAGTATTTATGCAGCTCTTCGAACAGTAAGAAAGTAAAAACACAACACAGGCTACCAGAGGTGTGATCACAGATTAATTTGTGGTTTGCTTGTGTCTCTCCATGACAAAGGTTGTGGTTGCTGCTTGAGTTTGGTTTCACCCCCTCGATCAGTAACCCAATTCCCTACAGTTGGGGTGAGGATACAGGACCTTACAATTGTGTTTACAATACACCCATTTAACATACCTATATGTAGGGTGTTGGAAACAGTTAGTGAAAACTGTAAGATTAGTAAACTTTGCTAATTACAGTAACTTTTAAGGGTAGGACCTGGGATGGGCAGTGCTTAATTTGTAAATAAAAACGTGCCAGTGCCCAAATCCCTCCTTTAAACATGCGGCTGCTGCAATTAAATGTGCAAGCAGGGAATACTGAGGCTAACCTATGTGCTACGCTGCCACCTAGCGGGACCCCTTTCAGTAATGCGGGGCATAGCACTGATTTAGTGACTGTCTGCACTCATTGACTCTGTGGAGAAGGCCACTACAGACTGTGAAACTTAAGCGCTCTTTAGCTTAGTGGGTAGATCCTCTTGTCCAAGCACCTGTGCATGATGTGCTAATGATCACATGGTCAATTTCTTGAAAGGGTTGCTCCACCATTAATTCTTCTGAGAATGATGCAATGACCAACACTTGGGGCCAGATGTATGATGGTCAGCTTTTGCAACTCTCAAATTGCAGTTTTTAGCGACTCACAATTTGCAAGTCGCAAAAGCTGAAGTACAACAGTCTCAGAGACTGTTTGTGATTCCTAAATGGGTTGCAAGGGACCTGCCTCAATATTTAAGAGGCAGGTCGCAATTTGCAATCCATTTGGAATGGCTGGCACTCACAGGGATGGTGGCAGGCAGGTCACAGGGATGGTTGTCTGCTGTTTCTTTTTAATAAAACAGTTTTTTTTAAAATGCAGCCTGTTTTCCTTAAAGGAAAACAGGATGCATTTAAAAAATAAAAATGAAACGTTTTATTTTTATTTTTTAAGAGTAGGCAGTGGTCCCCTGAGGACCCCTTCCCGTTTGCGACTTGCTTACCATCTACTTGAAGTAGGCAATAAACTGCAATTGTTTTGTGACCACATTCTGGTCACAAAACAATCATACATCCCCCTGCAGTGCACTATTGAGAAGGGACGATCTTGGCAAGCCCTTCCCCGATAGCGACCTGCAAACCCTATTTTACAAAGTAGGCTTGATACAGCCACAACCCTTTATAGCAGTTCCAAACGGCCCGGTTTTTCTTGGCGACTACTAAAAACGAATGTACATCTGGGCCCCAAGAGCTTTATTCAGAGTACCCCATAATCTCCCCGCGAAGATATCAGGGCCAGTTTTAAAACAAGCATTTGCAATGCAATGGGTCTCGCATTTGCTCGAGTTAGAGCTATTAGCATTGTAAACTCCTAACCAGACTTTTCATGCCACATAAATTGAGAATGAAAAGTAAAACAGTTTCACATGACTAACCGGACTTTTCTTGCCATATAAACTGAAAAGTAAAAGTTTCACATCAGTGAGCCGACGGCCGCCATCAGCACAAAGCAGACACACAAAGGGAAATAAAAGTTCACTTGTCGTGAAACCTATCGGCAATAGTGCAATTATCAATGTAACAGGATCGATGTCATGCAAAGCGCTCGACTACTGCCCAGTGAGATCATGCTACGTAGGAAATAAATAGTAAAAGTAGTCCAGAAGCCAGACGGAAAACATGGAGCCTCGTATGTTTTCAGTAGTTGGCCGGTGCACTTGAGGAGGGCTAAGCACCGGAAAAGGCATGACGTATGCATGCTTTTCACTTATAAAAGCAAGCATATTTTAAAAGGTAAGCCCACGAACCAATGAAAGTGACTGACGTGACATGGGCGTGGTTAGAAGCCCAAAGAGATATTACAACAGGGGACGGAGCGCTTTGCGCTCGCCCCTAAAAATAAAGGCCAATATCTCACCGTGAGAAAAGGAGGATTGCAAGTTTGGGGAATATCATGCTGACCTCATAATGATGGGAAAAATTGTAGTTGCCTGGAGAGCTGCCCCTCCCGACAGCTGGTACTGAGGCCCCTAAATGGACAATATTAACACTCATTGTTAAAGCGCCACAAGGCATTGCAAGTTGTAGTGGGCGCTAAAAAATGACCAATATTTGAGGATTCTTGGCTAATGGGCCACACACAGTTTCCTCAATCCAAGCAATTCCCTCCTCTAGTCTATTTCCCCTTTTGAGTGTTTCTGATTCAAATTCTTGAATGTTTTCTAATATTAATAATTCGCAGGCATCAGCTTGAATTGTGAAGACACTAATTATATACATGTTCTACTTGCCACGCGGAAGGCGCAGGATTAATAAAGATGTGTTTGCGGAGACACATGATTATGGAAGAGGAGAGCACATCAAGCGTTAATAAAGCGAGCAAAGAAATCAATTAAATCCCAATGAAAGTCTGTAATTAGAGGAGAGGTGGGAAACAAAGAGGGGATGCGGCACGTGCCAAAAACCAAGAATGTCTTCCAGCTTTTATTTTTCAAATCTGTGTCTCCGCCAAACCTCGAGGCATTTTTGCACTTTTATACCTGAAGACTGCAGGTTCGTACTTATCAATTTGACTGCAAGGGAGGCGAGGTGCGTTTTAGACAGAGGGGCTTGTACTCGGGCTTCGATCTCGTGTTGACGGGAGGGTGAGCGGGAAGTGTCCCTATAGCCATTGGAGAAGCTCTGAACCACCCAGGTCCCACCCACCACAGCTCTGGGCTACCCAGGACCCACCTACCACAGCTCTGAACCACTCGGGACCAACCCACCACAACTGTGAGCTACGCGGGACCAGCCCACCCCAGCTCTGAACCATCCAGAACCTACCCACCACAGCTCTGAACCATTCAGAACCTATCCACCCAAGACCCACCCATGACACCTCAGAACCACCCAGGACCCACCCACCACAGCTCTGAACCATCCAGAACCTACCCACCACAGCTCTGAACCACTCGGGACCAACCCACCACAACTCTGAACCATTCAGAACCTACCCACTACAGCTCTGATCCACCCAAGACCCACCCACCACAGCTCTGAACCATCCAGACCCTATCCACCCGAGACCCACCCATGACACCTCTGAACCACCCAGGACCCACCCACCACAGCTCTGAACCATCCAGAACCTACCCACCACAGCTCTGATACACCCAAGACCCACCCATGGCAACTCTGAACCACCCAGAACCCACCCACCACAGCATTAAACCACTCAAGACCCACCCACCACAGCTCTGAACCATCCAGGACCCAGCCAACACAGCTCTGAAACATCCAGAACCTACCTACCACAGCTCTGATCCACCCAAGACCCCCCCATGACAGCTCTGAACCACCCAGGACCCACCCACCATGGCTCTGAATCACTCAGGACCCACCCACCACAGCTGTGAACCAGAGACAAATCCACCACATCTCCGATCCACCTGCCACAGCTCCGACCCACTCAGGACCCATCCACTACACTACGGCTCTGAACCACCCAGGACCCATCACTACAGTTCTGAACCATCCAGAACTAACCCACCACAGCACTGACCCACCCAACACTCACCCATTACATATCTGACCCACCCACCACAGCTCTGAACCATTCAGAACCTACCTACCACAGCTCTGATACACCCAAAACCCACCCATGACAGTTCTGAACCACCCAAGACCAACCCACCACAGTTCTGAACCACACAGGACCCACCCACCACAGCTCTGATTCACCCAAAACCCACCCATTACAGCTGTGAACTACCCAGGGCCCACCCACCACAGCTCCGATTCACCCAAGATCCAACTGCCACAGCTCTGACCCACCCAGGACCCACTCACGGCAGCTCTGAACCACCCAGAACCCACCCACCACAGCTCTGAACCATCCAGAACCTACCCACCACAGCTCTGAGCTACCCAGGACCCACCCACCACAGCTCTGAACCATTCAGAACCTACCCACCACAGCTCTAAGCCACCCAGAACCTACCCACCACAGCTCTGATCCACCCAAGACACATCCAGAACCTACCCACCACAGCTCTGATACACCCAGGACCCACCCATGACAGCTCTGAACCACCCAGGACCCACCCACTACAGCTCTGAACCACTCAGGACCCACCCACCACAGCTGTGAACCACCCAGGACATACCCACCACATCTCCGATCCACCTGCCACAGCTCTGACCCACCCATGACCCATCCACTACGCTACAGCTCTGAACCACCCAGGACCCATCACTACAGTTCTGAACCATCCAGAACTAACCCACCACAGCTCTGATCCACCCAACACTCACCCATTACAGATCTGACCCACTCACCACGGCTCTGATCCACCCAAGACCCACCCATGACAGTTCTGAACCACCCAGGACCAACTCACCACAGTTCTGACCCACCCAGGACCCACCCACCACAGCTCCGATTCACCCAAGATCCAACTGCCACAGCTCTGACCCACCCAGGACCCACTCACAGCAGCTCTGAACCACACAGAACCCACCCACCACAGTTCTGATCAACACAGGACCCACCCAAAACAGCTGTGATCCACCCACGACCTGCCCATCACAGCTCTGAACCACGCAGGACCTACCCACCACAGCTCTGTAACACCCAGGACCCACCCTCCACAGCTCCAATTCACCCAAGATCCAACCAAAGCACCTCTAAACCACCCAGGACGTAGCCACCACAGCTCTGAACCACCCAGAACCGTGCCACCACAGCTCTGATCCACCCACAACATGCCCACCACAGCTCTGATCCACCCACGACAAGTCGACCACAGCTCTGGTCCACCCACAACCTGCCTACCACAGCTCTGATCCACCCACGACACACCCACCACAGCTCTGATCCACCCACGACATGCCCACCACAGCTCTGCTCCACCCACAACAGCTCTGATCCACCCAAGACACGCCCACCACAGCTGTGAACCACCCAGATAAAACCAGCCTGCGTTGTTCTGCTCTGGCTTTGCTGTCTTTATTTTTCAATATGTTTGCTATTTTCCTTGAGTTGCGAGTATTATCTGTGAATCGCAGCTGAAACCACTGTATTAATATTTAGTTACATACATGGATTTAACCCAGATCTGTGACTGGGGGTGAGTGTTTGAAAAGTTCTAGCACTCCGTCCATTATCTTGTTGTGTTGCTCAATCAGAGACTGCTCATGCTGTTGAGGAGGAGTGCAGTGTTGTTGTCGTTGGGGTCATTGATGTAGTAATTTAGGTTGCCGTGGAAGATGTAGTCTTTGGAGTCTAAGGTTAGGGGCACAATGAAGTCTGCGATGGTGCTGCAGAACCTGGAGTGCGGGCCTGGGGGTTGGTGTGTGAGGGTGCCTCTGATGGTTGATTTGTCATCTATGTGGAGCTTGAAGTTGAGATGTTCCATGGGGGTGGTGGTGTTGTCGGTGGTGGTGGTGCACTGTATGGTCTCTTTGTGGATGATGGTTGTTCCTCCTCCTGGCTTCTTGGTGCAGTCCTGGTGAGCGATTTTATATCCTTCAGGGATCGCTGTGGCAATGTCTGGGGCAGATGTGGGGTTGAGCTAGGTCTTGGTGAGGAAAATGATTTTGGGTGTGAGGGTGGTGATGAGGTCCCATATTTCGGTGAAATGCTTTCATAGTGAGCGTGTGTTGAGAAGGGAGCTGGTGTTTTTGTTCAGGTGCTGTCTGTGGTGTGTTTGGGGTGGGGCTGGTCGGTGGGCTAGTGTGTATGCTGTGGCAGGTGAAGTGGTAGTGAAAGGCCCTAACATGGAGCATGGGTCAGTGTGGTGGCAGTGTTTGTTACAGCGTCCTCGGTTGAGGGTGGGGAGCTCAGCGATGGTGTATATTCTGGGGGAGGGATGAGCAGTGGTTGTGGCACTGGGCGCAGTCCAGGTGCAGACAGGCACCGACAGGGTTGCCTTTGGTGGGCTTTTGGTGTGCCAGCAGCACGTCAGCAGCGCGCATCCGCTGTGCATGTCCGCCGCGCAGTTGCACTGCGGCCTGCATTAAGTAGGTCCTGGGGGGAGCAGGGCTTCCGTTGGCAGGAAGAATGGTGAGGGGAAAACTCAGTTGGAAAACGCCAGCGGGAAAACCCAGGCAGCTGCGCTGTCACTGGATCAGTATGGAACAAACAGGAACCAGAAGCCACAGGCAAGTGGCAGACTAGGTGTCCAGGTGCCTACACCATAGAGGTTTAAGCACTATACACAGTGGGGTTCACCTGGAGCTCTTGATGTGGAGGACTGGGTGACTGTGCATTCCTATTTTGGCAGTTACATGGGGTCCAAGAACTAATGAGCTAAAAGGTGTAGAGGAGTGACAATTATATAGTTTCATTGCTCACTCCCTATTACATAGTTAAAAACATGAAAGAGCCTGGTGGGACTGTACAATGAAGGTGCTCAGTGTTATGTCAACATGCTTCTGCCAACTATTGAAGGCCAGGTAAGTTCACGGCATTCATCACAGCAAGCAGGTCCCTTTAGTTCCCATTGTCAACCATGTCTAGTTTGCAAAGCGCCAAGAGTCTGATAATAAGTCGTGACAGAGAGTTAGACCACATCTTGCCTGCTCTGGTGCAGCCATATTTGTTCCTTGTCACCTGTGGGAAATATAAAATTCAGAGATGCTTTGATTAGTAGGCACATCCCAAATTGATTATTAGCATTTCATTGTAGTGGAGCATGTGTGAGCACTTCACACCAAACAATGAGCCTATACACTGCACCACAAACCTATTACCATTACCCTGATAGTGCACTCTTCACGGAGTCCTGTTCATTCTCATCAGTAGTATTGCATCCTCACTGTGGTGGGCCTAATATGGGCCATGTGGCTCAGAGCTGTGCTGTTGTAGCTGTAATAATATAGATTACATCTTCATTGGTTTTCTAAGTTAGTCTTCTTGCAAAAGTCAATTCACAGTAGCCTGCTGCTTTTGAGTGGGTGGCTTATGTCTCTCAGGCCCGATATAGAGTTTGACAGAGAGGGTACTCAATTGACAAGGTGGCCGAGTACCTTTCCGTCATACTGAAAGTCAGCTCGCTTCATTTAGAGATGGGCAGACCTTCATTATGTTGGTGGTGGAGACTACTCTGTGCCCACCATTGACATTAACTTCCAATGGCCCGACAGAGCAAGGGTCATCGGAAGATTGGCTATGGGTTTGCCCACCCGATTTAGAGTGGGTGAGTACATGGCCACTTTTTACTGTCTGCCACTACCAGGTACAACTGGGCAGAAAGGGGCAATGAAAACTGCAAAATGCCCCCTAGTCATGGGAGAAAACTTCCATGACAAGGGTGAATTGCTTTTCTCATTTTCTAAAACAAAGTCCCTCTTTGGGTTTTTGCTTTGGATAATAAAATAAAAAAACAGTGTAAGTTTGCCATGAGACTTCCTCATGTTGATGGAACCATCTGTCACATTTACAGTGCATTGACAGGCACCGCTGTGACAATAGTTCTTGCCAAGACAAGAGATGTCCACTGTGCTCGATGAAAATCCAAAAATCGCCAGACAGGGACTCCAGTAAAACCCCATCCTCCAAACTCTAAATGAGGCCTTTTGTGATGAAGTTGTCACAGTATAGGTGATCAACACTTTGGCCACAATGGCCTGAGGTCTGATATGCAGTGAAGACACAGCTTCAAGACTAGATTATTTAAAGTGTGGTGCTTCGACCATACCCCTGAAAGGGAACGGCCATCCCACGGTTCCTCGTGATATTACTGCATGGCATGCACCGCTTCAGTGTCTTTACAAAACAGGCCGCTTTGGATCTATAGAGTGGCAACCATATCAGAGCAGGAAGTGGTAAGTGGTAAGGGAAAACCTTCTTATTCCTGCAGGAGAAAACAGCGGTGGAATTTCCTAAACTAAATGTACAGTACACAGTAGTAAATTCTACTGTGGATTCTTGTTTGAAGTTTGAACTTGCTCTAGAATTGAGAATTGTCTCACCCTAAGAGGAAGGTAATTTGTAGTCCCCTGGCAGGATTACCATTTCCAAGCTACTCCTACAGGAGGGAAATTCCAGCAGAATATGTTTCATCGGGAATGAATCCACCAACTGAAGTTTCACCATTGTCTCCACCGCTTATACCTAACACCCAAATAGAAATCAGGATGTTACTCATTTTTCATACTATTTGCTTCTCCAGTTGACTTGCATTGAGTTAATCAGGAACTCATGTGAACGATTTGTCTCATTCACCCTAACTTACACAGGTGAACTTTTTTTTTTTCTATTGCTTTTCTTCAGCTATTTGAGATTGTTGATTCAGAATTAGTTAATAAATGTTGGCTTTTTGGTGAATTTTATCTATATAGTCATTTATTCTTTTAACTTTATTGCTTATTGAATTTTTGTCCCTTGCCCCCAGCACCTCCCTCAGAGTACACTTGAGCATGGCCCATCGTACTGAAAGGTGAGACAAGGATACTTATAAAAAAATCTTTGGTTTTCCCTGAGTGGGCTTCACAGAACAGGCTATTGTGAAAATGAAATGAGCCGACTGGCTCATTTAACTTTCACTGCTAGGTGCTTGCGGGGCAGTCTCAGCCCTCCGACCACCGATGCATACGGGAGGGGTATCGTTGGGCAGGGGAGAATCTCCCCTTTCTAATGGTATCTTTCCCAAGTGGTACCCTGCTTGGGCATTGTGCACGGGGGAGATACCCAAGCAGGGATCCACTCAACTAGCCACCAGGGATTTAGATTTAGTTCTGGGTAGGAGCCCATTGGGCAAGGGTCACTCCCCATTATTATATTTTGGCAATTTTTTGCCCCCCCAAGAGCAAATCGGCCATAGTTTCAGGCCAATCTGACCCCAAGTGGGGGCAAAAAAACACTAGACATCAGGCCTCGGGAAGGGTCTCTTGCCACTATTAGGGCTTTATTTTTGCCATTTTCTGCCACCCTGGAGGCAGATCAGCAATATTTTTAGGCTGATCTATCCCCAAGGTGGCAGGAAACTACTAGACACCAGGGATTTGCACAGAATACATGTTAGGGAGCGACCCCTTGGGCAAGGGTCACTGCACATTATTGGAGCATTATCTTGGCTGTTTTCCACTCCCCTGTGGCAGATCAGCCACAGTTTTAGGCTGTTCTGTCCCCAAGCGGGCAAAAAACACTAAGCACCAGGGATAGTTATTTTAGATGGGGTGATAAGGGCTGCTCTCCATGATTGGGGAAGTGTTTTGGCCATTTTCTGCCCCTCCCTTGGGGTAATATCATCCATTTTGTAGTCCTATCTGCCACAAGGGGGGTGGGAAACCACTAAACATCAGGGAATACGTTTCTGTATGTGAGAGAACTAGAGTTTGGCTGACGGTCTGTGTGTACTGGTGCTTGGCTGGGGTGTTTGTGGATTTGTGCATGTCTGGTGGTGTGTGCAGACTGACGCTTGGCTGGTGGTGTGTGTACACTGGCTCTTGGCTAGCAGCGTGGACTCGTGCTTGGCTGGCGGATGTGTGGACTGGCTCATCGCTGGTGGTGTGTGTGACTGACAGTGTGTGTGGACTGGCTTTTGGCTGCCACTGTGTGTATTGTCACCAGCTGCAAGTCACTACGTATACACACACCTCCCACGAAGCCCCAGTCCACACATTCCACCAGCTTACAGGCGATGTGACTGTTGTGTCTGAACTGGCATTTCACTGGTTTTGTGTGTGGGCTGGAGGTGTGCTGATGGCTGGTAGCCAGTATATGTGTTGACTTGCTTGAAGTATGTTTGTAAGTTGTCTGAGGTTTGGGTGTATGGAGGTGTGATTGGTGTGTTAGTCTCTTAGGGGTATGAGAGTGATGGGCCCTTGAATGGCGATGTTTGTAAATGTAAGTGTTTTATTGTGTTGGGCCCGCATCTGGCAGTGTGAATAGTTTTCTGTGTCTGACGCATGAAAGGCATATAAATGGACTGTAAATTGGTTGGTGTCTTGAACTGTCCTTACAGCTCATAACTCTGTAAATCAGTGGTTCTCTATTCAGTTGTAAAAATTATTAACAATGACTTTTGCAGATTTTATTTCATAAAGTCGTTGGTGAATAAAGTTTTTTTATGAACCATTTACTTACGCTCATGCCAAATCCAACCAATATGCCCGTGATTTTCTAGTGGATGGGTGTGCAATAATGTTTTGGTGTTATTTTGCTTTACACTGTCAGTGTATACTCTCTCTGTAGTGAACACCTTCTGCTCTCACATCGTTGTGGAAATAGATCATTAAGGGAATAATATGTGGTTTGTTTTGTGTTTACTTACCCAGAAGTCTTCATAAATTTGATTAATTGACAAGAACTTCTTCCATTTTTTTTAAAAACATTTCTGTGTGGGAAAGTTGAGGAATGATAGGGTACAAATTTTCTAGCACCCATCGTTCCCCCATGTGTCTAGATAAAAATGCTACCTCACTTGAGTTGTTTGGCCACCTGTCCACGACAGGGAAGGACCCAAAACATATTGTGGAAACATCAAAATGATCTATCAGAAAACAATCTAGTTTTGTAGGAGAGGCCACCTGCATTTTTTGGTCCCGGGCTTGGTGGGCATCTAGGGGACAATACCAAACTCAGACATTTACGAAAACTAGGCACCCGAGGGAGACCAGGGAAGTGTGGCTTGTGCAGATCCCCCAATGTTTTCTTACTCAGAATACCTTGCAAAGATGTAATTTTGAATAAAAACACTATTTTTTCCTGCGTTTCTGTGACTTAAACTACAGGAACGTGCAGGGATCAACAAAATTCCTACCAATCAGAATTCCCCCACTTGTCCTGATAAAAAACACTACCCCACCGGTGTGCCTGGCCTAGTGCCCGCAACGGGAATGGTTCAACAGTAGCCTCCATGCATGGATACAATATCTGGATACAAAGTTATGGAGGCCTAAGCACAAACTACCCCAAATAGCCAAAAATGTGCTTAGCACTCAGGGTGAAAGACCTAGCAGTGAAAGGGTGAACCATGCCCCCCTTGCCGATGCCTTAAAAGTGGAGAAGGTACTAGTATTCCTAGAGAAGTTAAAGGCAACAGTCAGACAAAGCTGTCCTGTAGAATGGCCACAACATGGAATATCTCAAATTGACAGACCATCTGACCCATCTCATTGTACCTCCTGAGACACTCAGGGCCTCATTTACAGGAATAGGATGCATCGTTATTGATGCGTCAGATTTTTTTGCGCCTGCTGCACATCCCCTACCGACGCCATGGATGCGCTGTATATACAATATAAAGCTCCATGGCGCACGTTTCCACAGATGCATCAGAATTCATGTGTATCTGTATGCGCTAAACTGACGCATTGCTCAAGTTGCATCGTTAAACTGATGCAACTCCAGCAATGCGAGGAGAGTCAGGAGCAGGCGGTAAAACTTTGACACAGTGACGTCGCAGAATGACGCAGTGAAAAGTTATAAATTTCACTGTGTCAGTTCTACTTGACTTTTTCTGAGGGAACGCCTACCCTGCATACATTAGACCTGGTGCAGCTAAAATGTGGCACAAGGCTTTACAAACTGGTGCATTAGGCCCAATGCATCCGTTTGTAAATATGGAGCAGTGTAGTGCACTGCTAGCGGCACTGCTGTGTCAAAAAACAATGACGCAGCGGTGACACAAAGGACTTGTAAATGACGCTCTCAGTGACTCAACAACGATTCAGGGAAAATGGAAGGACAAAAACAATTTCATCTAATCCACATGTCTACTTCACCCATGTGACTTGTGACTTCATTCATGTCACTTGTCAGACACTGCAGTGACATGTCACAACCACTGGGTGGTGTTAAAGTGTCCAGTGTCCAATTAAGAACCCCTAAGGATTTACAGGCAACCTGCCAGCCATCTGACTACAGAGGGGACTGGATGTAAAGCTCCCACAATGAATGGTACAACATTTACACTCCCTAAAGTAAAAAAAAAAGCACATTCACTGACACACCTCTGATAATAAATAGCCGCATGGACAGCTACACAGATCCCCCCGGTGCAACTGCTGCATATGATATTCGGTATAATTCCTCTTCCAAGTCTATTTTCCTGTCTGTTGGAGTGTGAAGAGCCTGCTGCTGTAGGCCCCAGTACCAACAGTGGATGAGTAAATGCATTTAGACTGTTTCTAATTGACTCCCTGGCACCTGCCGCCAGTCTATAGTCGTGCCTCTTATCTCTTGCTGTGTTTGTACCTTCAGCTACATTTACAAAAGCTTTTATTTAATCAGTGCTAGCCTGCTTTGTGCAGCCATGTTATCTCCATCTTGATATCTGGTGCCTCAGCTGTGAACAGTCCACTTAAGTGGAAATATGCCACTTTCCATCGTCTGTGAGCCTTCTCTTAAGATACATATGTTATTTCACCTTGTGAAGGAGGCAAGGATGTGCTCTGCTGTGTAAATGAAAGAGGGGAACCCTGCACACAGTACACTGATGGTAGTCTGAGATGCCCTTGATACCCAATGCTCCTTGGCCAGCTTCCTCTCCACCCACCACATGCACGTGCACATACACACAGACAGACACACGCACATACACACACACATACACACGTACAGGCACACCTACACACACACAAACACATACACACACCCAAACACACACATACATTCAGACACATACATACACACACACATGCATACACACACAAACATATACAAACGTACATACACACCTACACACACACAAACACACACATACATACACACACATACACACACACACACAAACACACACATACATATCAAACCTGCATGCACACCTATGCACAAAACACACACTCTCTTTTCCTCTCTCTCTTTGTACCCTGCACCTCTCTCATTCTCTCTTTCCCTGTCCCCGCCTCCCTCTCACTTTTTCTCTTTTTTTGTCTCTTTCTCTGTCATTCATGTCCCAGGCTCCATACATATTTAACCCATGTGTATTGTTTGACCTTCAGTACATCAGTAAACCTTACTATCGCTCTGATTCACAATACCAGTGAAACACCTAAGTGGACCAAAGACACTCACATTTCCTGCTTTATTAGTCTATGCAACCAAACATCCTCATGTGTGGGCATTCAGCATCCCAGGGTGGTGATGCTTTGACAAGTAAATGACAGACCACAAACGTGTACATTTTCGGTCATTCAATCACGTTTCCAGTGCACACTCCTAATCTTGATCCAGTCGAAGATTTACTAGTTTCTAGGGCAGGAGTGAGGGCCCACTATAAGAAAAAAATGCTATCCATTAAGTTTGAAAAATCCTGAATCTCAATTTACAAAATGATGCGTACTATGCATTTCCATTATCAATAAGCAATTAGGACTTGCTTTCTTATACTGTGGTTAATTATATGCAATTCATAGATATTTGTAGATTACAAATCCGGTCGCAAAATGCACATTTTTGGGGAAAATAGATAACCAAATCGCAAAATAGGCTCTGTGCATACCAAAATGTTGTTTTCCTGTTGCAAACGTTCCGATTCTGCGAATCGGGCTGTTTGCTACAAGAAAAATGGTACGTACATGTGCCCCTTTGTACATGTGGCCCAAAGTGTCAAGGAGTTGGAAAGGTTTGCTGAGGACAGTCCCTCCTGGCCCCTGGTGACCCCAAAAGGGAAATTCTGGCAAGGAGTGCAGGAAACAGATCATTGCAGTCTGTGCTGCGCGGTGCAGCATTCTAGAGATAAGGAAGCAAGGGCATGACCTCAGGGCACGACCCAGGACAAAACAGCTACCGGGGTAAAGAAAGGTGCCTACACTGCTGGAGGGCCATCCACTTCCGCCACCTGCTGAGCAGTGGCGGCCGGCAGCTTAAGGAGGGAGGGGGTGTGGGCGGGAAGCACACACACACACTCACTCATTCTTTCACACACACGCACGCACATCCATTAATGACACTCATAACATTCAAACATGCACGCACGCACCAAACATTCATTTTAAAAGTTCACACACACTCATTCTTTCACACACACAAGCATGCATGCACATCCATTAACAACACTCATAACATTCAAACATGCACGCACGCACCTAACATTCATTTTAAAACATCACACACATACACACTCATTCTTTCACACACGCACACACATCCATTAACACTCATAACATTCAAACATGCATGCACGCACCAAACATTAATTTTAAAAGATCACACACACTCATTCTTTCCCACACACACATGCACGCACGCACATCCATTAACAACACTCGTAACATTCAAAAATGCATGCACGCATCAAACAGTCATTTAAAAACATCACACACACACTTACCTTCAGCCTCGGAGGTCCCAGGAGGGTTGGGACTGCTGCCTTCCCTCACTGCCTTACCTTAGGTCAGCCAATGAGGGAAGGCCACAGTCCCAGCCTCGTCACAGACTGGGATGGAGTCAGTAAGACTGCTGACCCCACTCCACTGTGTGACGAAGTGTCACTGATTGACACTCGCCCTGGGCGCTTCAGGGCTTAAACCTGAAGCGCCCAGGGCAAAGTCAATGGGTGACGCTTTCCTCGTCACCCGCGGGAGGGCCTTGAGGCACCTTTGCTGAGCCAAGGAGGTCACGCCCCTAGGAGCTGTGACCTCCTGAGCCCAGCAAAGTTCAGCTCAGGCAGCCAGGAGTCTGCGCAAATCACGCATGTCTGCTCCTGGCTGCCTGACCTGAACATGAAGAGTGACTGTCAGGCTGACTTTTGTTCAGCCTGACAGACACTCTTCATGAGGGGCAAAAGGTAGGGGGCGTGGCCCCTCCGCCCTAAAGGACGGGCCGTGCCTGCTGCTGAGGACCCGAGAGGCTCAACCTTGAATACTGACACTCGCACAGCCCCTCCTCACCGTAGTAACAAGAAAGCTGCGTCTTTAGTACTTAATGTAGATCCCCATAGCACATCTGGACAGCACTGTAAACACAGAATCTAGGCCCTGATTCTGAAAATACTGGTGTGATGCATGATGGGAGATGTAGTTGTATATTAAAGTGCATGCAAGCGGCTCTATTTTGTTGAAATCAAAATGTAAAAATACTATACACTAAAAATTGATGGTAGAGATATGAACATAAAACATCCATACATAATATTCAAGCAAATGTCACAAATCATGCATCGGCGATTTAACAAAGAGCCCTGTTTCATCTACATGGGAGACACCAGAACACGAGGAAGAGGGTGGAAGGTAGAATGTGATACACGGGGGAGCCCAGTACTGCACCTCTAGTGCCCCCCCACCGGTGAACCAAGAAGATTTACACACAAACACACCACAAACACTCGAAACACACCTACTCACCACCTTCAGTGTGCCAGACAAGATGAAGGCCACTTGTTTGGCTACTGAGATTCCTAACAGGAAGTTGGGGTGAGGTCAAGGCCTACAAGAGGGTCAGCTGAAGAAGGAGGCATCCCATCTCCCATGGAAATTCGTGCTCTTGAAGGTTCAATGTTCCAATGAAGCAGATAAAAGCAATGCAGGGACATAAGCAAGACAATTGGTGGCTCACAAAAAACATGTAAGAGACCTTCAGGAAGGTGATGAAGGGAGGTGGTCAAAGGCCAAACAGATACAGTGGCCCAGATTTAAGACCCCTACCGCCTCCTTTGAGGCCAAAATCACTGCACCATATTTACAGAGTGGCGCAATGCATGCATTGCGCCACTTTGTAACCCTTTGCGCCACATTATGCCTGCGCCAGGCATAATGTATGCAAGGGACTGCAAAAATGCTGCAAAGAAATCGAAGAGATTAACTCCTCTGCTGCTCACATCCCCAGCAGCTCCTCCATTGCTCCCTCTCCCCATCACGATCCTTTAAAAACATTTGTTTTTTCATTTTACTTGATTTGCCCAGCAGCTGTCATTTGGTGCACGGTTGCTCTTATTTTAAAAAAGGGTTTCAAGCATGCTTGATTTCATTATTTTAAATGTACCCCTCTAAGAAATAGCTGCTATGTACTAAGAGATAAATGAAAAAAAAATGAAGTGGTGATCACGTAATGCCATATGCGCACAGATACGTCATCATGCTGGGCCACCATTGCGTTATGATGCGCACTTGCGTTTTCACATGGGCACTTGATTTCATTGCTTTTGATTTATATTTCTGGCCTACACTGACACAACATTGGCAAAAACCACTACAAAACCAGTCAGTTGAAAACACAAAACTATTGGTTTTGCCAATGCTTGTTGAAGCACTATGGCTGCTGCTCTCACGCTCTCTGACAGCTGCCTAAATTGTGGTAGTTTGCACTAGCCCCTCACCTTTTCCCATTAGTCCTAGGGTTGAAGCTGTGCAGAAAAGAACACAAATTGTGACTGGCACATCTACTGCGTGATTGACAGCACAAGACACAGTCAGATCCATCACTAACATTCACACTCTATGGGACAGATTTAAGAGCCCTTAGTGCCTCCTTGCACCACATTAGTGTAATTTTTTAATGCTAATGTGGCCCAACGAGGCAAAAATCGCTGCAGAAAATTTCCAAAGTGGCGCAAAGCATGTGCATAATGTATGCAAAGGGGGCATTTCTCGTCGGGGGAGGGGAGGGCGAAAAAATGGTGCAAAGAAATCTAAGAGATTTCTTTGAACATTTTTTTCTGCACTTTTAACGCCTGCTCAGAGCAGGCATTAAAAGGGGGCACATCAATGTTTACAATGGGCCACTATGTACTGTTCGGGGTTAGCGCCAACATTGACAGTATTACCCCCTACCCTGCGCCATGGTGTGCCTTATTTTAAATACGGTGCAATCATGGTGGTGGTAGTGGGGTGCTGAGGGGCACAAGAAAGGTTCGTAAATCTGCCCCAGTATTTTATACCGGTGGTGACAGTTTTATGGGATGCCCACCATGACGAATCTGGAGACAGACACAGACATCTCCCTGGCAGGTAGATGGGTGTGAAATGTCCGTCAACCAGATGTCAAGGGCCACTGGAGTTTTGTCACATGAAACTGTTAACCTGCAGGTAGAAATGGGTCAATTTAGTGGTGACGTCACAAAGGGTTTGGGCCAGGAAATGGCTGTCTTATGACCGCTGTAAACAAGTCAGGTTACTTCCAGGGAGCAGGCTGGGCCTACTGAAAGGGAGGGGACCTCTGGACACAGCAGTATGTCTGTCTGGCCATTACCTGCCCTACAATGGGCAGCTGCAGGTATCTCAGCACAGAGGGCAAGAGCTAGGAGGATGAGGAGGCAGAGGGGGTGATAATACAATTATCAGTAATGTCTGTTCTTTCTCTGGGCCCTTCCCTCTGCGGCTCTCGAAGCACCGCTCAGGGCACAATGGCAGAGCACGAATGAGCTGTGGGTACTGCCAGAGTATTGGGCTGTGAGTACCTGTGATTAAGCAGTTTGAATTACATAGCGCCTGGATGTTGAGAGACTGCTGCCTTTTTCAGTTTAGATATAGATATTCACTGCCAAATGATGGAGATACTTAGGCATGAGTTCTATCAACGCAACCAACAACTTGTGAGAATCGTTCTATGTGGTAAGGTTTCATTGTAGTATCCTGCAATTTCTGTTGTGTATTTTAAAAAATAATGTGAACATATTTCCTGGATAAACGGTACATGGATAACTGCATTTTATTAAATTACACCTGCTACTGCAATTGTGTCCCGGTAACTCGCTGGAGCTAGCAGATGTAAGGAGGACGCAACCTGAACAAGACCTCAAGACCTGGCTCTTTGACTGATCCTGAGCACCCCCCTCCCTCCCCCAGCGCCTTGAGACCCTCACGGGTGAGTAGCCGCGCTTTATAAATCCCTGATTGATTGATTGAACAAGAGTAGGTATTGTCACATTACGCTGGGTGTTTCTAGCCAAAACTGGGTTTAGATCATCAATGACCCCATTAATACTCACCTGTGCAACCTATACTTCCCATACATTTCCTTCTCAGTTTATACAAAATGTGTGATATACTGCCTGCATGGTCTCTCCTTTATGTCCCTTCTCCTTCGCAAGACTCTCAAAGTGCACCTTCCCTCCACCATACTGTAGAGCGTTGCCATTCTGAAAAAGTGTACTGCATTCTGTGTCTCCCTTTACACTTCGTTCAGGGTTACCATCCGCTTCCACTTAGTGGTGCATTACATTTGCTAAGTGTCCATCCTATGACTGTAGGAAATGTGCATCTTTTGAGTGATGTGCTCTCAGATTGTTGCCCAAGCTGTTTTTGCTGGCTGTACAACCTTTAGCAAAGTGCCTGCACTCCCCTCTTTTTAACATTGTTGAATTGGTATAAGTTCAGTTGGCAAGTTTGACTTGCTCATAAGTCCCTAGTACATGGTACAGGGCGTAGCCAGTGCCTGCAAGGTAAATGCCACCAGTGGACTGCAGTACCTTTTCTGCCTTCCACTTCAGTGGCAGCGTAAACATGGCTTCAGCCCTACCTTTATAGCTTGACTAAAGCAGTTTTTGAAACTGTGATTCGATGTGTCAAACAAAACTCTTTTGACATGTCTAAATCATCTTTTTAAATTTTAAGTCACCCCTAATGAGGCCTTATAACCCATAAACCAGGGTTCATGGTTTTTACAAGTAAGACCTACAGAAATGTAATGTTAAATGTCCTTACAGTGACTAGCACCCAAAAGCTATTTTCACTGTAGCAAGGTTGGCTGTTCCACAGAAAAACATTAGGGTGCCCTATTAAACTTAATAATGATATCTGTGGATAGCAAACACCTAGAAATGTCATTCATGGACTCTTTGTAATGTCTATTACAATCACAATTCAATTGTGAAGTCAGAGTTTTAATAAATGTTAAGGAAAAGGTTCTTTTTGAAAGCTAGCATTTCCTGCCTAAATCTTCTGGGGGCTAATTTCCATTTGCCTACAGATGCAATACTCTGAGTGATCAAGCCCTGATTGAGGTGTAAAAACTGCTCCCATAACAGAGAAAAAGGCCTGCGTGTGGGGAAGTGTTTGTCTTCCTCTGGCAGGATGCAATTCAGGCAGTGCACAGGGACTTAATTAACTTGAAAGGGGCTTCCCCTGTCACCGGCAAATGTCAGATGACACCTGCACAGTCCACTTCATTGTTTCCCTAGTCAGCTTGAAGTGATCACAGAGAAGGGGTTGCTCATTGCCCTGGCCACACATCTGGGGTGGGCACGCAGGCTCTGCAAAAGAAGAAAGGGATTTCACCATCTTAGATTTAGGCAGAGAAGGGCACCATCAGATTGTTTGTAGTGGTGCACACCAAAAATGCTGCAAAGGTCGGTATGTAAGAGCCAGGAACATTTACTCCATTGGTTAGGAAGATGCCAAGAGTCACCCCACACATGGGCTGGTTCCAGGCACAAGTGTAGCTTCCCCAGTAGCCTGCTCTGAACACTATTGGCCCTAAAGAACATCAAAACAGGACTGAACTTGCTTCTGAGAAGAGCCCTGAATGATTGGATCTGCTCTATCCTTTGTGCCCAGGACAAAGAAGTGGACCCAAGGGTCATAAGGCTGACCTGCTGTTCCAGCTATAAGGACACAACAAGGTACAAGGGCCCCTTCCTGCCACTGCCCAGCTGACCAGCTCAAACTGGACCTGCACTGAACCCCACTGCTGTCCTCTGCTAGCTTGAGTCCTGACCCCTAAGTGATGTGTCTGAGGTCCTTGAACTCTTGGCTGGATATGGGGGAATTTTTTATACCACCCTTTAAGACCTCGGTCTTACAAATATTTAGGCTCCAAAGATCTCTGAAAGACCAGGACAAACTTACCAAGCAAATTCAACCAAAGTGTGTTGTTGTGGGGCTGAAGTTGAGGGTTTCTTCCGCTCTGAGCTTTTCTGCAGCAGCAAATCCCATTCAGTGGGACTTCACGGCAAAGGTATCTGGCACCATGAAGTCCTCTTCGGCTGCAACCTGCAGACTTGCCACAATGGAGGGATGTGAGCTCCAAAAATGTGACTAAGTGCAAATGAAGAAATCTTTATTGGGCAAAGGCACAAAAAGTATCTGCCAAGTAACCTTTACTTCTGCAAAAAAAAAACAAGGGGAACCCTATCACCCTACCCTGTCTAGGGTTAATACAACATCAAAAAAGAGAAAACGACAGGTAGGGACAAATTTAATCCTGAATTAAATCAACAGTCATTAATTCTGTTAATCCTGAGTTTAATTTCTTTCTCTTATTTATTTCAAAAAATTATGTAGTAAAAAAGGAACTGTGGTTGTGTAATCCAAAACCTAATACACATTACATCAATTACTAAGCTATTATTTACAATACTCTCAAGTAAAACACAATAAAACACACAGTGAAAAAAACACACAGTGAAAAAAACCTACACAAAGTCATACCCTACACATTTAAATAGTGGTCACTATTATACAACTCCCAATGTGATCCACTTCTATTAACTAAGGCAATGGGCTTTTCATGCACTTAACTATCACCGCATTGTGTATTTCTTTCACACAAGCGTGAACTAGTGCATTTTTAAATTTTTAAAATATAGTCCATTTATTCGGCGAACCCAATGCACTTGTAAGGAGAATGAAGTCAACGCGTTTCGGCCTGCTGATTTAGGGCCTCATCAGGACTGGATAAGGGCACAAGTGATTTTGACGCTACTACGGCGCATTGGTCAGCTAGCTCCAAACATTATGGCACTGGTCCAGCAATGTGTGGGGAGGTCCATTGGAAACAATGGGAGCGTCACTTTAATGCCTGCCTTGGGCAGGTGTTAAAAATGACGGCAAAAATGGCGCAATGTAATCTCGTACATTTCACTGCACCATTTTTCGTGGCCTCCTAAGGGTGGAACCTTGCGTACATTTTGCCTGGCACAGGCATAATGTGGCGCAATGGGTTGCAAAGGGGTGCTATGGAAGCATTGCCCTACTTTATAAATCTGGTTTGGAGAAAAGGCCTCCTTGATGCAGTGTTAGCATAAAACAAATGATGCTAGGGCAGCTCAAGGAGGCCCTAGAGGCTTGTAAATATGCCCGTAAGTCCCATGGTAAAACGCCCGACCTAGTCAACCCTAGTCCTGTATTTGAAATGCGCTCCATGGTAGTTGGCGTCACATCACATCCATGTCTTGGTCTACTGTGATCAGTTGACCACGCTTGGCACTTAACACATTTGGCACTATTTTTATTTAAAACTTTAAAAACACATATCTTATGTTCCCCTTATTACATTTTGTCAGTTTCAAGTTATTTTAGCTATAAAAAAAAAAACTTTCTTTTTCTGGATTGGGTTGGGATTTTTTGTGTGTTTTGTTTTGACTTTATTGCTGTTTTCATACAGTGTACATACTTCACATATTGCTGTTAAGTTAAGCCTGTCTGCCTCAAAATAATTTAGAGCCTTTTGTGGTTCATCCATACAAGGATTGGGGCTGTTGCTTAAGCGGGGTAGTCACAGCCCCCTTAAGTAACAACCAAGGGCCAGATGTAACAAGGCTTTTGCGCCTCGCAAACGGCGAAAAGACACCTTTCTGCATGGCAAATTGCAAGTCGCAATTTGCTTTGTTCCTACATCTGGCCCCAAATTTCTTACAGTGACTATTCTGTAAAATGCGAACGCTAGGTACATATGATTTATGAGTTGCTATTTGGTATCACTATTTCTGGATTTGAAGGTGTGTGTTAACTTATGAAAACACAGACTTCATGTTTCTTACCTGCATTTTCAGCTCACCAATCATTTTGTGACTTATTAACCAGTTGCTGACATTTGTACATTGATCTCCTAGTCCCTATCCACTGTGGAAAAAGTGAGTGAAAAGTGTAGGGCAAGACTTTTTTTCTTAAGAAAATGAAAAAGTAAAACAATGTAAAACAAGCATTGCTAAAGCCAATAGGTCTAGCTTTGAATAAGAAAAAAAGTTTGGGTGTATGTTAGTGTGGGGTTATCGACATCAACGAGTCATTGAATTTGAGGGGTATGTAAGTGAGTGAGTGCAGATGTTTGTGAAAGGGTGAGTGACTGGACACATGCATGAGTGGGCAGGTGAGAGCAAACACAAATGACTGAGCAGAAGCTCACTTTCCAGTTGGACCAGTCAATGTGGAAGGAAGGGTCCGTATTTGACCTCACGCATCCAAGCACTTCCCAATATACTACCCTGCATATAGGTTATTGCACTCGAAAATAAACCCCAGCTCACCCTGACTTTGTAAATCAGCGGCTCCTGGTAATTGGAGTCATCAGCCAAAATCGTGTCTGGTCATCACGTAAGATTGGAAGGAAATGCCACTGTGTGTGCTGTGGAGAGGGGTAGTGAGGCGAGGAGGAAGAAATGCTCCTCCTGCCGCAGTTGTCTCCCATTGATCTGACGCTGATGCCGGCTGCATAATAGTTGGACAATCTCAGCTGACCTGTACATGGGCTGCAGCCAGTGCTTAACTTGTAAATAAAAACGTGCCAGTGCTCAAAGCCGTCCTCCTAAACATGCAGCTGCTGCAATTAATTGTGGGAACACAGAATACTGAGGTAGCATAATCCTGAAGTCATCTCGGGCCTCTTCAATCCATTTACAGCCACTCCCTGCCCCTTCAGCTCACTCTTGCAGCTTTCAGCTTGCTCCCTTTGTGAAGCGTTTTCATTTTTCTCTTCCTCCATCTTTTCCATCTGAGGCTTTTGCTCGCAGTAAATGCTCGAGGCAGAAGAATAAGTGCCGGCCCTCAAAATTAAGTGCCGGCCCTCAAAACTAAGTGCTGGTGCTCAGCACCGGAAACAACAAGCACAAATTAAGCACTGGCTGCAGAGTTAGGCCCTCTCTCACTGAGGCATCCAAGCACTGGAGAGGCTGTGATTAGAATGTTGCAGTGGAGTCATGGACGGGCCACCACAACCCACCCTGCTCTGAAAGCAGCTTCCTAGTCTGCAACCTGCCAGGGAAATGCCAGAGTGTCTAGTCCAGCCCTGCTGCTCTCCTGGCATCTTGATGAATCACAGATCATGCCCAGGCCACTTGGCATGCGAGAGCGAGCCGGCCTGCCTACCACTGCTGCAGGGCTCTCAGAGACAGTCTTGAGTACCACAAGCCCATGAGAAATCCACAGGCCCTTGTGAGGTGAATAGAAAGAGAGTAAGGGCCTGGTTTATAGTTTGGTGGACAGGTTACTCAGGCACAAACATGACAGCCTAACAAGGCCAAAATCACAGCGCCAAATTTACAAATGCATGCATTGCGCCGCTTTGTAACACTTTGCGCTACATTATGCCTGCACCAGGCATAATGTATGCAAAGGGGGCGTTCCCCCGTTGGGGGGGGGGGCGTGAAAAATGCTGCAAAGCAATCTCAGAGATTTCTTTGCGTCATTTTTTTCGGCACTTTTAACGCCTGCTCAGAGCAGGCGTTAAAAGGAGGCACACCATTGTTTACAATTAGCCTCAATGGGCTTTGCAGGATTAGCATCAACATTTTTTATGCTAATCCTGCAAAGTGCTGAACTAGCGTCAAAAATTATAATGCTAGTTCCCTAACTACCAGCATGGTGCGCCGTATATTAAATATGGCGCACACATGGTGGCGTTAGGGGGCACTAAGGGGCGCAAGAAAAGCGACGCTGCACTGGGTGCAGTGCCACTTTTCATAAATCTGCCCCTAAATTTAACATTTCGTTCAAGGATCAGTCTGTCCCTTGTTCACAAAAGTACATCATAGATTGCGTTGTTTATTTGTAATGCAAGAATAAATGCCATGGACCCAATATTTACGCACAGAGTGAAATAAACCAAGCACTGAGGTAATAAACTGCTCAGTAATGACAACAAGTGAGAGATAAACAGGTGCAGAGATAATAACAACGAAAAGGATGACAGACAGCGCAGCATCCAAACTAAATGAGATAAGGCCTTCTAGACCTGTGACAGAGCCACGTGGAATGCAAAGTGGCATTCAACAGGATATTAAAACAGGAGGGCGCAGAAGAGGAAAAATGAAGGCTTAGGGGAAGGGTGGCTGAGTTTGAGTTGTTGATGTGGGATCCTTATGCAGGGATTTGTTCTAAGTTATCCTTACATCTGGTGAAGTTCTGCATCAGTCTGAGGCCCTTGGAGACACTGCTCAGCAGCTCTGCTACCCCCTAATCTGGACAGGTGCTATTTTGTGACAGTCAGTTTGTGGTTCGTGCTGGACTGTGCAGGTGTGGCAGGCTGGTGGAATTGGAAAAGCCCTAAATGCTTTCCCACTGATTGCTTTCGGCTTTGACAGAAAACTCCTGAGTTGTACCTGAGCCAGGATAGTTGTGATCTGATCTGCCTCAGTTCAGAGATGTGTAGTCCAATGGCGGTGTGATGAATCTGTTAGAGCTTCTGTGTAGCTTTGATAGAAAGATGTAAGTACAGCTGTAGCAGTTATGACTCTGGCTATTACAATCAACTAACGGCCCGATTCACAAAGGAAGTTAGACCAGAAGCCTAACTTTACTACTTTTCGGTATGCACAAAGGTAAAGTTAGACCAAAAGTCTAAATGTTTCAGTTTTCACACAGGGAAGTTATTTCTAGCAACCTCATTACTAGTAAAGTTATACTTTTGGTCTAACTTTACCTTTGTGAATACCAAAAAGTAATAAAGCCAGGACAGGAAGAGCAGGGTTTCTGTGCACTTCAAAGGCCTCTTTTTGAAGTCACCCCCACTTCAAAGGTACCACTGGGTGTAAGTACAGGACCTCAGGCACCACCAACTCTGTACCAGAACCAGAGTATCCCCAAGGGCTTGCTGGCTTGCCTCCTGTTTTTCTGAAGTCTCTGGGACACAAAAGACTTCTAACTCACCACCTTTAGCACCTGGACTGTGCCATAAATTAGTCTTGCCCTGCCAAGAGGTGCCAATCCAGTCCTGGGACCATGGAAGTGGGTGTAAAGTGTTGTCCCAGTAAGAATCATCGCATCACTGCTGTTGCAGGCGACAGAACCAGTGCTTGCTCCCATTGCGTGGATCGGAAACTGTGCATCGTCTCTACTGTGAGGGTCAAATCCGATGCATTGACACCACTGCAAGGACAGAATGAGTGCATTGCCTTCGGAACCACAGCATCTCTGAGTCACTGCATTGCCGCTGCTGCCAGGGGAAAATTGATGCATCTCCTCAGTTGCATGGGTCGACTTAGGGGCATCGCCCTCGAACCACTGCACCTTGGTATCGCTGCATTAACACTGCAAATTGGGGGAAATTGACACATCTTCTTCACTGTGTGGGAATAATCGAGGCATCTCCTCTGCTGCAGGGATCGACACCGGCCTATGGCCTTCTCAACACCCCGCAGCTCCACTGACACATCCAGTATCAAGGTTCTTTTGTTCTGCAGACCTCACTGGGTCCCTGTGTATGGCCTACACTCCATCATGGTTGACATGAACTCTTGACTTTGCCCCGGTCCAGCTCGAACAGGTGACCCAAGTAAGCGCTTATTGCGTCTAAGTGCTATTCTACTGTTTATTCTGTATAAATTCATAACTCAGGTTCTACTTATTGGATTTTTGTCATATTAGTCTTGTTTCATTTATTAAATGAAGCTCTATTTTTCAAAACAGATGTGGTATCTTTTTCTGTGGTGCGTTCGCTGTGTTACTGTTGGAAGTGTTGCACAAATACTTAACACATTGCCTCTCATCTTAATCCTGACTGCTCTGTGCCAAGCTACGGGGTGAGCATAGGTTAATTTAGGGTATGTTGGTGACTTACCCTGACTAGGATTGTGCCTGACTAGGATTGTGACAGGGTACCTCTGCCAAACAGATGCCTAATTTCTAACAGAAACCTACTGGTACTTGTTGGCATCTAGGCATAAGAAAGCTAAACAGAGCACAAGGCACGCAACTGAGTCAAACACCACACAGTACCACACAGTATCAAACTTTGCAACACATCAAATCACACCATCCCTAAACACATCACACCAACGTTGACTACAGCCCTTGTTTCTTATCTAGTACATTTCCAACACATTCTTCTCGTCCATCAGTCATGTAATCCTCAATTCCAGACTGGCAAACTCTACCCAGCAGAATCCTTGCTAGTAACTAGGGGCCAGATGTAGCAAAGACTTTGCGACTCGCAAATGGCGAAAATCGCCGTTTGCGAGTCGCAAATGCGTCTTTGCTATGTTGAAATGCATTTTGCGAGTCGGAACCGACTCGCAAAATGCATTTCCGACTCGCAAATAGGAAGGGGTGTTCCCTTCCTATTTGCGAGTCGCAATGCTATACATTTTCATTTGCGACCGCGATTGCGGTCGCAAATGAAAGCGCAGTTACCATCCACTTGAAGTGGATGGTAACACAGGCGCAAAAGGGAAGGGGTCCCCATGGGACCCCTTCCCCTTTGTGTCTGGCAAAAAAAATAATTTTTCAGGGCAGGCAGTGGTCCAATGGACCACTACCTGCCCTGAAAAATACCGAAACAAAAGGTTTCGTTTTTTTTTTCAAAGTGCAGCTCGTTTTCCTTTAAGGAAAACGGGTTGCACTTTGAAAAAAAAAGATTGCTTTATTTAAAAGCAGTCACGGACATGGTGGTCTGCTGTTCCCAGCAGGCCACCATCCCCGTGAGTGCCCTGAATCGCTATGGGGTCGCAAATTGCGACCCACCTCATTAATATTAATGAGGTGGGGCTTTGCGACCCCATAGCGACTCGCAGAAGGTGTCTGAGACACATTTCTGCATTCCAAATTGCGAGTTGCAATTTGCGAGTCGCTGGGACTCGCAAATTGCAACTCGCAATTTGGAACCTTGCTACATCTGGCCCTTAGTCACTGGACCAGCAGTTCCGCCTACTTCCTCAAAAAGTTCAGGGCTGGTCTCCTGCTGTTCTACAGTTATATGCTTGCAGGTCACCCTTGCCTTTAGCAAGCTGGAGTCAATTTTATTGCAGTGTATTGCACCAAAGATGTAGCACTTATACTCATATATGGGCACTGAAGTGCTGGCTTCCATGAGCAGCAGACCACACCATGTGGAGTGTGTGGCTGGAAGGGTGTTGCATTTGTTTTGATCCTATGTGGAAAGTGTTTCCCCGCTATGTGTGATGACCACAAAAGTGCATTTTCTTTATGTTATGGGGTGCAGCACTTAGAATTCTGATGAATTAGGAAGTGAGAGAGGCATGCAGCTTACAGTTTTCAGTAAGCTGGGAGATTTGAACAGCTTTGCAGGTCTTTTTATGGCTTTTTTTATGATCATAGTCCACTTAGCTAGTTACTGCACTAGGCTGCCCCTTTTGAGATAATTAGTATAAAGATATGGTCCTGAGCAGGCATAGGTTGGACAGAGAAATGCTGGAGAGATCTGCTGGAGTGAACCTTGTTACAATCATCTTGTATCTGAGTGTCTGAGGGTCATTGGGAGATGTCAGGAAGGACTCACATTATGTAGCTTGTTGGGACCTGCAAAGGTGAGCTAAATGGAAGTCCTCCGTTGGCCAGTGGCATGCAGCAGTCCTCTTCTGGCATTGCATGCCTATTCAGTTGGTGATGGGTGGATAATTGCTGTGGATTGGTACAGTACTGGGTGATGGACCTGACCTGATCAGTTTTGGTTATGTGATTGTAAGAGTGCCAAGAATTACAAGGCAATTGCTATGTAGCCGACATGAGGTCCACTCAGCTGCCTGACCACTGAGTGTTGTGTTATGTTATTAGAATTCATAGAGCGCTCGTTCACCATTCAGTTTCATGGTGCTGAAAGTGGGACGTGTGGGGGTGGAGCTGTACCTGAGAAATTAGTTGTAAATGTGGGTGAATAACCAGATTTCCAACAATGTTCTGAACTTTCGGTAACAGGTGGCATGTGTGATTTCAGGGGGGAAGGAATTCCACATATTAGGGCACAAGAACTGAGAATCTGACTCCGCCATTCCTCTTTTTTTTTTATTTGGGTACCAAGAAATAATTTACATGTGTGGAGCACCAGGAGCGGTTGGGAATATGTTTCTGAATGTGGGAAGAAATAATATTGTTATGTGAGCCACGGTAGCCAATGAAGTTTATTCATTAGGGGGTTGATGTGGCACCGATCAGGTTATTTATGTATGAGTCGGCTGCCTGATTCTAGACCACTCGTAGCCTCTTCATGAGGCATTTAGGGAGGCCTGCACAGAGGGAGTTGGCTTAGACTCTAGCTTAGAAATTACCAGTGCGATAACAGCCTGAATGAGGGCCTCAGGTGTTACAAAAGTAGCGATCTTCCTAATTCACTGGAGCATTTGAAAGGATCCGGCGACTACTGCGCCCTTTTGAGGTTTCATTGATAAGTCGTCATCAATGATCAGACCGAGGCTCTTTACCGATTTCTTAGGGAATGGGGGAGTTCCTGTCTTGGGAGGCCAAAATGATGCAGACCAGTAATCAATCTTACTTTGAGTGATAACAATTTCAGTTTTATCTGCCTTCAGTTTAAGGTGATTGCTGTTCATCCAATTGCGGATGAAGAGCACAGTAGTTTGAAATAATTCTTTAGATTCTTGAGAGTTATCAATTTTGAACAATAACTGGATGTAATCTGCATAGTTGTAGATCATACACTTCCTTTCTTTGAGAGAATGAGTAAGTGGGCGGATGTATAGATGAAACAAGTGTGGCGAGAGAGAGGAGCCCTGAGGTACTCCACAGTCCAACTGGACCTCAGAAGCATTACAAGGAGTTAAGCGGACTGATTGAGTTGGGTTGGTTAGAAAGGAGGAGATCCATATCAGAGCTGGACCCCAAAGCCCCGTGGCCTCGACACAGTCCATTAAGAGCTTGTGGTCTACCATGTCGAAGGCCGCGAAGAGATCCAATAGGACCAGGGCCAAGGTGGTGTCTTTGTCTCATCCTTCACATAGATTGTCTATCAATGAGTGGATGACTGTTTCCATAGAGTGAGTGGGGAGGAAACCTGCCTGGCAAGGGCCCAGAAATTCAGTTTCCTCTAAGAAGATACATAGGTTTTTCACCATGTGTGCCTCCAATATCTTGCCCAGAACTGGCAGCAAGGATATGGGCGGCAACTTTTCAATACTAATGGATCTTCCTCAATTGTCTTCTGAAGGGGTACTACAATTGCTTCTTAAAATGTGCTCAGGACTGACTCAGAACTGATAGAATTGTTAAAGAGGTAGAGGGCTGTGTCCTGGAATTTTTGAAAACACTGGTTTTAAGATATTAGTTGAGCAAATGTTGTTAGGGGAGCCTGTTTTTACCTTGGTCAGAAGGTCCTTAAGGCAGTCCTTGCTGAAAAGAGGAAAAGAAGAGGAAAAGGAGGAGAAGGTAATGTGGTTCATATCTGCATGCGTCAGACTGGTCATGTCGGAACTTTCCGGGGTGCTGTCTTTGATGGTTTTCATTTTATCAATGAAGAACCTGTTGAGAGCATCACACAAGGTTTGGGAAGGTGAGACTGCTAACTCTTTCTGGGTTTGACAGCTTGGAGAAAGTTCAGAAGATCTCCTTAGATTTATTTATGGATGAGAGAATTTTGTTAGTGGAGAAGGTAGTCTTAGCTTGAAGGATGAGGGTTTTATATTATTTGAGGTATTTTGTGTAAAATTACTTTTGCTTCTGGTGAGCAATATTTCTGTAATTTATGTTCAAAGCATCTTAGTTGAAGTTTGATTCCTTTCAGCTCGTCTGTGAAGCATTTGGAGGCGTCATGGCGCACAGCCTGTTTCGATAGGTGAAGAAGGGCATGAATATCGCTGGCTATCATTAGCCAGCCAGAAAGTGCTTTTGCATGGGAGTCAATGTTATTGCATGACTCCGGCAGAGTCATAGCTAGGTCATCACAAGATTGGTTCAGATCAACCCGTGACCAGCTCCTACTTAATGTTTTGGGTAAGTAGGGAGCTATTTGCGGGGACCAATCTATCAGTGAGAATCTAATACAACTGTGGTCAGACCACAAACAAGGATAGACTGTCAACTTGGATACAACTAGATGAGTGGACCAAGCTTGATGTAATGCAGGGCCTTGATATGAGTAGGAGAGTGCACAAGCTGTTGAAAGTTTAAGTTTTTGAGATAATCATCAAAATCAATGGCTAGATGTCCTTCCTTACCATTATTGGCCTGCTAGTTGAAATCAAGAGAATTTTTGCATAATCCACACAGAAAGGGGAGATTAACTCATAAAAAGCTGAAGACCATGTTGCATATAGTCTTGAGATCTGTAAGTTAGGACACATAGGATGAGGGAGGTTTGTGATTCCATTTTAATAATGAGACTATCCATCACTGGTGTGTCTAATGGTGTAAGTTTGGTGAATCTAACATGATTCTTCAGTACTGCGGCTACGCCGCCTCCTAAACCAGTTGCGGGGTTTGAGAATAAGAGGTAGTAGTTGAAGGGCAGGGCAGTGAGAATATCTGCTGTTGATTCCTCAGTAAGCCAGGTTTCTGTAAGTAGTAAAATGTCCAGAGATTTGGAGTCTAATAAATTGTAAATTTCTAGTTCACTATAGAACAAGTGTTTAAGTAAATGACCGCTAATTGATTCGATTTTGGGCTGTGGGTGGTGAGACTAGCGGCGGTGGCTTCTGTTTTCAAAAGCGGGGAATGATTATTAATCACTGTGAGATCGGCAGTGGAGACACACCTTTTTGAAATTCCTAATTTATCTACTTTCTGCAGGAGAGAAGGGACTAATTTATAGTCAACTGAGTGAAGGTTTTGAACCTTAGATGAGGAATACGTCAGAGTTTGAGGGTTTTGGGCCTAATGATCGACCCCTGGTCCCAGCCGGTTTCGGATGGGTGCAGACGGGCTTGCCTTTGGCGCACCAGCATCGTACCTGCTGTGTGCTGCTGTGTGCGTCTGATGCATGTCTGTGCTGCTTTAGTCATTTGTGGCTGATAGCTCTTGTAGCCCCGCCTCCTCAAAAGCAATTAAGCATCCTGATTGGTCACCCCAGGCAGTACTAACATTCAATTCAATTTTCCCCAAAGTGCAAAAGCGGTGCTCAGATTCATTTAAGCAGCAGAATTTTCAAACTGTACAAGGATAAAGGTGTTTTTAGTGCAGGTCAATAAAGTGCAAATATTTCAGCAGCTTCACCACTTGTGGCATTACTACTGACAGTAGGGTTATATATGGATTGACTTTGCTATATACATTATTATAAACTGTTAGAAGTTGGCTTTCTGGTTGACAGAGGTATGCACCCTGATCAAGCAGGAACCAAAATCCTAGTCAGGGTAAGTCACAAACACAGCCTAAATTAATCCATGCTCACCCTCAGTAGCTTGACACAAAGCAGACAGGCTTAACTTAAGAGGCAATGTGTAAAGTATTTGTGTTACACTCCAAACAGGAAAACAGTGAAAACACCACACAAAGGGATGCCACACCTGGTTAGGAAAATAGACCTTAATGTAATAAATAAAAAGCCCAACACAGTAAAAATCCAAAAAGCAGATCTTGAGCTACAAATGTTTAAAGATTAAACTGCAAAATAGCCTTTAGGAGCAATAATCTCCAAACGGGTATATCTGGCTGTGGTGGACTAGGACAAAGTCAAAAGTTCAGGTCAGTCACAAAGGAGCACTTGCAGGCTACAGGGACCCAGTTAGGCCAGCTGAACAAAAATACCTTGATCCTGGTTGCATCGAGTTCGAGGATGCAGGGTGCAGCAGAAACAATGACTTGGTGTTGATGCCCACATCGGGAGAGATGTGTTGATTTTCCACACACAGTAGAGGAGATGCGTCAATTTTCTCCATGTGGCGATGGCAATACTTCAGTTCTGAGATGCGGTGGTCTGGAGATGATGCACGGGGTCCGTTCCTGTAACTGGTGACATGTCTGAGTTGAGCCATGCAGCAAAATCGATGCACCAGGTTCCGATCCACACAACAAGAGCGACGCCCCTGTTCAGATTCCTGCAACAGTAGCGATGCACCGCTTCTGATCCACGCAGCGATGCATCGAGTTGACAGTGGCCACATTGGTTCTGGTGGAGAAAGCACTTTAGGCCCACTTCCAAGGGTCCAGGAACAGGGTGGCACCACTTGGCAGAGCTGACTCACAGCTGGCAGAGTCCAGGTGCAGAAGTAGGTTGGTTGGAAGTCTTTTATGTCCTTCCAACTTCAGATTAGGAGACCGCTCAGCTGGCCCTTGAAGTCACTTTGGGTTCAAGTGAAGCAGGTCCTGTCCTTCTCACCCAGGCAGGGGACAGCAGGCAGCAGGGCAGCACAGCAAGGCAGGTGTCCAGCAAAGCAGAATCCAGCAGAGTGGCAGTCCTTTCTGGCAGAGAAGTCCCAAGTCCAGAAGTGTACTTAGTTGGTGGTGTCAGAGGTCCAGTACTTGCAGACAGTTTGGCCTTTGAAGTGGGAGAAACTTCAAAGACAGACCTTTGAAATACACAGAGATCCTGCCCTTCCTGGCCTGGCTTCAGGTCCACTACAGGGGATTCTGCAGCCGTGGGGACGGGATACAACCTATTCAGGTATAAGTGAGGCTGTGGCCAGGCCCTCCCTCCTACCCTCTCAGGATGGGCCCATCAAGTCACACCTAAGCTCCCATTGTTTGTGGTTGTCCAGGGGGACTATACAAAGTCCAGCTGCGCCCACCATGGACAAGTGATTAGAGTCAGGCAACAGGTGCCCAATGAAAAAAATAAGAAAATGGCAACTTTCTAAAAGTGGCAGTTTCAGAATTACAATTTAAAGTCTGACGTCACTATATGCTGTGATTTTAAACTGGGATTCCAGAGACACCAACATCGAAAAACGTATCTCCTGCAGATTGTGAATTACACTTATAATATGTAATAAGGTAATCGCCATGTTATCCTATTGGCGAGATAGGCCTTGCTGTAGTGAAAATGAACTATTGCAGTTGTTCACTACCACGACATGTAAAACGTAAACGTGCATGTCCTGCCTTTTAAATACATTACACCGTGCCCTCTTGATTGTCCAGGGCTTACCTTAGGGGTGACTTATATGTATAGAAAGGGAAGATTTGGGCCTGGTAAAAGAGTTATTTTTCTGGTTGAAATGACAGTATAAAACTGCAATGGCAGGCCTGAGAATTGGTTAGAGGGCTACTTAGTGCGTGACACAATCAGTGCTGCAGGCCCACAAGTACCATTTAATGTACAGGCCCTGGGAACAATTAGTGCACTGTACTAGGGACATATAACTAAATGAAATATTCTAATTGGGGTAAGCTAACATTACCATATTTAGGGGAGAGAGCACAAGCCCTTTAGCACTGGTTAGCAGTGGTAAAGAACACAGTCCTAAAGCGACAACAAGGTCAGAAAAGTGGAGGAGGTAGGAAAAAAGTTGGGGGGCAGACGTCCCTAGGGCTGTCAGGTTTAAATTGTAATACCCAGGCTAGGCATAGTTGAGCCCATCATAACTTAAGCGTACACAGAAAGTATGGTTCTGGTTGGGCCTCTCCATATCTGTACAGTGTAGCTTGTACTTGAAGATGGATTATTGTTGTGGGTTCTATCCAAGGGTTGTGGGATGATATTGCTATGAAGAAAAGCCATGGTTTTGCTTTTGTCAGATATTGAGTTCCAGAGTCTGACAGCTAGTACCAAGAAAGTTGTGTCTTCTATAAATTCCTTATAGCAAGGTGGTATGATCATGTGTGGTGTCAGTCTCTCTTATGGAATTTGTTGATTTTAATCATAACAGTGCAGATTTCAGAAAATTAACCCCGGACTTGGGAGTGTAGTGTAAACATAACAGTTTGTTCTCACAACAGTTCTATTTACAAAAACATATCCACAGGCTTGATCACTAGAACCTGTCTGTTTTGTTTGTACTGCTTGCATTTAATTTGCAGGCGCAGTGGTGCTTTTCTTTGGGATGCTTTGGGGATGATGCAGTGTGCATTGAACAGTGCTCTTCCAGGTGTGGTCAGTGGAGTGATTGCAGGGCTGGATTCATGTGGTCTCTCGGATGAAGGCAGAGAAGGTGTACTGCTGCAGTATTTTGGTTGAGTTGGGTCATTTGTATGATGAAACTGGGGGTGCCATGATATAGGCCAGTTAGACTCAAAGTACGTCCCGGGGACCGCATGCGGCCCTCCTAACCATTACATATGTTGGTCAACATGTTTACTCGACTTAGCACTAAGATTAAAACGATATTAAACAAGCAAGCATTTATCTAAGGGTTAACTGAAGTTTAAGAAAGGATGTACTTAGGGTGTCCTGCACCACTTAACTTTAGAAACACTTTAATTTTAAAGACATCTTTCAGCAAAAGTGTAAAGGTATTATAAAGCATGTAAAAAGTTCAAAAAGTGTATATCATTAACATGCAGAACCGTTTCATCAGATATCAGATTAGATCAGCGCATTGAGAATTGTTTAAAAAGTAGCATGTGTTCAAACATGAATTTAGAAATGTTTATTTCCCCCTCCCCGAAACAATGGCAATTTTGAACTAAAAGATGAGTCAGTTATGTGCACTCCTTGGGTCGCCTTGATTTCTATTATACATGAACAACATTATGGTTTATTAAATCAAACACGGGAGGTTTTCTACAGCACACATCCTGAAGTCATGTATTTAAACGCCCTCATATGTGATAATGAAGAAAATGGAGGAGAAATGAAAGAAAACAATTGCCTAAGATCACACAATTTGGTTAAGCAGAGAAGCAAGGATTAATCCAAAGTTTTTGGTTTCACATTGTGCAATTCAGACACTAGGGGGGTCATTACAACCCTGGCGGACGGTGTTAAATCGGCGGTAAGACCGCCAACAGGCTGGCGGTCTTTTTTTGAGTATTATGACCATGGCGGTAACGCCATGGTCATCCGCCGCTTCACCGTTCCGCCCGCCAGGGCGGAGACGACCGCTGGCCTGGAGACCTGGGTCTCCAGCCCGGCGGCCGTCACAATACCGCCGCTGATATTTCGACCCGGCTTACCGCTGTGGATTTCCAGCGGTAGGAACCGCCATGAAATCCATGGCGGAAAGCCCTATCAGTGCCAGGGAATTTCTTCCCTGGCACTGATAGGGGTCTCCCCCACCCCCATCCCGACTCCCTCCCCTACACCCCCCACCACCCCTGCCACCCCCCAAAGGTGGCAGGGCCCCCCTCCCCACCCCGACCCCCAACATCACATAACTCACACACACATGACACGCATGCACGCAGGCACCACCAACACACATACACGCACACACACCAACATACATGTCTACATCCACACACTCAGTCAGACACGCACACCCATATACAGACATACACGCACACATCCATACAGACATACACGCACTCATTCCCAACACATGCAACACACTCGCAAGCATACACGCACTCACACCCCCCCTCTACATACACAGACGCACACCCCCATGCACCCACACAACACGCAACACCCCCTCACCCCCCTCCCTTAACGGACGATCGACTTACCTTGTCTGTCGATCCTCCGGGAGGGGACGGGAGCCATGGGGGCTGCTCCGCCGACACCACACCGCCAACAGAACACCGCTGCGCCGAATCACGGGACGTGATTCGCTGGGCGGTGTTCTGTTGGCGTGGCGGTGGAGGTGGAGCAACCTCCACTTCCCCGCCACCCGCCAGTATGGCTGTTGGTGGCTCTCAGTCGTAAAAAGGACGGAGAGCAGCCAACAGTCATAATACGCCGAGCGGCAAACCGCCACTACTGGCGGTCTTCCGCACGGCGGTCCCTCTGCGGTCTTGTTAAAAGACCACCGAGGTTGTAATGACCACCTAGATGTGTAAGCTTTGCTTCCCCTACACCCACCATACAGAGCCCCCTACCACCACCAAACGCCACACTGCGGGCATCAGAGCAGTCCTCGGTCAAATCACAAAGCAAACTTTGTGCCCCCTCGGAAAATGTTTGTGAGTACCCAAGATATAGGCTATTGGGGTAGTCCATCTTGGAGATTACGATTGTGAGGACACAGCACAGCTTCTGTTGGTATCCGAGGTATGGGAAGTTGCAGCACAGTGTCTTCATTGTGCAGAATGTGCTCTGTGTGACTTTGGTGACATGTGGTATCAGGGATTGGTGCAATCCATGGTTACTGCTAGGTTTCTGACTTCTCTTGATGTGGTTGAAGAGGCCTCAAGTTCTTTTGGCCATTTGGAGGTAGGCTGGTGTTTTTGCCATTGTGTGCAGATCTTGACCTCTGCCTTTGCTGAGATCTGAGATGATTACTCCTCATCCATGCATTAATGATGCGAAGGAAAATGTCAAGGCTTGAGTTGAAGAGATCTTCAGGCCATCCACTTTTAGAATGATTTCATGTCTGCAATAACACTAACGCTTTCTTACCATGACTAAGGTTTAGCGGTTCGCTGAAGTTAGCAGAGGTGCCCCCATCTTGTTTTAGGATTGACAGTATTTAGATCACACTGGCTTTGTGTTGGAAGAAGAAAGGATGCAGATTTTTTTTTTGTGCAGGGGCTCAATTTGAAAACTCAAACCCCATCCATTTGCCGTAAGATCAAGCTTGTTGGCCCTTAAATTCCTACTGGGCGGTAATTACCCTCCAGCAGATTTCAAACATTCCTTCTGTCCATGTGGCTATGGACTTCTGTAACTTCGAATACTTACAACCTGATTACAAGATAGGCGGTTAACTCCATTCCCTCCACAAACCCCTGTTTATGCACGAGATGGAATTATGAGTTTGTTTTCATTTAACATATCCGATAATTATCAAATGCATTAAATAACCCAAACGTCATTATATTTTGGTTGGTCAAACCTACCGAAATTTAACAGGGGGAAACATATGTTATTTACCATAGCATAAGGATTTTGGTGCATTAAGCACCGAAATCCATGCTATTCTTCATAAACTCATATTTGGTGTAATTTTTGCACCTGATAAATAACGTACCCCATGGTATGGCTACTTATCGGGGCGATAAATGACGCCTCAACTTGTAATCAGGCCCATAGTATATTTATATAACCATCTATGTGCTTCACAACTAGGTTATTGATCCACACAGTACTAGTAAGTGACCAATCACTTCTCTTTAACTCTAAGCTTTGAAGGCTGTTGATCCATAATCATTACAGGGTGATAGCTCACTTCCGGTACCTATTATACCCTCTGTCCCTACAGGTGGTCGTGCAGTTCCAGTGAACTCTAATACCCACTAATGCTTACATGTAATAGTAAATAATGTTATCCGTTAGATAAGACTCCAGCACTCAAGGCGTGCATACCATTCACTCAGTGACGGCTATTGGGGGTGCTGTAACAGTCTGAGCTGCCAAGTTTGGAGCTGGGGGGAACAGGTTTGAGTCTCGGCGTCGGCTCAACATCCTGTGATTCTGGCCAAACCACTTAGGGGCAGATTTAAGAAAAGGTGTGCACTTTCCTTGCACCCCTTAGCGTCCCACTACTGCCACCGTGTGTGTGTCGTATTTAAAATATGGTGCAGGGTAGAGGGTAATAGCGTCACCATTTTGGCGCTAATCCTGAACAGTACATAGGGGCCCATAGACAACAATGGCATGTCCCCTTTTTACGCCTGCTCTGAGCAGGCATTAAAAAATGCTGAAAAAATGATGCAAAGAAATCTTTTAGATTTCTTTGTGCTATTTTTAAAGCCCCCTAACGGGGGAATGCCCCTTTACATACATTATCCCTGGTGCAGGCATAATGTGGCGCCAGGGGTTACAAAGTGGCGCAATGCATGCACTGCACCACTTTGTAAATCTGGTGCTGGTATTTTGGCCTCATTGAGCCACATTAGCATTAAAAAAAAGACACTAATGTGGCGCAAGGTGGTGCTGGGGGCTCTTAAATATGCCCCCTAGTCTTGCTGTGCCTACAATCCAGTGCCCTGAGAACCTCAGAGCATGCTTTACAATTCCTGGACTCATTTTTTTTATTTTTAAGTCTCCAGTATGAGTTTGCTCTTATGCACATGTATATACATCTAAGGACAGGTGCATCACAGGGTCTGGGCTCAGTAGACCCCTCAGAGGCGGTGTCATGTGCACTCTGCCAGGAAGGTACTTACTCATTGACTGGTGGATGGGTGAGTAGGTGAATGCCGGAATGTGTAGTTGGATGAATGGATGAGTGACTAGACACCTGGATAAACTGATGCACGAGAGCATGGATGAGTGAGTGAGTGAGCGAGTGACTGAGTGAACAGTGCGTGGGGAGGGGAGAGAATCCTCCTGCTCCCACTAGGACCTCAGGCTCACACAGCACTATGCCCCCGCCACTCATACCCTCACTTTTCATCTTACGGTACATCCATTTATGCACTCATCACTTTTTCATTCTATTATTCTTTGAAGCACTCGTTCACTTCTTCATATATCCATGCACTCACCTATTTAATCAGTCATCTATCAATCCATCTATTCGTTCATCTAGCCACCCAGCCATGCTCTTAGTCATCTATTCATCCAAGCACTCGTGTATCGCTGCATTCTTTCATTCCTCCATCTATTAAGTCACTCACCCGATCATCCACCCCCAACATCCATCCATTCATCCACCCGTCGACTCATACTCGTTTCCCCTCCACTCACCAAGCACCACATATAGAAAAATAGCATTCAATGAAACAGCACTTTCAATTAAAAAAAAAGGTCAGACCTATTGGCTTAGACAGTGCTGGTTGAAAGCGGGCTGCAACCGCAGCCAGACTGGCCTTCTGGTGCCCCCCCCCACACACCCCCACCGCCCCCTCCTGCTAGGACACGACGATTCATTTCAAGCACTTGTCTCTCCCCTTCAACCTTTCCAGGCGCTCACAGACAACCACTCACTCATGCCTAACTAGTAATTAACTTCCGGGGCGCAGTGAAGTCAGCAGCTAATGAGGGGTGACATCGCCCCGAGACCGGGTGCCACAAACACATGCTCTCGCGGGTCCTGCACCCCATCTTGTATGCAGCCTGGAGATGTCACGTGCCTCTTGCTCCACAGCACTCCCTGCCCCCCCACCCCTGCCCCTCATTAGGCTCTCAGTGATGCCCCCCCTGGGTGTGGGAGACGGGAGACACCTCTCCAGGCGCCGAGGCCGAGGAGACACTCATCACCGGAATATGCATGTCACCCCCGAGCGAGGAATGAACAAACCTGGCAGCCGCCGTCACCCCGAGCTGGCATTCCTGCCAAGCATGCCAAGGCTCAGTGCCTGGTGGCAGGCTCGGGATGACAGTGTGCCCTCAGTCTGCTTCGAAGCACTGAGGCCCCTTCACAAGCAGTTAGTGACTGCTGTGAAATATTACAACCAAACCATGTCTCAATGTCTTAGTCAATAATTAGGCAACATCTCGCTTTTACTTTTAATTTCTGTAAAAAAAACACATGTACATTCCGGACGGGGTGAGTTTTGGGAACGTTTCAGCATTTATCAGATGTGCTTTGTTAAGTTATATGCTATGTTATGCTATGTTATGGTATGTCATGCTATGATATGTTATGCTACGTTTCACTCTTCTAACCTGAGCAGTATTACGTTACGTTACGTTATGCTGTGTGAGGTTATGCACTGTTATGATATATTTTGCTATGCTGTATTATGCTGTGTTATGCTGGGTGAGGCTATGCAATTTTATGGTTTGTCTTGCTATGTTATGCTATGCCATATTAGGCTGTGTACCTATTTCATGCTATGGTGTATTATGCTGTGTTATGCTGGGTGAGGTTATGCAATGTTATGGTTTGTCTTGTTATGTTATGCTATGCTGTATTATGCTGTGTTATGCTGGCTGAGGGTATGCACTGGTATGGTATGTTTTGCTGTGTTATGCTATGCTGTATTATGCTGTGTTGTGCTGGGTGAGGTTATGCACTGTTATGGTATATCTTGCTATGCCGTATTGTGCGGTTTTATGCTGTGTGAGGTTATGCGCCGTTATAGTATATTTTGCTATGCCGTATTATGCAGTGTTTTTCTGGGTGAGGCTATGCAGTGTTATGGTTTGTCTTGCTATGTTATGCTATGCATATTTTGCTGTGTTATACTGGGTAAGTTTATGGTATGTTTTGCTATGCTGTATTATGCTGTGTTATGCTGGATGAGGTTACACACTGTTATGATGGCCTGCTATGATATGCTATGCCGTATTATGCTGTGTAATGCTGGTTGAGGTTATATACTGATATGATATGTTTTACTATGTTATTCTATGCATTATTATGCTATGTTATGCTAGGTGAGCTTATGCACTGTTATGGTTTGTCGTTCTATGCCGTATTAAGATGTGTTATCCTGGATAAGGTTATGCACTGTTATGGTATGTCTTGCTATGTTATGCTATACTGTATTATGCTATGTTATGCTGGGTGAGGTTATGCACTGGTATGGTATGTTTTGCTATGTTATGCTATGATCTATTATGCTGTATTATGCTGGGTGAGGTTATGCACTGTTATGGTTTGTTTAACTATGTTATGCTATGATGCATTATGCTGTGTTATGCTGGATGAGGTTATGCACTGCAATGGTTTGCCGTGCTATGCCGTATTATGATGTGTTATCCTGGATAAGGTTAGGCACTGTTATGGTATGTCTTGCTATGTTATGCTATGTTGTATTATGCTGTTTTATGCTGGATGAGGTTATGCACTGGTATGCTGTGTTTTGCTATTTTATGCTACACTGTATTATGCTGTGTTATGCTGGGTGAGGTTATGCACTGGTATGGTATGTTGTGCTATGTTATGCTATGCCGTATTAAGCTGTGTTATGCTGGTTGAGGTTATGCACTGGTATGGTTTGTGTAACTATGTTATGCTATGATGTATTGTGCTTTATTATGCTGGGTGAGGTTATGCACTGGTATGGTTTGTCTTGCTATGTTGTGCTATGATGTATTTTGTTATACTGTGTTATGCTGGGTGAGGTTATGCACTGGTATAGTATGCCTTGCTGTGCTATGCAACCCCATGTTATGCTGTGTCATGCTATGCTTTACTCTTCTATTTGGTGTCACGCAGTTATGCCATGTTGTGCTAAACTGTGATTTGTGCTGCTTCGCCTTATGTCCCTTGCCTTCAGCCTCGCCACGGGAAGGAGAGATGAACATTAGTCCCGCGCTGGGCAGTCATCCAATTCTTTAGGTGCAGAGTGCCCTCATACCACTGGGCCTCGGTGCCACTGCACCTGCAGCGCCACTGACAGTCACGCCCCGGAAGTGAGGTGGTTCAGAATCTTTTGCAACATGTGTGTATTTTCACAGCTCCTGCTATTTGCGAAAACAAACAAAGATACAAGTCAGAGAAAAGGCAACTCGTGTTAGATATAATTGTCCCCCGACTCTGTTCCGAGGCGGGTAGAATCCAGGCTCTGGGGTCCTAAAGGACCAGGGGAGGTGAGACCCCCGCCCCCAGGCGAGTTTCCAGTTGTCTCAAACCACCGCGTGACCACCACATGACGTCATGTAGGGGTCCCCAGTTGGCCCCTTGAGACCCCTGGCACTGCCCTTGGGGCCCCCGCCTCAGAGGTGGCAAAGTCAGTGCCAGCGACGCAGGGGAAGCTCGACCCAGTGGGCGTCGGGTGGCCCCTCCGCATTCCTGGTTTTCTTTCAATATTTTATGACACAAATGGAGAAACATAGTATTCATTATTTGTGTAATAAAAATGGAGTACAATTCGCTGGAATATGAGCCGCTCTGTCTGCGGAGGTAAGTAAAACATGCTTCAAAAGTATGTGGGAACGAGCTTGCGGGTGAGTGAATGTGTTATGTGAAAGTGTGTGTGAATGCGTGTGTATGATGTGTAAACATGTGTGAGACACAGTAAAGGTCAAAGGGCATGTGATCTCACTTCCGCTACCCCTGGCATTGTGGTGCACTGACGCCCACGGACCACCATGCCCTTAGCAAGGCGTGGACTAGGGGGGGCCAAGACCACCTCACACTTGGGCAACTGGTCGCAGGTGGGCAAAGCATGCCCGGGGAAGGCGGGAGAGAGGCCAGCAAATCCCCTCCTGTCCTTCAGCAAAGCATTTTGGGGATGGGGCGGCAGGGACCCTTCGAGCCCACCAATGGCCGATCCAGGGGTCCCCCTGCAGTAACAAAGGGTAAGACCATCCCCTCCCTTGTCACCCAAGTGGGCGGGGTGGAGGGACTTTGGGCGAGCTGGCCCTGGCTCTGTAGGAACCATCTCTGCCACTAGGGTGACCATCCCGACGTGACGGGGCAGGGCATGAGAGCTTCACACGGCTGACGTGTATAATGGTGTATGTACATCTACTCCTGCCTGGGAGCTTCACATGGCTGAAATGTAAGACGTTGTATGTTCACCTACTCCTACCTGGGAGCTTCACGTGGCTGACATGTAAGACCTTGTATGTTCACCTACTCCTGCCTGGGAGCTTCACGTGGCTGACATGTAAGACGGTGTATGTTCATCTACTCCTGCCTGGGAGCTTCACGTGGCTGACATGTAAGACGGTGTATGTTCATCTACTCTTGCCTGGGAGCTTCACGTGGCTGACGTGTAAGACGGTGTATGTACATCTACTCCTGCCTGGGAGCTTCACATGGCTGACATGTAAGACGTTGTATGTTCATCTACTCCTGCCTCGGAGCTTCACGTGGCTGACATGTAAGACGGTGTATGTTCATCTACTCCTGCTTGGCAGCTTCACACGGCTGATGTGTAAGACGGTGTATGTACATCTACTCCTGCCTGGGAGCTTCACGTGGCTGACATGTAAAACGGTGTATGTACATCTACTCCTGCCTGGGAGCTTCACGTGACTGACATGTAAGACCTTGTATGTTCACCTACTCCTGCCTGGGAGCTTCACGTGGCTGACATGTAAGACGGTGTATGTTCATCTACTCCTGCCTGGAAGCTTCACGTGGCTGACATGTAAGATAGTGTATGTTCATCTACTCCTGCTTGGGAGCTTCACACGGCTGATGTGTAAGGCGGTGTATGTACATCTACTCCTGCCTGGGAGCTTCACGTGACTGACGTGTAAGACGGTGTATGTACATCTACTCCTGCCTGGGAGCTTCACGTGGCTGACATGTAAGACGGTGTATGTTCATCTACTCCTGCTTGGGAGCTTCACACCGCTGATGTGTAAGACAGTGTATGTACATCTACTCCTGCCTGGGAGCTTCACATGGCTGACATGTAAGACGTTGTATGTTCATCTACTCCGGCCTTGGAGCTTCACGTGGCTGACATGTAAGACGGTGTATGTACATCTACTCCTGCCTGGGAGCTTCACGTGGTTGACATGTAAGTCATTGTATGTTCATCTACTCCTGCCTGGGAGCTTCATGTGGCTGACGTGTAAGACGGTGTATGTTCATCTACTCCTGCTTGGGAGCTTCACACGGCTGACGTGTAAGACGGTGTATGTACATCTACTCCTGCCTGGGAGCTTCACGTGGCTGACATGTAAGATGTTGTATGTTCATCTAATCGTGCCTGGGTGCTTCACGTGGCTGACATGTAAGACTGTGCATGTTCATCTACTTCTGCTTGGGAGCTTCTCACGGCTGATGTGTAAGACGGTGTATGTTCATCTACTCCTGCTCGGGAGCTTCACACGGCTGACGTGTAAGACGTTAAGACGGTGTATGTACATCTGCTCCTGCCTGGGAGCTACACGTAGCTGACATGTAAGATGTTGTATGTTCATCTACTCGTGCCTGGAAGCTTCACGTGGCTGACATGTAAGACTGTGCATGTTCATCTACTTCTGCTTGGGAGCTTCACACGGCTGATGTGTAAGACGGTGTATGTTCATCTACTCCTGCTTGGGAGCTTCACACGGCTGACATGTAAGACGTGTAAGACGGTGTATGTACATCTACTCCTGCCTGAGAGCTTCACGTGGCTGACATGTAAGATGTTGCATGTTCATCTACTCGTGCCTGGAAGCTTCACGCGGCTGACATGTAAGACTGTGCAGGTTCATCTACTTCTGCTTGGGAGCTTCACACCGCTGATGTGTAAGACAGTGTATGTTCATCTGCTCCTGCTTGGGAGCTTCACACGGCTGACGTGTAAGACGTGTAAGACGGTGTATGTACATGTACTCCTGCCTGGGAGCTTCACGTGGCTGACATGTAAGACGTTGTATGTTCATCTACTCCGGCCTTGGAGCTTCACGTGGCTGACATGTAAGATGTTGTATGTTCATCTACTCGTGCCTGGAAGCTTCACGTGGCTGACATGGAAGACTGTGCAGGTTCATCTACTTCTGCTTGGGAGCTTCACACGGCTGATGTGTAAGACTGTGTATGTACATCTACTCCTGCCTGGGAGCTTCACGTGGCTGACATGTAAGATGGTGTATGTTCATCTACTCCTGCCTGGGAGCTTCACGTGGCTGACATGTAAGATGTTGTATGTTCATCTACTCGTGCCTGGGAGCTTCACGTGGCTGACATGTAAGACTGTGCAGGTTCATCTACTCCTGCCTGGGAGCTTCACACGGCTGATGTGTAAGACTGTGTATGTACATCTACTCCTGCCTGGGAGCTTCACGTGGCTGACATGTAAGACGGTGTATGTACATCTACTCCTGCCTGGGAGCTTCACGTGGCTGACATGTAAGACGTTGTATGTTCATCTACTCCTGCCTGGGAGCTTCACGTGGCTGACATGTAAGACGGTGTATGTTCATCTACTCCTGCTTGGGAGCTTCACACGGCTGACGTGTAAGACTGTGCAGGTTCATCTACTTCTGCTTGGGAGCTTCACACGGCTGACGTGTAAGACAGTGTATGATCATCTACTTCTGCTTGGGAGCTTCACACGGCTGATGTGTAAGACAGTGTATGTTCATCTACTCCTGCCTGGGAGCTTCACGTGGCTGACATGTAAGATGTTGTATGTTCATCTACTCGTGCCTGGGAGCTTCACGTGGCTGACATGTAAGACTGTGCAGGTTCATCTACTCCTGCCTGGGAGCTTCACACGGCTGATGTGTAAGACTGTGTATGTACATCTACTCCTGCCTGGGAGCTTCATGTGGCTGACATGTAAGACGGTGTATGTACATCTACTCCTGCCTGGGAGCTTCACGTGGCTGACATGTAAGACGTTGTATGTTCATCTACTCCTGCCTGGGAGCTTCACGTGGCTGACATGTAAGACGGTGTATGTTCATCTACTCCTGCTTGGGAGCTTCACACGGCTGACGTGTAAGACTGTGCAGGTTCATCTACTTCTGCTTGGGAGCTTCACACGGCTGACGTGTAAGACAGTGTATGTTCATCTACTTCTGCTTGGGAGCTTCACACGGCTGACGTGTAAGACAGTGTATGTTCATCTACTCCTGCCTGGGAGCTTCACGTGGCTGACATGTAAGACTGTGCAGGTTCATCTACTTCTGCTTGGGAGCTTCACACGGCTGATGTGTAAGATGGTGCATGTTCATCTACTCCTGCCTGGGAGCTTCATGTGGCTGAAAATCTATATATTTATTTAGTAACTTTTGAACTGTTTGAGTTATAAATTTTTTTTGTTAAAATCTGCAGATTATTATATTTATATATATATATATGTTATGTTATGTTATTTTTATTTGTACCGCGCACAGCTGCCCCAGCAAAGGGGCGTCCCGGCGCTTTGAGAAGGTAAACACAACACAGCACTAAAAGCGGGCAAAAGAAGACAAAACACAACAGATAAGCTTAGACAAATAAAAAGGTCTTAATGGCCCGCCTAAACTGAAGGAGCTCATCAATGGCCCGGATTTGTGGAGGAAGAGAATTCCACCAACTCGCTGCCAGGACTCGAAAGGAGCGGCCCCCAATTCTGCTCAGCTTAAAGCGCGGAACCACTGCTAAGTTCTGGCCTAACAATCTAAGAGTGCGAGAGGGAACATAAGGAATCAGCAATTTCTCCATGATTTGCGGGGAAGTACCCTTTAAGATTTTAAATGCAAAACAGAGAACCTTAAATCTAATCCTCTGCTGCACAGGGAGCCAGTGGAGAGAGCGCAGAGTATTGGACACCGAACATCGCCTGGGGAGACCAGTCACCAGTCGGGCCGCAGCGTTTTGAACCCGCTGGAGCCGCCGAAATTCTGACTGGTTTATCCCCGCCAGTAGGGAGTTGGCATAGTCCAACCTAGACAGCACTGATGCTTGAACCACCAGCTGTCTTGTAGGTGCATCAAAGAATTTGAGGATAGGTCGAAGTCCTCTGATGATGCCATAGCAAGAAGCCGCCACCTTCTTGGTATGACAGATGAAACTCAGAGAAGAATCAAACCATACCCCCAAGTTTTTTATCTCTGCCGCTGGGAGGGGAGTCACACCCAACTCCGAAGGCCACCATTTATCATCCCACAAAACCACCTGTTTACCAACCACCATAATCTCCGTCTTTTTGGTGTTTAACTGGAGACAGTTGGATTTCATCCAGTTAGCCACTTCCCGCAGACCATCACAAAACCTGGGAGCCTCCAGGTCTGAGTCCCCACTCAGTGTGACCGCCAGCTGCGTATCATCTGCGTAGGATACCATGGTTAGGCCCCAGCGCTTGACGACCGCAGCCAACGGTCTCACATACAGATTGAAAAGGGTGGGACTCAGTGAAGACCCCTGTGGGACTCCCTGGTCTAACGGGTAGAGTGACGACTTACCGGGCGGGATCGCCACCTGGAACGACCTATCCATAAGGAAGGAACGAAACCAGTGCAAGGCGGAGCCAGAAACGCCCACCTCCTCAAGACGCCGAATCAGAATTCCGTGCGAGACCGTGTCGAAGGCGGCACTAAGATCTAATAACAACAGTGCCGCCGTCCGACCGGAATCCATCACGGAACGCAGATGCTCGACCATCGAGAGGAGGGCCGTCTCCGTACTATGACCCGCGCGGAACCCGTTCTGGGTAGGGTCAAGAATGTTAAACCTACCAAGGTGGTCTGTAAGAGTGGCATTCACATGGGCCTCTGCTATTTTCGTGGCCCAAGGAAGAAGGGAGATAGGGCGGTAGTTTTCAGGTTTAAGGGGGTCAAGGATCGCCTTCTTCAGAATTGGCGTAACTACTGCCTGCTTCCATCTAACGGGAACCACTCCAGAAGAAAGAGACAGGTTGATCAAGGACAGTACCGGGGAGCGGCAAACCGGTGCCAGAGTCTTAAGTTGGGCCGGTTTCAACGGGTCAGCAGGAGAGCCAGACTTAATTTTGGCGCTGAGATAGTCAAACATCTCCAGAGATAAGGGGGGTAAGATGGAAAGACATTCCCCCTCACCTAAGGTGCGACCAACCTGCTCTAGCATCAGGGAACCCGTTGGGAAAGTGCGATAGATGGCTTGCACTTTTTCATGAAAGAAAGAGGCCAAACCCTCACAATGTGAATCCGAGCATATTTCCCCTGCAATTACTCTCTTCGCCATCAGGTCCTTTAATACTTTAAAAATAAGTTTCGATGGATTGGTAGAATTCTGAAACTGTTGAGCATAAAAGGAGGCACGAGTTTGACACACTGCCCTGTGATAAATCTTGATTTTAGCAAGATAACATATTTTCAGATCAGAGTCATATGACTTCCTCCATAATCTTTCGGCCTGTCTACAGACCCTCTTTAGAGATGCCAAGGAAGTGTCATACCAAGGGCTCGGCTCCTTCCGGTGACACTTAGACCAACACATAGGAATCAGAGAATCGAGGGCACCAGAAATCCACTCACAGAAGGAGTCGTATCCACAATCGACCTCGGTGAGCGGACCTAAAGGAGCCTTCTCGAGCTGATGATAAAAATCCTCCAGACTTAATTTGTTCCAGTGTCGTTTAAGAACAAATCTATCCTGAGATACAAAAGGATAGTCAGACAGAGAGCATGCCGTTTTCACCAGCATGTGGTCTGTCCAGACCAACTGAGAGGAACCAAGAACTCTGAGACCTTCTAAATTTGTGAAGAACGGGTCAAGAATATGACCACCTTTATGTGTGGGGAAGGTAATCATCTGCGAGAGCTGTAAAGCCTCAAGATCCGCCAAAAAGCTCCTAATAGTAGGTAAGGAAGGACAGTCCAAATGGAGATTAAGATCTCCCACAACATTAAAATTTGCGCATCCTAGTGCCTCTATGCTAATATACTCAGGAAGAGCAGCCCTAAAAACAGAATCACAGCCCGGAGGCCGGTAAATTAATAACCCAGAGAAGGTAAACTGATGACTAAACGCTATTTTAAATAGGGCACCCTCACACCCCAAAAGTTCAGCGGCTTTCCACTGACAGGGATAACACCGTTTGGTGACCATCGCAATAGATCCACCTCTAGTCGTACGATTTAAAGTAAAAATAGCATATTCTGGGGGAAAAGCTAAGTTAGTTATCGAGGAGTCAGAGTCCTGGAGCCACGTTTCCGTCAGAAAAAGCACATCCGGCGAACCATCAGCAAGAAGGTCGTAAATCTCCTGATAGTGCTTTACCACAGATCTGATGCGCGTAGGAGCTGAATTTTGTAGCCTATAACCAGGGCCACTGGAATTATGCGATTGTGCGGCTGCACCTATTTTCACATAATTAAACATTTGCAACATTTGACGCATTATCCTTCATCTGCTGCATAATTTTTAGATATTAACAAAAAATGTTGTTTCTAGCTCAAACAGTTCAAAAGTTACTAAAAATGCAAGCACCCGTGGTGACACACAGTGGAAGGCCTTTCGCAAAGTTGGACTGGTCACCTTTCTGTTGCTTATTTCTATATGTGGGTGTTAAACTGGTACTAATGAGGTGCAATCAATGCCCATAAAGCAACACCAAGTTTAAAAATAATGAAATAATACTATCGCGAGATGTGCTATGCTGCATAATTTGCCTTTTCTTGCCACATAATTTACTCAACCCTGCCATCTCCTGCCACATAATTCCAGTGGCCTTGACTATAACTCCAGGCATTTGTGCGAGATTTTTACACATCAAAGACAGCCACAAAGACAGCCACTTGAAAACTTGGTTAGCACCGAGAAGACAAGTTGCTGCAGTTACTGATATGGTAGGGTGACATTTTAAAATATCGCTTATGGCCCCTTGCTCACCATTCTTCCTTTTAATCTGCCTCCATCCAGCTTCACCCTGCTGCCAGGGAGTGCCAAGGGGCAGGGTCACCTCCTCTGAAATGCACAGGCAGGTGACATTAGTAGCACATGACACTTTGGCCCATATTTATAGTTTTTTAGTACCGCATTTGTGCTGCTTTTTGACACAAAAACGGCGCAAACTTACAAAATACAATTGTATTTTGTACGTTTGCGCTGCTTTTGCGTCAAAAAATGATGCAAATGCGGCGCTAAAAAAGCATAAATATGAGCCTTTGAGTGCCTCTTAAGGTGTGCCGCTTCTCAGTGGCACTTGTGCATCTTTGCACCAATCTTGGCTTTAGCTTGTGTTGTACCCTGGTTGTTTGTGAACCCACAAATAGCTTAGCTTTCACACGGGCAGAGTTGTTTCCTGCTCTGTTTCGTTGGTATTTGCTCATTTGCTGATCTCATGTAGTGCTGTGAAGTCTCTTCCCTGCCTTGCTCTATGGTATTGTGATGAAGCTAACAGCACCCATCTAAGCCACAGATCACATAGTGGTACCTCCCTCCCTCCAGGCATTTGCTGCTATAAGTACAGGTTAAGGAGTCTTGGAGCCTCATCAAAGGACATATCACATGAAGGTCTGAAGAGAAGAAAGTCTTCACTGCAAGAAGAGAGAAGTGGCTTTAGCTCAGATAGCCCCAGGCTGGCAGCTCGCGGGATGTGACATAATGCACACCTTTATATGACTGTCTGAACTGGGCACACAGGGGAGGGGCACAGTCTCTTCTATTTTCTCCTCTAGTGGTTTCAATCTACATATGAGTCAACTTGGCATTCTTGAGCAGGATGTATTTTGAGACCTATCAACGTTTGTTCACAATGTTGTGCTCTGTTGTGATTTCTTCTGGAAAGGGTGAGGGGACATTTAACATAAAATGCACTAATTCATCCACTGACTTAATGGCGAAACATAGTCTTCCGCAGCCCCGCAGTGGGGGGCCGAGCTCCAGCGGATCCCCTCAGCATAGTACTCTGGCCTGAGAACTCCTGAGTCCAGAGGGGGTCATATCCATGTACCTTGCAAGGGGGCACACTCAATTTTGTTACTCCACTGTGTTGACTGAGATTGGAAGACAGATGGTGATTGCAAATTGAGATTTTTCCAGCTAAAGCTGGTTGATCGAAGCTTCTGGGCAGTCTTTTCTGTGGAGGCCGAACTCAACTTACTTTGTAGACTGGGACCTGGTGAGAAATGCCCTTAACAAGACTGATAGGTGCTAGTGTGCGAACAGGTTAAAATATGCACCCTAGTGTGTGATGGTGCTTAGTTTGTACAAGGTGCAGAAAGAGGACTAAACCCTGGTGGTTGGATCTCTCTTACTGCTGAACTCTACCTCCTGATATGGAGCTTTCCTGGAAGAAAACATTACTCAACTTCTTGCAACGCCGTTCTTCAAGACTAGGAATATTGTATTGTATGTTCTGCGGCTACCACCACCGTTTTGGTGGTCATAGTGCAAAACTTTTTTTTCAGTTGCATGATCCAATTTACTGATGCTGAAAAACTGCATCACATGTAAGGCCCCATTACAAGCATTGAAGTAATTCAGGTGGAGCTGGAAACCCCTGTCTTGACCCCTATCGACATTTCATGGTCTGCCGATTTGCTGCAGATTCACTCAATTCAACTGGATGTGCTGACTGCTGAAAGTAGTTACACAAAAGGATGATGGACGGAGGTCAAGACTGATTTGCATATGGCTGGGTCCAAACTGGAATGGCATGGGCAGCAAAAAAACGATGGATTTAGGCCCAGATCACTGTACTGGGGGTGAATGTTTGACAGTGTTCAGCATTCCGTCCATCACTTGTTGTTTTTGCATTTGCTGAAAGTAGTTGACACCCAGGGGTGAAACCACAGGGAGAAAGACCAATCAACAGGCTCAGGATTACAGATGCCTCCAATAATTCCTTGTTTCTCAGGAAAACCTTATGATTCACCTTGTAACCTCTTTTAACTGAGCCCCCTCAACTGCCAGGAATTCCCAGGACCCCCACTATTGGTAACTTGTATTGGTGGACTCAACAGTGCCAAATTGGGTGCACTTGTAGTCTGGAAAAAATAACGGTATGCATTATAATGAGGTTTGAACATAGATGTACCTTTTTGTGTGTGTGTGTGTGTTAGATGAGGGCACTGTGTGGAATGCTCGGGTAAGCGACTTTGGTCATCCACGCATGATTTCGCACCGGATGTCCCATGAACACACGCAGTACTAGGGCGGTGAAAATGCCCCCCATTATTTAAACTGGAGCCCAGAAATCAGCAGCTGAAGTCCCCTGCCCAGAGACACACTCATCTCTGAACAGAGGTGTGGTAACATTGCTGTAGCTCAGAGGGGATTCTGGCTAGAAGCCCTTCACTCGGTGGCACTTGCCGAGTTGTTCATTGAATGGCGTAGACTAAGGGGGTCATTCCTACCCTGGCGGTCCGAGACCGCCAGGGTAGGGGACCGCGGATGCACTGCCAACAGGCTGGCGGTGCATCCATGGGCATTCTGACCGCGGCGGTACAGCCGCGGTCAGAAACGGAAAACCGGCGGTTTCCCCCCCGGTTTTCCACTGCCCTAGGGAATCCTCCATGGCGGCGCATGGGGATTCCGACCCCCTTACTGCCAGCCTGGTTCTGGCGGTTTTGACCGCCAGAACCTGGCTGGCGGTAACGGGTGTCTTGGGGCCCCTGGGGGCCCCTGCAGTGCCCATGCCAATGGCATGGACACTGCAGGGGCCCCCTAACAGGGCCCCACAAAGATTTTCAGTGTCTGCTATGCAGACACTGAAAATCGCGACGGGTGCAACTGCACCCGTCGCACCCTTTCCACTCTGCCGGCTCCATTCGGAGCCGGCATCCCCGTGGAAGGGGGTTTCCCGCTGGGCGGGCGGACGGCCTTCTGGCGGTCGCCCGCCCGCCCAGCGGGAAACTCAGAATGACCACGGTCTTCTGGCGGTTCCCGCTTGGCGGGCGGCTCCCACCGCCCGCCAAGATAGGAATCACCACCTAAATGTCTCGTACAGAGGAGGATTACTATTGCAACAAAACATCATTAGTGGTGTAAAACCCACCTGCCTCACAGGTTGCTCCTCTACCACAGGCCTTCATCTTTATCAAAAGGCCAACAAAAGCATTTTATTTACCTAAGGGCGACATTAAACCAAAACACAAATGGGGTTGTTTGTTGCCCTAGTGCTTACATTGCTTATCTGTTCCAGAATCCTCACTGCCTGCTGTAAATACATTTTGGTGGTTAGGGAGAAGCTGTGATCCCATGGTCTGGTCTGACTAGTAAGGCACTTTGGTGGCAATCCACGTTAATGACTGCCCGTTCTAGGTGTAGGACAACGACCACAGTTACAACATTTTTGCATTGGCGCAAAGCCACTGCTCTGCAAAGGATGTGACGGCAAGAAAGGTTATGTTTAGGGTCATAACTGTGCAATATACTCACTCACTCACTCACTCAATTTCATTTAATTTTATTAGACTCATTATGCCCAGTGGCCTACCAGGATATACAAAGTAACAGTGTTTAGGACAATCCACGAAACACTTTGTGACATTTAACATGCATCATGTCATTTTACACGACATAGCTACACAGATAGGAACAAAAAGAACCGATGAATGGTAAGGCAAATAATCAAAACGACAGGCATGGATTTGATTAAACCAGATAGGGCTGGTCATCAACTCATGTCTAGCAGGACTTGTCTACGGGGAGCACTGTTCTATAAGTAAGAAGGAAATGTCAAGTTAATACAATAGGGATCACATAAAACAAACGTTGAAGCCCTAGGCTGAAGAAGGGAATTGCATCAAACAATCTTGAACACAGGTTTTGAAGAGAGTCGCAGAGGTCATTTATCAGTATGGACTGTTGAAGACAGAAGTAATCTCCATGATGATAAGTTAATTTTGTATTTACTACTTCAAGGTTACACCCTAAGGGCTACGAGGGCCAGAAGATGGTAAACTCGGCAAGAGCCCTCACCCACCAATTGGTGGCATGCTTCATTATCGGGCCTGCTCCTTGTCGGGTCGGCGCTGCAATGCCCGACGGTCCCCGCGGGGGGCTCTTTGCTGGAGATCTTTTTGTGAAAAATGCTGATGTCACCTACAGTGATATCCCAAAACCTGTAGATCTGTGTGGTGAAGAACTGGAATATGTGAGATTAAAATTGACTATGGGCAATATGAGGAGGTACTTTGTTATAACCCAGGGTGCCTCAGTAAAAGTTTACGATGGAAGGGGGTCATGGAAAATAATGTTCCTGCCCTCTCTAAGTGAAACTGTGTAAAACAAATACTGCAGTATACTGGTCGACGTGTTTCACACCTTTTGCGTCCTAATAGATCGAGCAGGGTTTCTTCAGGACTAAGAAAACTATATTAGCACCTAGTCCTCGCTGTTAAGCGAGTAAGGACCATATGTACCAAAGCATTTTCCCATAGACACAGAATAAGTAAAAACCTTTGGTACATCTGGCCCTAAGTGTATTCTCAGTATCTGAATATGTCATGCAAGTGTAACTGAGACGAGTGTGTAAATTCCCTAATTGGAATTACCTGAAACAAAACACAAGAACAAAGATGTGAAGATTTTGCATAGTCACTGAACAACTTGTGACACTCAAAATCGGTGTCCTCCGTGAGTGAACAGTACTAGCGAATAAACCATCAAATTCATGCTGAAATAGCAATGCAACATGTGATGTAGCATGCAGAGAGATCTTACCCTCCTAAGATAAGGAAACAGCCCCTTGGAAATTCATGTGCCATTGAACTGCAAAACTTCAATGGATATCAAGTAATTACGTGTCACAGACAAGTCAAATCAGTGAGTATGGAAAAAGTAATTAGAGAAATGTAACATAGCATTCCTTTTTATAAGCAAGGTAAACAAATATGGCAAAGTCCATGCTCGATACATTTTCTTGGAGACAAGTGGTGCATGTAACCTCCAAAAGAGAGGTCATAGGCTTCCTTGCACACTGTATTGCCAATGTGCCACAAGCAAGTAGCATGGAGATAGATTAAGGTCATGCCCCTGATGAAGCGTTTTAGTCATCAAGAGAAAAGGTTACATCGGATTCTGAAATGAATCAAACGTAATTTGCTAATAAAGACGTGTATTGAGGCCTTATGATCTCCCAGAATGACAGCCCCCACCAATGAAGAAACAAGTTGTGATGTATAATTACAGTGTCTGGGATGGGAAATTGAGTTGCACCATTGTCTGTACCGCAAACCACTAAGTGCGCATGTGTATCGGTTGGAACAGCATCAGAGTAAAAACATGCCATAATGTGTATGATCGGCATGTGAAGGGTAGTCTTGAAACACATATGGACATGGAATTGCAAAAAATCATACAAGGCCAGAATATCGTTAAGTAGCCCCTTCTTATGACAGCCCCCCTCCAAATCAGCGCACAGCAGTTAATGGTTAGTAGATTTCATTGTGTCGGGGTAAACCCGCACTAATGATCACTGTCGTGAGAGAATCAAAGCACAGCCCTGATGATACCCTGGCCTCATGCTCCCCAGTTTAACGGACCCGTTGAGATGAACACAGGTTGTAGCCAGGAGCGGCTCCTCCGCTAGGGTGGTGGCGCGTCACCCCCCTAACCCCCCGCCAGCAGCGGGAGCTGCAGAGCTTTTAAAGTAAAAACATAATAAACTCAGGCATGATGGGGATGCATGTATGTTTTCCCAGCTGTCTCGGGCCGGCCAAACACACATGCGCACAGGGCTCTCTCCAGCCCAGCACTGTGTTGCCGAGCTGGAGAGAGCAGGCGTAGGCTCCCAGTCTGCCTGGGAGCACCCTGGCTGGGTGCTCCAAGCCAATCCTGATGCTGCTTTAAGCAGCATCAGGATTGGCTGCAGAGCAGGGTGGGAGCTTGTGCCTCCAGCGATGGAGCAGAGCAAAGCAGATGGAGCGGCGTGGCATGGATAAAAGGTAAGTACAATTTTTATTTTTTTATTTTTTTTGTGTCCACACCCCCTGCCATGTGCCGCACCGCCCCACCCCTTTTCTCTCCCACAAGCCACACCTGGTTGTAGCAGCGTTCACAGTTTAACATGGTGCTGCACCACTGTGTCACTGAGGGACGCAATGTGTGCACCTCAATCAGTAAACAAAGGGAGATGCGCCACAATCAGAATTATTGGTGTGAGGGTAATAGGATTGTACTGTGAAAATCAAATAGCACCAGAGTATTGACACTGATCCCTTGATGTATGACTGCCCCACCAAGGTCACCATATGTGTTTAGTATGCTAAGGTTAAATTATGTATTAGGAGAAGAATATTGTAGAAAAGCGCGTCATCCACGCATACATCTCCATTTGAATCACCCAAGATTTTATGAACACAGTCCTTGGTCTCTCCAATGCATGTATGTGCCATTAATCAATTCCCCCCAGAAGGGGGGATAAAGGGAAAAGGCAAGCAAATGGGACAGATTCCCCACCTATGTTTTGCCCCCTCAGTTCCAGCTCGGAGCCTTCCCGCTAGACGCGAACCCTAAAGTGAATGGGGAGCACAGCGCCGTAATACTTAAAGGGCCTGTCTTGAGGCATGCTGCTACCTGATTGGTCCATTTAGCGGGTGACAGGACAACTAGCCCACACCCAAATAAACCTGCCAGGAGGGGAGCCTTCAATGTGTGATAGTGACCTGGGGCCCTCCCCATTTGCTGTGTATCCTAGCCGAGCGGGTGAAAGTGAAAAACAGTAGCTGATGCAAATACCATTACAGCCCCGGTCCCTAAAAGCCTCTTTGATAGCACTCACCATAGAGTGTATGAGCCCTGTGGTATTGAGGAGTGCTTGGAGTTGGCAAAAAGTTGTGTTAATGGATGGTTGGAAACCATCATGACATGCAGGTGAAGGTGCACTTGTAAAAACGAATCCAAGGATTTTATCCTTAAGGCCAGAGATTTTTGTCTGAAGTTTAAACACCCATCTCTGTTGCTTTTCCAGCAATGTTTGTGTGGTGACGTTTTGACTATTACTTGACTCAAGAATGATCCACCACAGATCGTCTGGGGTATGCTGTTTTTAAATCTATTGTATGCTCAATTTGGGATTGCCCGTCAGCATCTGATATTGCTGCGATGCTCATTAATTTGTATGTTTACTGGTCTTGTAGTCATGCCAATAAAGCCTAGACCACAGGGACATGTGATCAGATAGATACAATTGCAGGAGTTAAAGTTTCAATCAATCAATCAATCAGGGATTTGTACAGTGTGGATATTCACCTACGAGAGGGTCTCAAGGCGCTGGGGGAGGAAAAAGGGGAGGTTAGGGAGATGAGGATCAGTCGAGGAGCAAGGTCTTGAGGTCCTTCCTGAACTGAGACAGGGAAGGAGATTGCCTGAGGTGGATGGGGAGGGTGTTCCAGGTCTTGGTGGTGATGTGGGAGAAGGATTTTCCTCCGGCTGTGGGCTTCTGGATGCGGGGGACCTTGGCGAGGGCCTAGTCGGCAGAGTGGAGTTGTCTGGTGGGAGTGTAGGAGGAGAATCTGTGGTTGAGGTAGGTTGTGTGTTTTTTAAGTTGGTGTGTTTCTTAAGATGCCAAATCCCTGCTTGTCTCAGATCTACAGAATCCAGTTTTTTGTAAGGAAGCAGACATTGCAGCAACCACAGGGATGGTGACCCTGTATAGGTGAAAAATGCCAAATCCTGAAAAGTGTTTTACGCTGTCCCTTCCTGCACAAAAACAATTCTGCAAAAAATGCAGATACCCTTACACCATGGTACCTGTGTTGGCGCTAGGCAGTAATTAGTGCACCACACGGGAAGAAGGACAGAAATGCACTGTATCGTGTAAATACGGTCCATTTCTGGCCTTTCAAATTGGCGTAGGGTAGCTCAGCAGAAAGGCTTACTGCACTGCCATACGCCACTTCCTTATACATATTGCCATAAATGCTGCTCACTCATCTCCCGTACTCACTCAACTCATAACTCCATACCTCATTCATTCAGTCAACTCCTCGTTCGCTGACTCGTGAGCTGCACCTCCATCTAGGCGCAGCGTCAGTGTTGAGCAAGTGCTGCCTCTGTAGTACTGAGTCAGCTGCACATGAAACAAGTGCAGTATTGATATCCAGGATAACCACAGAAAACTCCTGCAATGAGGTAGTCATTTAACGTTTTCCAATTTCCAAAAGATCAATAACCCACCGGGTAATTCGAATCTGGGATTAGTTCTCAGAGCACGCAGAGGTTCATTGCCTGTTCTGGCAAAGGGGCTGAGGGAACAGAGAGACCAGCGGTGTAATTTCATTGTTCCATGTACTGACAGAGAGTGAGACCTGCAGTGTAATGCCACTGTCCATGTACAGACGGAGAGTGAGACCTGCAGTGTAATGCCACTGTCCATGTACAGACGGAGAGTGAGACCTGCAGTGTAATGCCACTGTCCATGTACAGACGGAGAGTGAGACCTGCAGTGTAATGCCACTGTCCATGTACTGACAGAGAGTGAGACCTGCAGTGTAATGCCACTGTCCATGTACTAACAGAGAGTGAGACTTGCAGTGTACTTCCATTGTTCATGTACTGGCAGAGGGTGAGACCTGCAGTGTACTTCCATTGTTCATGGACTGACAGAGAGTGAGACCTGCAGTGTAATGCCACTGTCCATGTACAGACGGAGAGTGAGACCTGCAGTGTAATGCCACTGTCCATGTACAGACGGAGAGTGAGACCTGCAGTGTAATGCCACTGTCCATGTACTAACAGAGAGTGAGACCTGCAGTGTAATGCCACTGTCCATGTACTGACAGAGAGTGAGACCTGCAGTGTAATGCCACTGTCCCATGTACAGAAAGAGAGTGAGACCTGCAGTGTAATGCCACTGTCCATGTACAGACGGAGAGTGAGACCTGCAGTGTAATGCCACTGTCCATGTACTAACAGAGAGTGAGACCTGCAGTGTAATGCCACTGTCCATGTACTAACAGAGAGTGAGACCTGCAGTGTAATGCCACTGTCCGTGTACTAACAGAGAGTGAGACCTGCAGTGTAATTCCACTGTCCATGTACTGAGAAAGAGTGAGACCTGCAGTGTAATTCCATTGTTCTGTGTACTGACACAGAGCAGTGTAATGCCACTGTCCATTTACTGACAGAGAGTGAGACTTGCAGTGTACTTCCATTGTTCATGGACTGGCAGAGGGCGAGACCTGCAGTGTACTTCCATTGTTCCATTTGTCCATGTACTGGCAAAGAGAGAGACGTACAAGGACTTCCACTGTTCCATGTACTGGCTGACAATGAGACTTTCAGTGCACTTCCATTGTTCCATTGTTCCATGTACTGTCAGAGAGTGAGACATGACGGGTTCTTCCACTGTTCCATATCCTGAGGGAGAGTGAGACCTGCAGTGTACTCCACTGTTCCATGGACTGGCAGAGAGGGAAACCTACAATGTACTTCCACTGTTCCATGTACTGGCAGAGAATGAGACCTGCAGTGTAAGTCCACTGTTAAATGTACTGGCAGAGAGTGAGACCGACAACGCACTTGCAATGTTCCATGTACTGGCAGAGAGTGAGGCCTACACTGTATTTCCACAGTTCTATGGACTGGAAGAGAGTGAGACCTGCAGTGTACTCCACTGTTTCATGTGCTGGCAGAGAGTGAGACCGGCAATGTACTCTCATTGTTCTAAAGAATGGAAGAGAGTGAAACCTGCAGTGTACTTCCACTGTTCCATGGACTGGCAGAGAGTGAGACCTGCAGTGTACTTCCACTGTTCCATGGACTGGCAGAGAGTGAGACCTGCAGTGTTCTTCGACTCTTCCATTGACTGGCAAACAAGGAGACCTGCTGTGTCCTTTCACCATTCCATGCACTACCAGAGAGTGAAATCTGCAGGGCACTTCCACTGTTACATGTATTGGCAGAGAGTGAGACGTGCAGTGTACTTGCAATGTTCCATGTACTGGCAGAGTGTGAGACCTGCGGTGTACCTTCACTGTTCCATGTCCTGTCAGAGAATGGGACCTGCAGTGTACTTTCACTGTTCCGTGTACTGGCAGAGAGGAGACCTGCAGAGTAGTTCCACTGTTCCATGTTCTGGCAGTGAGTGAAACCTCTGATGTACTTTCATTGTTCCATGTTCTGACAGACAGTGAGCTGTGTAGTTTACTTCCACTGCTCCATGGACTGGCAGAGAGTGAGACCTGCAGTGTACTTCTACTGCTCCATGGACTGGCAGAGAGTGAGACCTGCAGTGTACTTCTACTGCTCCATGGACTGGCAGAGAGTGAGACCTGCAGTGTACTTCTACTGTTCCATGTACTGGCAGAGAGTGAGACCTGCGGTGTACCTTCACTGTTCCATGTACTGGCAGAGAGTGAGACCTGCGGTGCACTCCACTGTTTTGTGTACCAGCAGAGAGTGAGACCTGCAGTGTACCTCTACTGTTCCATGGACTGGCAGAGAGTGAGACCTGCAGTGCACTCCACTGTTTTGTGTACCAGCAGAGAGTGAGACCTGCAGTGTACCTCTACTGTTCCATGGACTGGCAGAGATTGAGACCTGCAGTGTACCTCTACTGTTCCATGGACTGGCAGAGAGTGAGACCTGCAGTGTACTTCTACTGCTCCATGGACTGGCAGAGAGTGAGACCTGCATTGTACCTCTACTGCTCCATGGACTGGCAGAGAGTGAGACCTGCATTGTACCTCTACTGTTCCATGGACTGGCAAAAAGTGAGACCTGCAGTGCACTTTTACTCTTTCGTGTACTTGCAGAAAGGGAGACCTGTTGTGTCCCTTCACCATTCCAGATACTACAAGAGAGTGAAATCTGAAGGGCACTTCCACTGTTAAAACCCCAAAAACTAAAAATACCCTGACCCCCCACCCCTGTCCCTAAAACTACCTCGACCCCATCCCCCTGAAACCTAAACTGCCCAACCCCATACCCCTCCCCTAAAACTACCCCAACGCCCGACCCCACTAAAACCTAAACTGCCCGACCTCCCCACCCACCCCTAAAACTACTCCAACTCCCCCACCCCCAAAACCTAAACTACCCCAACCCCCACCCCTAAAAACTAAAAATACACTGATCCCCCACCCCTGCCCCTAAACCTAAACTACCCTGACCCCCCACCCCCACCCCTAAAACTAAAAATACCCCGACCCCTCATCCCCACCCCTAAAACTAAAAATGCCCGAACCCCCACCCCTGCCCCTTAAACACCCTGACCCCCAGCCTCAAAAACTAAAAATACACCGACCCCCCCACCCACGCCCCTAAAACAAAAAATGCCCCAACCCATTACTCCCCTGCCCCTAAACCTAAACCACCGCGACCCCCACCCCCAAAAACTAAAAATACCCCGACTCCCCACCCCGCCCCTAAAACTAAAAATGCCCGACCCCGCCCCTAAACCACCCATGCCCCCATCCCCAAAAACTAAAAATGCCCCGCCCCTGGCCCTTAAACAGCCCCAGCCCCACTTACCTGATCACGTCCTCCTACGAAGCATGTGCGTGGTTAAGGCACCAAACAAGGAAGCATGGTTAACAAAAGCATTGTTCCGCTTTCGTTAACCACTTAGTCGTGGTTGGGGATGTTTCCAGTCCAAACTCTATCATCAGCTTAATTCTCCGACTGCAGAGGCAATTAAGAAAGTCATCAAGGCCAAATTATTATCAACAATCACCTGTGGTCATCTCGCATACCCTGGCAGGCTCACCGTGCTGCTCAAGAACTGTCATATACAAGCCTACAAGAAAATAGTTCAGTTTCCTAGACGCACTAGGCACGCAGGGGTATGTCTGGAATTTGACCTGGTGAGGATGAAGATAGAATGTAAAAATGATGCAATCAAGTTCTATCACCGAGTCTGCAGGGCCAACACTGATAGTTTGTGCAGGTCCCTGAAAGTCATCTTCATAGATAATTCCAGCAACTGGGCCAAGTACTTAAGGAGTGCTGAGGAATATCAGAGGTGCAGATAGTCTTGCAGAGTCATATGTGGCCACCAGCTGCCAACAGTACCTATAAGTGGCATTGGGTGCTCGTGCTTTCCAAAGCATTCTGCGGGCATGGCTTTTAACTCTTCCTGCCTGGGAGTACAAACATCATTGGAAGTAATCACATGGTTTCCAGCACCTTGTGTAAATATCATACTATTTTTGAAATATGGGTTGAGAACTTGCAATGAGGCCCTGAAGTATGTTTACAGCAGTAGTCCCCATGGAGCATTTCTGTTTCAGGAAATTCTTTGTTGAAACCATTAGGGTCCCCTGGGAAGCGCAGGAAGGATTAGTGTCTGGAGGGGCAGCGCTGCCCGAAAAAGAGCCTCATTAATTAAATGCCCAACAGCTACATATATTGGCATCATGCAAATGCCCATTTTTACCTCGTACTGCACAGAACGCCTTAGCTTCCATGAGCATTGGTCAACTAGATGACCTGCAATGAGGTCATGTAGGGGGTTTATGCATTTTAAACGTGTTTTTACATTTTTTAGCATTACTTGCTAATGTCGCACCAAGACCTCTTTGCATCATCTTACTACAAGAGGACGATTGGTAATGATGGTATGCACTTTTTAGGCACTTGCTTTTTCATCTTTTTTAAGTTTCATTGGTTAATGTTGCTATAAGATAGTGCCTGGTTATAGTGCACTTTTTTCATTACTTTTACATATTTCTTAACATTATCTTATCTATTGTTAACCCCTTCGCTGCCAGGCCTTTTCCCCCTCAGGTGCCAGGCCTTTTTTGGGCTATTTGGGGCAGGGCACGCTTAGGCCCTCATAACCTTTTGTCCACATAAGCTACCCACGCCAAATTTGTGTCCTTTTTTTCCAAAATCCTAGGGATTCTAGAGGTACCCAGACTTTGGAGGTTCCCCTGAAAGAGACCAAGAAATTAGCCAAAATAGAGTGAAAATTTCGTTTTTTTAAAATTAAATTGGCAAAAAGGGCTGCCCAAGAAGACTTGTGTTTTTTCCCCTGAAATTGGCATCAACAAAGGGTTTGCAGTTCTAAAATCACCATCTTCCCAGCTTTCAGGAACAGGCAGACTTGAATCATAAAACCCAATTTTTCAACACAATTTTGGCATTTTACTGGGACATACCCCATTTTTACGATTTGTTGTGCTTTCAGCCTCCTTCCAGTCAGTGACAGAAATGGGTGTGAAACCAATGCTGGATCCCAGAAACCTAAACATTTCTAAAAAGTAGACAAAATTCTGAATTCAGCAATGGGTAATTAGTGTAGATCCTACAAGGGTTTCCTACAGAAAATAACAACTGAAATAAAAAAATAGTGAAATTGAGGTGAAAAAAACAGCCATTTTTCTCTACGTTTTACTCTGTAACTTTTTCCTGCAATGTCAGATTTTTGAAAGCAATATACCGTTACATCTGCTGGACACTTCTGATTGCGGGGATATATAGGGCTTGTAGGTTCATCAAGAACCCTAGGTACCCAGAGCCAATAAATGATCTGCACCTTGCAGTGGGTTTTCATTCTATAGCGGGTATACAGCAATTCATTTGCTGAAATATAAAGAGTCAAAAATAGGTATCAAGAAAACCTTTATATTTCCAAAATGGGCACAAGATAAGGTGTTGAGGAGCAGTGGTTATCTGCACATCTCTGAATTCCGGGGTGCCCATACTAGCATGTGAATTACAGGACATTTCTCAAATAGACGTCTTTTTTACACACTGTCTTATATTTGGAAGGAAAAAATGTAGAGAAAGACAAGGGGCAATGTTAGAAATGGGGTTTCTGGTTGGCTAGGGTATGCACCTCAGCCAGGCAGAACTTACCCACTCTAGTCAGGGCAAGGGAGTTACACGTCCAAGATAACCCCTGCTCACCCCCTTGGTAGCTTGGCACGAGCAGTCAGGCTTAACCCGGAGGCAATGTGTAAAGCGTTTGCACAACACACACAACACATGTGACGCAATATCCCCACCACAAAGGAAACACAACACCAGATTATATGAAAATATACTGTATTGTACATAACGTAATTATCAGACCAAACATCACATATCAGTACTATCCTGCTACCTTAGCAGTTGTCAGAACGTTACACATTAGTTACTCTGCAAACTAGCAGTAGTCACACAAAACACACAGGTTACTCAATATTCTGCAACATAAGCAGTAGTCAGGAAACACGTTATTACACTAAAGCACTTGTCATAGGAATATCATAAAACGCCCATTGTAGGAACATTAGAAAACATATGGCAAGTTAGAAAAACATATTAGCAAGCATGTCCATAAAAGGAACATTTGCATATGCACACAAAAACATCATAAAACAGGTAGGCAATATATAATAATTCACAAAGTCTTTAGCCAGAACTTTAGATTATGTATATGGATCCTTTTAGGGGTACCTGGTTTGATGAAGGCACCTCCAATGCCTATAGAACGATAATTGGGCCCCCCGGCGCTCCTCTGCGCAAAACAGGGGCCTCTGAGATCTCTTGGGAGAGAGGGGTGGTCTGCACCCCCTCTACAATGAAAACAACGGGCCCCTCCGGTGACCCGTGATCCTTGGGGGGCCCCCCATGGCCTCTAATGGCCCTCTCCAAAGGGGGGAGCCCAAAGCGCCAAAGATTAGAGCCGTAGGGGCGATCGCGCCCCTAGCGCAGTGACCGGGGGAAGGGGAACCCCCTTTCTCCCCCACGTCCTGCTTGCAGGGAGGCAGCCACCCTTGTCCTTGGTGCTGCTGCCACCAAGGTAGTGAAGGAAGCAGGGGCCTCCGTTGAGGCACTACACCCGCTTCCGAAAGCGGCCGCACCCGGTCCGGTGTGCGAGCCGCTGTTCTGCCTTCCCTCGTCCTCGAGGGAGGCAGCGTGGAGATTTAGAGACCAGGTGTGCCCCGGGGGTGCTCCGAAAAGCGCGCGTCACCCGGGGGCACAATAGTAGTGTGCTAGCTCCTTCCTTCACTTTGAGAAGTGCCCCGGGGGCACTAGAGTCAGCGCGATCCTCGCGCTAAAAACCAAATGCACTGCCCGGGCTGCGTCGGTGATCCAATCAAAGAAGAGGCGCCGTGTAGAGCGCGAGGGGCCCTTTGAGGCTCCCGGGCTGCGGCGGTGTTCTTGGGGTTCAGAAATAAAGCGCTTTTCAAAGCGCTAGAGTAAATCTAAAGCCCGGGCTGCAGCGGTGATCTTTTCCAGCTATTTTTCTAAGCGCTTCAGGCCAAGCTGTAGGGACCGTGGCAGGGGTCAGGGGCCACAGCACCCTGCCCCTGGGAACAACAAAACAAGAAGGAGCACAGGACTGGTGGGCCCAGCTACAGGCCAGCACAAGGGGTGCAGATGGTGCCAGTTCCTCCTAGTGACCAGGCAGGTCACAGGTCAGCACAGCAGCAGCAGTCCATGGTGGTTTCCTGGTGAGCCCATTCATCAGCATTCTGTGTCCAGTTTCAAGTTCCAAGAATGTTCAAATTGTGGGGAAAATTCCCCTGTACTTATAGTCAGTTCTTACAGTGTTTTACAATGGTAGGGAGAGGAGGTTCCAGCCAGTTCCAGCTGGTTCTGGGAGTGCCCCCTCTCTCCTTTCAGCACAGGCTCCAAACATCAGTGGGGGGGTTAACAACCCTATTGTTTGAGGCCAGGGCACAGCCTTTACAAATGTAGGTGTGCCCCGCCTCTCCCTTCTCCCAGCCCAGGAAGACTATTCAGTATGTAGATGCACCTCTGTGACACCTCCACCCTCCCTGTGTACAGGCTGTCTGAAAAGTATGCACAAAGCCCCAACTGTCACTCTGCCCAGACGTGGATTGGAGTCAAGCTGCAAAACACCAGAGTCATAAGCACAGATAAATGCGCACTTTCTAGAAGTGGCATTTCTGTGATAGTAATAAAAAATACACCCACACCAGTAAGCAGCATTTATTATCACCATCACAACCATACCAAACACGCCTATGCTACCTATCATAAATCAGACAATACCCTTTACACATAAGGCAGGGCATTTCTAATGCAATCCTATGAGAAGGCAGCACTCACAGCAGTGAGACACCAAGTTAGGCTGTTTGTCACTACTAGGACAGGCCATGCAATATGGCACATGTCCTGTCTTTCTACATACATGGCACCCTGCCCATAGGGCTAGCTACGGCGTACCTTAGTGGTGACTTACATGTAGTAAAAGGGGAGTTCTGGGCCTGGCAAGTAAATTTAGATGCCAGGTCCCTGTGGCAGAAAACTGCACACACAGGCCCTGCACTAGCAGGCCTGAGACAGGTTTGAAAGTCTACTTCAGTGGGTGGCGCAAGCAGCGCTGCAGGCCCACTAGTAGTATTTAATTTACAGGCCCTGGGTATAGAGATACCACTGTACAAGGGACCTATAGGTAAATTAAATATGCCAATTAGGTATAAGCCAATAATGCCAACTTTAGATGGGAGAGCATCTGCACTTTAGCACTGGTCAGCAGTGATAAAGTGCTCAGAGTCCTAGAGCCAACAGCGAGAGGTCAGAAAAACCAGGAGGAAGTAGGCAAAAAGACTGGGGATGACCCTGCGTAAGGCAAAAAGTCCAACAGGCAATAACACTTGTTTTGCTATTCTATGTTCCCCCAAGTCTCCCGATAAAAATGGTACCTCACTTGTGTGGGTAGGCCTAGCGCCCGCGACAGGAAATGCCCCAAAAAACAAAGTGGACACATCACATTTTCTCAAAGAAAACAGAGGTGTTTTTTGCAAAGTGCCTACCTGTGGATTTTGGCCTCTAGCTCAGCCGCCACCTGGGGAAACCTATCAAACCTGTACATTTTGAAAACTAGAGACCTTGGGGAAACCAAGACGGGGTGACTTGTCCGGCTCTCATCAGGTTCTGTTACCCAGAAGCCTTTGCAAACCTCTAAATGTGGCTAAAAAAACACTTTTTCCTCACAGTTCGGTGACAGAAAGTTCTGGAATCTGAGAGGAGCCACAAATTTCCTTCCACCCAGCGTTCCCCAAAGTCTCACGATAAAAATGGTACCTCACTTGTGTGGGTAGGCCTATTGCCCGCGACAGCAAATGCCCCAAAACATAAAGTGGAAACACAACATTTTCTCAAAGAAAACAGAGGTGTTTTTTGCAAAGTGCCTACCTGTGGATTTTGGCCTCTAGCTCAGCCGCCACATAGGGAAACATACCAAACCTGTGCATTTTTTAAAACTAGAGACCTAGGGGAATCCAAGACGGGGTGACTTTTCGGGCTCACACCAGGTTCTGTTACCCAGAATCTTTTGCAAACCTCAAAATGTGGCTAAAAAAACACTTTTTCCTCACATTTCGGTGACAGAAAGTTCTGGAATCTGAGAGGAGCCACAAATTTCCTTCCACCCAGCGTCCCCCCAAGCCTCCCGATACAAATGTTACCTCACTTGTGTGGGTAGGCCTAGTGCCTGCGACAGGAAATGCCCCAAAATACAAAGTGGACACATAACATTTTCTCAAAGCAAACAGAAGTGTTTTTTGCAATCCGCCTGTGGATTTTGGCCTCTAGGTCAGCCGCCACCTAGGGAAACCTACCAAACCTGTGCATTTCTGAAAACTAGAGACCTAGGGGAATCTAAGACGGGGTGACTTTTTGGGCTCTCACCAGGTTCTGTTACCCAGAATCCTTTGCAAACCTCAAAATGTGGCTAAAAAACACTTTTTACTCACATTTCGGTGACAGAAAGTTCAGGAATCTGAGAGGAGCCACAAATTTCCTTCCACCCAGCGTTCCCTCCAGTTGCCTGATAAAAATGGTACCTCACTTGTGTGGGTAAGCCTAGTGCCCGCGACAGGAAATGCCCCAAAAAACAAAGTGGACACATCACATTTTCTCAAAGAAAACAGAGGTGTTTTTTTCAAAGTGCCTACCTGTGGATTTTGGCCTCTAGCTCAGCCGCCACCTGGGGAAACCTATCAAACCTGTACATTTTGAAAACTAGAGACCTCGGGGAAACCAAGACGGGGTGACTTGTCGGGCTCTCATCAGGTTCTGTTACCCAGAAGCCTTTGCAAACCTCAAAATGTGGCTAAAAAAACACTTTTTCCTCACAGTTCGGTGACAGAAAGTTCTGGAATCTGAGAGGAGCCACAAATTTCCTTCCACCCAGCGTTCCCCAAAGTCTCACGATAAAAATGGTACCTCACTTGTGTGGGTAGGCCTATTGCCCGCGACAGCAAATGCCCCAAAACATAAAGTGGAAACACAACATTTTCTCAAAGAAAACAGAGGTGTTTTTTGCAAAGTGCCTACCTGTGGATTTTGGCCTCTAGCTCAGCCGCCACCTAGGGAAACATACCAAACCTGTGCATTTTTTAAAACTAGAGACCTAGGGGAATCCAAGACGGGGTGACTTTTCGGGCTCACACCAGGTTCTGTTACCCAGAATCTTTTGCAAACCTCAAAATGTGGCTAAAAAAACACTTTTTCCTCACATTTCGGTGACAGAAAGTTCTGGAATCTGAGAGGAGCCACAAATTTCCTTCCACCCAGCGTCCCCCCAAGCCTCCCGATACAAATGTTACCTCACTTGTGTGGGTAGGCCTAGTGCCTGCGACAGGAAATGCCCCAAAATACAAAGTGGACACATAACATTTTCTCAAAGCAAACAGAAGTGTTTTTTGCAATCCGCCTGTGGATTTTGGCCTCTAGGTCAGCCGCCACCTAGGGAAACCTACCAAACCTGTGCATTTCTGAAAACTAGAGACCTAGGGGAATCTAAGACGGGGTGACTTTTTGGGCTCTCACAAGGTTCTGTTACCCAGAATCCTTTGCAAACCTCAAAATGTGGCTAAAAAACACTTTTTACTCACATTTCGGTGACAGAAAGTTCAGGAATCTGAGAGGAGCCACAAATTTCCTTCCACCCAGCGTTCCCTCCAGTTGCCTGATAAAAATGGTACCTCACTTGTGTGGGTAGGCCTAGTGCCCGCGACAGGAAATGCCCCAAAACACAAAGTGGACACATCACATTTTCTCAAAGAAAACAGAGGTGTTTTTTGCAAAGTGCCTACCTGTGGATTTTGGCCTCTAGCTCAGCTGCCACCTAGGGAAACCTACCAAACCTGTGCATTTTTGAAAACTAGAGACCTAGGGGAATCCAAGACGGGGTTGTCTTGTCCGGTTCTCACCAGGTTCTGTTGCCCAGAATCCATTGCAAACCTCAAAATGTGGCTAAAAAAATACTTTTTCCTCACATTTTGGTGACAGAAAGTTCTGGAATCTGAGAGGAGCCACAAATTTCCTTCCACCCAGCATTCCCCCAAGTCTCCCGATAAAAATGGTACCTCACTTGTGTGGGTAGGCCAAGTGTTTGTGACAGGGAAGAGCCAAAAACACGTTAAAACTGAGGGGGAACCAAAGTGGGTCCAAAAGGGCAGTTTGAAAAAAAAAAATTATCGGTATAGATGAGACAATGCTGGGTGGTAGTAATTTTGTGGATTCCTGCAGATTCCGGAAGGTTCCATCACAAAAATGTGGGAAAAATATGTGCTTTCCAGCAAAGTTGCAGGTTTGCAGGGCATTGTGAGTAAGGAAATGGTGCGGGTGCATGTGAAGCACACCACCCTGGAATCAACTAGATGTTTAGTTTTCAGATGTGTCTAGGTCTTGGGGATTTTTCTACATGGCAGCTTCCCAAAGTAAAAAAAAAAGTGCAGCCCTCACCATTCCAAGTGGGACGATTTTGAGAGTTACCAAACTCTCATGGCCCAAATGTAAAACAAAAACCAAAAATAATCAAATGTCCTCTTGCTTGCCATGGGATAAGATGTTTTAGTGTGCAGGGGAGAGCTGAATGACTGTTAGCCCCTTCAGTCCTGGTGGGGTCAAAACCAGGCCCATACTGGTTGGTAGCCACCACCCCACTATTTTCTTTTATTGTTTTTATTCCCTGGCATCTAGTAGACTTTCTGTCCCCCTGGGGTGTGGATCGGGGGTAATTGCCCAATCTGCCCACTGGTGGGCAGAACAACTTTGGCCCCATTTATTTGGGGTGGGGGTATTGGCCTAATAATTTTAGGCCGTTCTGCCCCCAGGGGGGCAAACATGGCCTAAAAACCATTTGCCCCCCTGGGGAGCGGCCCTTGCCAAAGGGGTCGCTCCCCAAACATAAAAAATAAAAATAAACAAAAAAGGAAATTATCCCTAGTGTCTAGTGGTTTTCTGCCCCCCACGGGGTCAGATCAGCCTAATAATTTTAGGCCGATCTGCCCCCACAGAAATGGCCTAAAAGTCATTTTCCCCCCCTGGGGAGTGGCGCTTGCCCAAGTGCCACTCCCCTTATGTGCAAGTACAAAAAAAAAAAAACATCCCTGGTGTCTAGTGGTTTCTGCCCCCCCCAGGGGGCAGATCGCAAGGCCGATCTTCCCCCACGGAGGGGGGACAGAAATGTCCTAATAATAATTTGTCCCCCCCCGGGAGCGACCCTTGCCAAAGGGGTCGCTCCCCAAACATAAAAAATAAAAATAAACAAAAAAGGAAATTATCCCTAGTGTCTAGTGGTTTTCTGCCCCCCACGGCGTCAGATCGGCCTAATAATTTTAGGCTGATCTGCCCCCACAGAAATGGCCTAAAAGTCATTTTCCCCCCTGGGGAGTGGCCCTTGCCCAAGGGCCACTTCCCTTATGTGCAAGTAGAAAAAAAATAAAAAAACATTCCTGGTGTCTAGTGGTTTCTGCCCCCACGGGGGGGGGGCAGAAATGGCCTAATAATAATTTGTCCCCCCCGGGAGCGACCCTTGCCGATGGGGTCACTCCCCAAACATAAAAAAATGAAAATAAACAAAAAAGAAAATTATCCCTGGTGTCTAGTGGTTTTCTGCCCCCCGGAGGCAGATCAGCCTAATAATTTTAGGCCGATCTGCCCCGGGGGGTCAGAAATGGCCTAAAAGTCATTTGCCCCCCCGAGGAGCAGCCCTTGCGAAAGGGGCCGTTCCCCTTACTTGAAATAGCCCCCCCAAAAAATCCCTGGTGTCTAGTGGTGCAGATCGCAAGGTCGATCTGCCCCCAGGGCGGGCAGAGGTGGCCTAATAATAATTTGTCCTCCCTGGGAGCGACCCTTGCCCAAGGGGTCGCTCCCCAAACATAAAAAAAAAAAATACAATAAATGAAATGATCCCTGGTGTCTAGTGGATTTCTGCCTAATAATTTTAGGCCGATCTGCCCCCGGGGGGAGGGGGGGGCAGAAATAGCCTAGGAATAAATTGCCCCCCTGGGGAGCAGCCCTTGCCCAAGGGGCCGCTCCCCTTATCAGTAAATGTAAAAATAATAAAAATTCCCTGGTGTCTAGTGGCATTTCTGCCACAATAATGCTCAGAGAGGCATGAAAGGAGAGGAAAGACCTTTCCTCTCCTTTCATACCTCTCGGCCCCCTCCGCGTGATCGGAGGAGAAATGCAAAGCATTTCTCCTCCAATCGGGCGCTGGAAGCTGAGCTTCCAGCGCTGTAGGGAAGGCCTCTGAAGAGGTCAACGCACAAAAGCGCGCTGATGTCATCAGATGCCACTGGGGGCTATGGGGAGCGGGGGTGGAAGGGGAAGCGATTCCCCTTCCATCTCTGCCCAGGGGAAGGGGGTGCGCAGCCATCTGGGGGAGCACTAGCGCTCCCCCCAGGGGCCCATAGCCGGACGAGGTGGTCTTGCCCGGTGCCGAGGACGAGACCACCTCGTCCGGGACACCCAAGGGGTTAATAGATGATTTGCAATGAAAGTATGCATACTATATTGTCATAGGCATAGGCAGAAGGTAATTTGTGATGTGGGAATGCACTTTTGGTCGCATATTTTATGCATACACTTCTGATTTTCTTTTTTTCTTGTTTTGTATATCTTTGCAACAATTTTAAGTAATCATGTAATAAAGTCATTACTTACTTACTTACTGTCCCATAGACTGGCAGGGGTGACCAACATCCCCACTAAGGGTATCATGTCAGCGCATATCGTGAATGAATGTTTGTAACTTAGATCGAGTTCGGAACAATACTAAACAGTAAGCATGCGTCTTTATAAGTTACGACCAGGTCCAAAAACAATATTTAACCATAAATCATAATGAAAACTGCCATAAAGCTATATGTAAGCTACACGTGGGTAAAGTGTTGCATCTGGAATATTGTATGTCATATCGGAACATTGGAATGTTGGGATCTCCATTGCAGACAATGGAGTGCTCTGGGGTTTTACTGGCTGGTAAAAACCCGGGGGCGTCAACATTCCAATGTTCTCTTTGTTCACAGCTGTGAACAAAGGCCTCATGGAGCACGAGGCGATTTTAATACCTTCGGGCTCTGTGAGGACTTTGCTTTATTTATTAGAACATTCTGCCCTCTATTGGCAGAATGTTCTAATGTTCTAATAGCCTAAGAGCCTGCCATAGTGGCCTCTACCGGCAATTAAAGGCCCGCTCCCCTGGTAAAGGCCTCACCTTCGGCTTGGGCCTTTAATGCTGGAGCGGGCCTTTAATGGCCGGTAGAGCCCGCTGCGGCGGGCCCTAAGGCTATATCAGAACATTGGAATGTTGGGAGCTCCATTGAAAACAATGAAGTTTACTGGGCTTCTAATTGCTGGTAGAAGCCCAGAGCTCTCCAACGTTCCAATGTTTTCGTTCACAGCCCAAGGGTATGTCAATATTTTCAGGCTCTATAAGACCTTTGTTTCATGTATTAGAACATTCTGCCATCTGGTGGCGGAATATTCAATTAGCCTTATAGCCCTCCGTAACTGGGATATACTCACATTAAAATCCCGCTATAAGTAGACCTGGGTGGAAAACTCCACTCCGTCCGCAGAATTTGAAGAATCTGGGCACTCTGCGCTACGCAAAGTAGCTCAGAGTTCCCGAATTCTACTCTCCGGCGCAGAGCACAGTTTGTCTGCGCTCACAAGATTGAGTTTTGGTGCTCTCTTGTAAGCGTGACGATTCTCCTGTGCCTCTAGCGAGCGCTTGCAAGATCTTGTGTTCTCTTGCGCTGCTTCCAGCTGTGTCAGCGGTCAAAACGGGCTGCTCACGCACGTGAACTCACTTCTGAAGTAGATTTTCAACTACAGAGCGACTAAATCTAGTCAAAAAGAGCTGTTTTGACAAGATTTTCTTCTCCAATGGACCCTCCAATTAGTTTTTCAGATTGACACTCCTTATTTTTTAAACAGGAAGGGTGTCAGAGACTCCAACTTCCTATTCCGGTCCAGCAGGCTCCTCCCAGTGCTTTGTCCATCCCCTGGTCACTTTTCACTTGGATTTTGAGGTGGAAGGATCACTCTCTTTGTCTCCTGGATGTACCTTTGGATTGAATGTCTTTGTTTTTGTGGAATCATCACACAAGTAAGTTCTAAAACTATATTAAATAAGGGCATTGTGTTTTGTTTGCTTGGACATGCACCAGTATTTCTTTGTTCTTTAATTTTATTTACAAAAATGTATAGCGGTGGGTGGCCTGGAGTTTAAGTATGGGCTAATTATTATTTATTTTGCATTTCATTGATTTTTCATCTTTTGTAAAGGAAAATTGTTGCACAGCTCATGTTTCCATTTGCAATATTATGTTAGCATGTGGCCTAGATTTTCAAAGGGCCATTAAGCCAGCCATCCCAGGCCAGTAATAGTAGTTATCAGTGCATAAAATAAATGTGTCAGTGGTATGTGTTTTTAAAACTTAATTTAGGACAGGGATGGCATAGGATTAATTTAAATTGAAAATGTTGGCTATTGTGTGCATTTCAGTTTTTTGTAAAAAGTGCATTTATTGTGGGGTAATAATATTTGATGACATAGGAGGACGTTGTTTGAACATGTGGCTGGCTGGCAGCCATTTTGTCCATCTAGCCAGTGTCCTTTGCCATAGGCTTGCATATGTTCCTTGTTTGTCATGCCTCCTTGCTCCTTGTTGTTGTTGTTTGACCATGTGGCTGGTTGGCAGCCCTTTTGTCCAACCAGCTAGTGTCCCTTGCCATAGGCTTGCATGTGCTCTTTGTTCTCCATACTTCTTCTTTACTCCTTATTGATGCTGTTTGACCGTGTGTCTGGCTGGCAGCCATCTTGTGCATGCATATATATATATATTTTTTTTAATAATTTTATTTTTTTACTTTTAATTTTAATTTTAATTTTTACTTTTTTTTTTTTATATTGTAACTTTTTTATATTTTTTTATTTTTATTTAATTCTGCATTTTGCCTTCATCCAATCCATCTATCCGATCCATTCCATTCCTTCATCCTTCCATCCACCAAAGCCTTTCCCCTGGAGCACCTTGCCGCTATACGTTATTTTATTTAAAGGATTATTCCATTTACCCATGCACCTCTCTCTGACTATCCCTGGTGTCTCCTAACACAGATGTAAATAAAGTGAAGAGCTAGATCTGTGTGTTATGCTGTCTGATTTGAAATGTCATTTTTTTAATGGTGTGGTGGTGTTGTTTGCCTTTACAATAAATACTAGGTATATTACATAAGTAACCAACCGCACTAAGATTGCATTTCTCTCTACTATTTTCAACCTGCTGCAACAATGGCATGCCACATTTCATTAACTACATGTTTGTTTTTGCTTGTTTTTTTTTAGGTGTACAAGAGAAGAGACCCCACAACACTCGAAGTACTGCTAAAGGGAAGGCCCCACAGTTACTTCGGGACACAGACACCAAACTCTTTCTCTTGTGCATCTTAGTGCCACTGCCAACCTAGAGCTAGTTAAGATGGCCCCAAGGAAAGCTGCTCCCAACAAAGTGGCCAGTGAGTAGAAGCAGCTTTCTGCTAGTGGCATGCCAACCTCACCCTTTATCAGCAGACATGTGCCTGTTGCCACACCAGCCTCCAGGGAGGAACCTAGGACAACTCCTGCATCAACAACACAGCCCCAACCCATGCTCAAGACGATATCTGCCAGTGAGGCAGCCACTGCAATGATGGCTATCTCAACAAGCAGTGATGTTGAATTGGATCTGTCCCTTTCACAAAGTAGTACCCAATCTGTTCAGGAAACAGAGCAAAGTGGACAGCGGCCACAACCAGATCTTCCTGAAGTTGGTGCAGAACAGGAGATCGAGCTTTATGTTTATGTTTAGAATCAATGGCTCCCAGATCTCCAGCAAGAAAAATGAAGGCTACTACTACTCCACCATCTTCTCCTAGTACCACTTCTGATGATAGGGACATGAAGTGGACCCCGGCAGAGTCCGGGAGACACCAGGAGAGGCAAGGGAAAAGAAAAGTTCCAGAAAGCCTTAGAATCAAGGAAGGGAATGATGATGACGACACAGTCATTGGAGAAGCTGGCACAGAGGAGTCCGTATGTACTGCAGAGAGGTAATCAACACATCCCGGACCACCTACATCCAGTTCTTCTTCAGGCATTGGCAGTGGCCCAATAAAAAAGTACTCCTCCCCAGTTTGGGACTTTTTTACGATTAGCAAACAGGAGGAGAACATTGCTATGTACTCAATTTGCCACTTTGGTGTCCGTCAAGGTAAGCCTGGTTCACATTATGGTACTGGAGGCCAGGCAACCCATATGAAAAAACATCACGCAATCTGGTGGGTCCAGTACCTTAATCAAAGGTCTCAACGTGGTTACGGTGGTGAAAGTGAGGAGAGCCAGGAAACATCAGCTACACCTGGTCAAATCAAAGTGGAAAGTGAGGATGAAGAGGGTGACATCATCCTCACGCAAAGCAGTCCTGTCCCCAGCAGTTTGCCAGAATCACCCATCTCAGCAACCTCACAATGGCACAGGAAGACTCAGAGTCAGACCTATTTTGCCAGAGTTGCTGTTCCAGCACTGCATCATGATGTTCTACAATTATTTGAACACATTTTTGCAGCAACCTGTTGTCCACTCTATCCACCTGATGACAGACTTGTGGACCAGTTGTCAGGCAACTGATTACATGTGCATCACTGCACACTAGATCTTTTTTCATGGGGTAAAGCAAAAGTTATCTACAGGTCTTGGCCATGAAGAAATTTTTAAGAGCATTTTGTGGCATGCAACAGTAGTCATGTTTGCCAAGTTGAAGTCACACGCAGCTGCAAACATCTTGGAGGAATTTAAAAGCAAGGTGTCTGAATGGTCTTCAAGTTGAATTTGTTGCCAAGGACAATGGCAGTAACTTAGTCAAGGCCATGGCAGACAGTAGCTATTTCAGGGTTAGCATTCAGGGGTGGAAATGAAAACCCAGAAGAACATGCCTTTGTTACAAGCCTATTCTATCACTTGACTTGTAATGCAAGGCTGCAAAATGATATCATCTCGTCCAAAGAGTACATCTGTGCCAGTCTACTTGATCCACGCTACAAAATAATTCTTTCCACTATCATTCCTTTTTCTTAAGGGGATGTTTCACAATACAAGAGGTGGATTGTTAATCAAACAGGAGAACTGAAGGAAGAACAGCTGGAACTTAAAGTTCCACTCCGCAGTTCTAGGTTGCTGCCTTCAACTTCCAGAGAGGGCAGTCTTGTCTAACATTCGCCAACCCCACCAAGAAGAAAAACAGTCACAACAGCAACAGAAGAATCAGACCCAACCTCTGCATTGGCTTGCTTTCAGGTGGCAAGTCTTAAATCCAGGGCAGAGAAGAAGGAAAAAGCAGTTGAGCAGGTGTCAGCACCAATGACCATTCAGAGGATCTTCCAGGAGTATCTGAATGAACCGAAAGAGGTGTAAGTAGATCAAAACCCATTGGTGCATTGGTTTGGGAAGATGCACCAATGGCCAGAGCTCAGCAGGCTGGAAATAAGGTTTATGGCTTGTCCTTTAGCCAAAGTGTTTGCTGAAAGTGTGTTCAGTGCAGCTGGTGCAGCTGTTACAGTGAAAAGGACAAGTCTCTCACTGTCAGGGAGACCAGATCCTCAGGGTCTGCGCACGTTCCCAACATGTCCACCACTAGACAGCTCCAAAACTCTGATAGAAAAATCACAGAGCCTGAGAGAGTCCAAGCGGGGGAAAAGGGGATTAGGATGGGAACAGCTGGGAAGGAGACCTGCAGGAAGCAAAACGTTAAACCACACAATATCAAGATTTTATCACATTGATTTTCACTAGACTATGATTCTAAGCATTGTCATACTGTAACCATGGATAACTTAAGAAAGGACTATAACTAGGCCTCAAGACGTCTGGGTACCTGGGAAGGAATCAAGAATGGTTAATACAACTTTTCATATGAACTTTTCATGAAATGTCATATATTGTCTAGGAATATAAGAACCTCTAGAATTATGTTTTCAGAACATCAAGGTTTAAATGCGGGAATGAATCACGCACACTGCCGATTAAAACAGGTATATGCAAATGCCATGAAATGATTGTGCACTCTGTAAGTGATCTGAAACATCAAGATTTAAATGCGGGAATGAATCGCGCGTCTTGCCGATTCGAAAGTCAATATGCAAATGTCAAGAAATGGTTGTGCACACTGTTGCCGACCCGAATCTCAAAAGTCAAATGCCAAGAATGAATCGCGATTCGAATATCAACATGTAAATGCCAGAAACCACGAGCACATTCACACGCACAAGGAAAAATCTTTCAACATGAAAACTAGGCCCAAAAACTCGAATGCCTTTGAAACCGGGGTCGGGGGCCCAACCCGACCTCTGTCTTACCGCCCTGATCAAGGATCACCAATACAATGAAGGGCAAAGGCCTGGAAGGTCAAGGTAGGCCTCCGGAACAGGAGCTCAGGAAGTTGCTGCTGCTTTGCACTGGGACCTCTGAATAGTGAGCACGTGGAGCTGGGCTGGCTCCCTTATATAGAGTCTGGCCCAGCCCACAAACCACACCCAGTCATGCTGCAGGGAAAGCTTCTAGAAGGTCCTAGAAAGGGACCACACCCTAACACACTCAGTAAGCCTGCAGCAATACATTACAAATGAACAGTTATTGCAAACATCATTAATAGTGTTTTTCAAGGTTAAAGTCTGCAATGCAAAAGGTTAACGTACTGCATATAAATACAATGCATGAATTAGGTCCTTGCATAAAGGCTGGGTTTTTGCTTTTTTGTCACCCGTAGAGCACGCACTGTCCTGATGTTGACACTCACCTCAAAACGTGGAGAGATTGACCATGATCAAAATGAACCATCATATCATACCATCTGATTACAGCATTCCTGAAACATCACAGGAGGAGGAAGAGGATGATTGGTCTGAATCAAGCTTGTTAGCTGACCAACGTCTGGGTGAACCACCAGAGTCTGAGGATGAACTCTACTTCCCAGATTGAGTATGACAGTGCCACCACAGAACCTTTTCATTATCTCTTGTTCGGCTGCTTTTTCTCTTTCTTCGTTTGCAAAATATATGCTACTGCAACATTATGTTTGTGTCGAATTTATGCTGCCCCTCCTTTGATTTTATAGTCACATACAAGCTCGGTTTAGAGTTGGACCAATGTCAGCGAAGAAGCTCCCACATACCCTTCAGGACATTGGAGATGCTGCCTGCCTCCCCCACATGCAATTGCCTAACCTATTGTTATATCACCTAGCAGGGCTGCCCTAGAAGATCATTGATTAAAAGATTGCCAGTGCCAATGTTTAATTCCAATGCGTGGCTACCATCAAAGAGGAGGTATTATTTTGTTTAACCTCCGTGCTTAGATTGGAAGGGGTAACTAAGTAACTATTGCACCAATGAGTGGTGATATATTGATTGATTGTGATGGTGAATTTGTGAGTGATGAAAGATGTATGTGGTGGCTGACAGTGAGGGAGCGAGTTCAATGAAATTGTAAACTTGTTTCCCATGATTTGCAATGTCTGGAGGCTAATGGGTGATGTTTTTTCTGAAACTGAATGGCCTTTCAAAAGTAGTGAAATTTACTTGCAGGTTCTACTACCTTTTTCTGGATCCTCGTAACAAACCAGCCACTTTAGTTACCAAACACAAATCTATACAATAAAATACTCCAGCTCTGTTTCTCTATTTGTTCTTCAACAGTAGTGCACTTCACAAGTGTACCTTGCTCGGTTTGGGACTGGGACGGAGTTACTCTGAATCTGGAGGAGGAAGATGGAAGGACTCAGGGCCGGACTACCTCAAAAGCTAGAAAGGAGAACGTTTTTGACTTCAAAGAGAACCCGTGATGATGGTGAAGAGTCTGAGGCCTAGTACTCACTCAGGTCTGTGACCTGGAGAGAGGTTCTTTGATTTGAAAATGCTGCCGAGTATGTGGTTGCTGCATAGCTATCTCAAATGTAAAACTCCTCTTATGTTCTTGCTCTACCTCTAAGTCTTCTTGGTGTACTCCTACTGTTTGTTTTAATACACAGGACTTATCCTAGTACTCTACTGCACACACAAAACTATAAAGTTCAAGACTCCAGCTTATCTACCAGACAGATTCAGACAGGTACCAGAGTGCTGAACGTTCCAAGAAGAATGGAGATCCATCACCCAATTTGGCAATACAGTATAATTTTCCTTTTAACAATCATAATTTTTAAAACTGTGTGAGTTACATTCAATCTTCCGTATTTCTTAACTAGAAGATATAACACATAGGACATACTATCTGGGGTATCTATGGGGCAGAAGGACTGTTTCCAATGAATTTACTGATCTGTGTCATACTTTTGTACTTATCCCTTTGTTTCCTTCCACAACAGATTGATGAATATTGTTGTGATTTCTTTTGCGTACTGTTTTTGTTTGTCATACCTTTCCCCAAACCCCCTTTCCCATCCATTCATTGAGCCCCTAACCCTCTTCCCCGGACTGTGTGATTTATTGAGGTGTGACCTAACTTTACAGCATAAATAAATCACACACTTGCTGGGGCAGATGTGGTGAAAGCAACGCCAACTTACTGCATGACCTTCTACCTTCTATTACCTGAGCAATATTCCACACCAGCCTCATTAACACCTTCATTCATGCCTTATGTGTGTGTTCTGTAAATGCTTAAGCTGGTCCAAACACACTTGAGTCTGAGCCCAATTCTGACTCCATGATTTAATTTTCTAATTTTAGTTTTATACTACAGTTCCCTATCATTGCTCAGAAGACATTGATATTCCTAAATGTTTTTATCATATCAGGTCTTCTTTGTTGTGTGTTAATACTGTCATTGTGGTAGTCTGGTCTCAGTCTTCCTGCAGTTATAATATATGATGATGAGCCACTAACTCTCTATTTTCTTTCAATCGTGTTGAGTGATGGAGAACCCTTTGAATAATTCCGTAGTTGGAGTTTGAATCAGTGCTAATGGCACTTTTTGTCAAGTTCTGTCTTCCCTGGTAATGTGGTAGCCTGCTACTACTACTATCTACCTACCACCCCTTAAGATGTCATCTTTGGAAAACCCGGTAGTAAGAAGAAGATTCCCTCACTTCATCTATTCAGGTAGGCGGAGAACTATGGATTGAAGTGAACTTGTTTAGTTAGTATTTAACTCCTACTAAAGAAGATTTTGTCTGTGTGCACTGGGTATTTGTAGGCAAAAAAGGCAAGGGCAATCATCCCATAGTGGTCACTAATAGTTGCAGTGTGCAATAGAGCAACGGTCTAAGTGAATACCATACACTTTTTTTAGCAGATTAAAAATAACAGGCTGCACTAAAAGACAGCAGTGCTAACTAAAAGTCCAACACACCAAAATAAAGTTTTGAGACACAAATGAAGTAAAACAATATCACCTTTATTATTTACAAATATAAAACCCTCCCTCTCCACCCACAACAGTCCCACCTCTCTCCCCAAACAAATCTGACCCTGTCCCCAAAAACTCCAATGAGAATGGAAAGTCAGTATTGAAGTTCAGCCCAAATCCCTCCCCATCCTCTCCTCCTGCAACAAGCCCCCCACACTAAAGCAAAAAAATTATAAAAAGCACACTGTCTATATGTGTCCAAAGCTGGTCGATGTTCTGCCCTAGTTGAGTAGAAGGGTTCAGCAGCAGTTGCAGTCAGGGACCCTGACTGCTGGCACCAGTGCTGGCAATGTACTGTCCTGGAGGCTAGGGGTGGCATGCTTTTCTGCTAGGTCCTGGGTCCGAGGCAGCATTTTCGGCCTCTTCTTCCTCCGGAAACACCATGAGCGCAGACGGGGCCGCTATCTCCTGCCTAGTTGGTGGTAGTTGTCAGACAGAAGTAGCTATTTTGAGAAAAAGAAGGATAACAAAAGACAAATTATTATAAACAATGGTCTGAACAAACACTTGTTCAAATGAGAGCTGGTGGGTGACACATGAGCACTACATTGCTGGTCCCCCTGGGACAATGGAATTTGATGTGATTATTATTTATGATTAGGAGAGTCACAGGGCCAATATTTTATTTGTTTACCTACACATGCCTCACATAAGAAGCACTAACTGTCTGGTAGAAAATAATTAAGGCAGAATAATACCAGATTAATTTACTTTTAAAGAATTTGCTAGTAACTAATTAGACATATTTAGTGGAAAAATAAAAAATAAAATACCTCTCCTTATGATCACCAAGGGATAATGCACTATGGAGTACAAGTTGCTGTGCCAAATTATTGGAGACATGGAGACATGGTAGTCAGCACATCAAGTATGTTGCTACTGTCTGCAGCTCAGGCATCTGTAGCTGGCAATTATCTATATTTAAATCCATTGACCCTGCTTCTCCCCACATGCCTGTCACTTAGTTTAGTTTCTACCCAGACTCCAAAGAAGCAGATAAATATATAAGATACATCACACATGTCATGAATATAATGTGGATATATTTTATCCTGTCTGCCGTAAGTAGATGGGGGGGGTGATGCACTGCACTGCAGGGAAAGGAATGGGCTATATAAATTGTGTTTCACACATTCATCACAGAGTATCCTATACGCCAAACTTGAAATCAAATCGGGCACTTACTAGTCCCACTTCATTCACTGGTCTCATCCACCATCACAAATTCTTTCCAACAAATTGATTCGCTGGGCAGTAAGGAAATTAAAGAAACTTGACTTACTCTACTGCAGAGTAAGGCAGATGGATTAGGCAGGTAGGTAGAGCCTTTGCTATAGAAGAATAGAGGGGCATCACAGATCTATCTACAATTAGTCAATTGTACTTTCATTCTTCCCCTATATACACTCATAGTCAGCATGATTTAAGCTTTACATTCTCTCATCCAGTCTTCTTCCACCCAAATTCACAATCTTTTATCCATCCACTCAGTACCCACAATATCCACCCTTTCTTTCAATCAACCTTTCACCCATCCATCCATTTATCTACTACCAATACTCACCCACACATCCTTTTTCATCCACCCACGCCTCCTGTCCTTTCACTCTTTTCATCCATCCTTTCTGTTAACCTTCTGTTCTTTCCTGTTTGCATCAAGCCGTCATTTTTAGAATACATTATGTGTGCTTTTGAGATTTGCAGATACAAAAGGCCATAAGTAACCTAACCACTACTGTAGCTGTAATGTAGTAGTATGGGGTAGAGGATTACAAAGATTGAGGGCAGATTGAAGTAGAAGTCCCAGCGCCATAAACAGAATGAAAAACAAGATGGCCGTGCCCTTGCGAATGGTGTGGTGCAGTTCGTGCGAGATTTTGAATGCAAGTACATACTTCACGCTGTGTGTGACGTCAAATCCAACGCAAATGGGCCCAATGGAGTCTCCGCCCACTAGTGGAACTCCGTATGGCCCAGCGGAGTTTGTTTGACACTTTGCGGAGTTCCGCATAGCGCAGCTCCGCGGACTCTCCCCAGGCCTAGCTATATGGATATAGTATCACCTGGATATTCTTGTGCACAACCTTTAGAGGACTTTTGCTCTCCCGGTTACTTGAACTGGTTATTAGTACACCTGTAAGTATGAGAGAGGAGGCTAGAGGTCTATGTGGAGTTTCAGGGGTGTCATAAAAGAGGCTAACTTGTGGTAGTGCAGAGCGAGTGAGGGGGGTATGTATCAGAAAAATCATAGTAATCATGTGTAATCATGTGTGAGGGACCTTGCGGCTTGTGTCCATATCACATACATGTGGATGTGGGCCGATGCAAGACTAGCCTCTGTAAGTACCCCAGGCCTGCATGGGACTGCCTCAGCTACACCTTAGGACTCTGTTGCCATTGCATCAAATAGAGGCAAACAAACAAACCAGGGCCCTACATGGATAGGTGTAACTATAGTTTGAAATAGTTTATAAACTAGTGGAGGCTATTTCTCTTACCGAACATCTAGTTACATGCTTGGTACTCAAGGCTTCACAACGGGCTACTGCATTTTACATGAACACAAGCAGAGGAGAGAAGGTGGTTTGTGAGCTAGGCTTAGCACATTGGGCCTGGATTCCCATTCAGTAATTTGGGTATCCAGGCCCAATTCAGTGTGTTCTCATTTCCTGTGGAAATTGCAGGACAATAGGAGCAGTTCTGATGTTGATGCTGATGGTGTTCCCATGTCCAAGGTGCATAGATACAGAAAGGCTACCCGCTAGTCTTTTCTTTTTTGCATTTCTTCATCTCCAGACTAGTGGTGTCTTTGCTACCTGCCTGCGATGATTAGTTTCCCTACGGGGTTGTAGGTAATGCAAAATGTCTTGAAGATGATACAGGCCTCTGAGGGGGAGACACTGCAGTGTCTTAAATGCTTCTTCAGTTTGTTCAAGACTTTTATTCGAAGAATTGCCACATATAGGGGTAGATTTTTGTTCTGAGGTCAGATTCAGGTAGGAAACAATTCACTTTTTTTAGGATGGAGAACTGTTACCACGCTGTATTGTATGTTCTCTTTATGACAGGTCTGTGTTGAGGGTGAATTTTGTGTTGGATATTAGTTGGCATGTGAAGCCCTCCAGGTTCATTTCGGCACACCTGAATAAATGAGTGCAAGGGGCCATTGCAAGCAGAAGGAATTAGGTCTTTGTTGTGTTGAACTTTAGGTAGTCAATTGACTCCCAGTTCTGTGATTGAACATTTATAAACGCCAACTGTGACTGCCAAAGGAGCATTCTGGTGCTCCAGCAGCAAATATATGTATCCGAAGCAAGCGTGATTGAGAGGATTAGAGAATCAAAGAAGAGCAGAGTCAATCAGGATGACACAGATATAGATGTTTAACTGTTTCCTAAAAGAGGACTCTGAATCCAAAAATCTTAGTTGGCTAGGAAGGTGATTCCAGGCCATAGTTCCTAAAACTGTGAAATATTTGCCTCCTCTAGACCGAAGTCTGAATCACACAGGTTTAAGGAGGTTTAAAGAGGACGACCTAGGGGTTCTGCTTGTGGCGTACTGGGTAAATCTAGAAATTAAAAATGTTAGTCCTGTTCCTTTGAAGGCTCTGCGTGTCATCAACAAGATTTTGAATAAGACCCTCTTCTGAACTGGAAGCCAATGTAAGAGTTTTAAAGCTACCAAAGCAAATGACCTCCTTTGTTGTCCATGGACCAACCTGGGCTGCATTTTGCACAACTTGTACTCTTCCTAAAGTTTGTTTTAATGATCCAGCATAAAGGCTGCTACCCAAATCCAGCCTGGGCCACTGTTTTTTTGGCTATCAAGGGTAGAAAGTCAAAATAATTCTTAAGAGTTTTTATCAGGTTGAAGCATGTACCTGTGACTGTCATGGCCTGGGGCCAAAAAGTCAATGGGGAGTCGAATTTTATAACCAAGTTCTTATCAACCTTGATGGTGGCTGACGGGGCAGGAGCAGAGTCTGGCCACCATTGGTTGGGTTAAAAACATTTTCTTTCCCCAGCAATATAATCTCCGCTTTATCAGTGTTGCATTTAAGGTGATTGCCTTGCATACACTGAATAGCAGCTGTCAGCCAATTTTTAAAATTCAACTCTGGTCCCAGTGATGTTCTGTCTAAGGAGAGTATCAACCGGGTGTCATCTGCGTAAGAGATGGTCTTAATCCCAAATGACAAAATAAGTAAAATTAAAGGGGCCATATATATATTGAAAAAGCAGGTCTTAATGAGGAGCCCTGTCGCACCCTAGACGTGACTGCTGTTTTGGCTGAGACCTAGGACTACTTTTTGTCTATGATAGTCAAGTAAGAACATAACCATACAAGGGCCAGTTCATCAACACCATACTCTTTCATACCCTGGAGCCGGATGTCATGAGAGATGGTATCAAATGTGGCGTAGAGATTCAATACAATCAACACCGCATTCATCCCAGCATTCAAGGTAAGTTTGAGAGAGTCTGAAAATTCCATAAGAGCAGTCTCTATGGATTGTTTTAGGCGGAAACTTGATTGTCGTGGATGAAGCACCTCAGCCTTTTCTAAGAATGCGGTTAATTGGCCATGATCTTACTCATAGCAGGCAGTAACGATATTGGACACAGGTTTGACGATGTGGTATGTGAGAAAGTAGCCTCTTTCTAGCATGGTTACCCCCTTTTTTGGCCTGTTTGTCAGTATGTTTTTACTGTCTCACGGGGATCCTGCTAGTCAGGACCCCAGTGCTCGTAGTTTGTGGCCTAAATGTCAGTATGTTTGAATGTTTTGTCAGTATACTTGACTGTGTCACTGGAGTCCTGCTAACCAGAACTCCAGTGCTTATGCTCTCTCTGATTACATATTTGTACTTACATACTGGTAACCCAGTATTCCACTCCAAATTTGGCATTCTGGACCCCCCTTATAAGTCCCTAGTATATGGTACCTAGGTACCCAGGGCATTGGGGTTCCAGAAGATCCTTATGGGCTGCAGCATTTCTTTTGTCACCCATAAGGAGCTCATACAAACACTTCTTCAGGACTGCCATTGCAGCCTGAGTGAAACAGTGTAAGCACTTTTTCACAGCCATTTTCACCTCACCAAGTCACTTATAAGTCACCTATATATCTAAACTTTAGACCCTGAAAGCTATGTGCATAGTACCTGTGTGTGAGGGCACCCCTGCACCAGTAGAGGTGTCCCCACATCGACCAGGCCCATTTTCCCGGACTTCGTGAGTGAGGGAACACCATTGTAAGTGTGCACTACATATAGGTCAACACATATATGTAGCTTCACAATGGTAACTCCGAATATGGCCATGTGAGGTGTCTAAGATTGAGAAATGGTACCCCCAAATCTGATTCTGGGATTGGGGGGCCAATTCCATGCACCCTGGGGGCTCCACCATGGACCCCTAGTACTGCCATACCAGTCTTCTGAGGTTTTCACTGTAGCCCCAGCTGCTGCCACCTCACAGACAGGCTTCTGCCCTCCTGGGGCTTGGGCAGCTCAATCCCAGGAAGGCAGAACAATGCATTTCTTTTAGGAGAGGGGTGTCACACCCGCTCCCTTTGAAAATAGGTGTAACAGGCATGGGATGGGTTTCCTCCCATAGCCTCTGGAAGTGCTTTGAAGAGCACAAATGGTGCCCTCCTTACATATTCCAGTCTACACCGGTTCAGGGACCCCCAGTCCCTGCTCTGGCACGAAACTGGACAAAGGAAAGGGGAGTGACCACTCCCCTCTCCATCACCACCCCAGGGGTCACCACCCAGAGCTCCTCCAGAGTGTCCCTGGGTTTTGCCATCTTGTTTTCAGGATGGTCAGGGAACTCTGGGAGCATCTGAGTGGCCAGTGCCAGCAAGTGGCATCAGAGACCCCTCCTGATAGGTCCATACTTGGTTAGGTGACCAATCACCCTTTGAGGGCTTTTTTGGGTCTCTCCTGTGGGTGCTTCCTCAGATTCAGATTGCAAGACTCCAGCAGGGATCCTCTGCATCCTTTACTTCATCTTCTACCGTCGGACCAACAGCAGAACTGCTTCATGAACTCTAAAACTGCAACAAAGTATCCAAGAAGGCTACTGCAACTCTGTAACTTCAGCTCCTGCCAGCAACTGCAACAGTGTCCAGGTTGTGCATGCTCCGAGGACTGCCTGTCTTCATCCTGCACCAGAAGAACCGAAGGAATCTCCTGTGGAGTGATGGAGTCACTTCCCTACTTCAGCAGGCACCTCTCTGCAGCGACAACCGGTACTCTGGGTTCCCTTTCCCGACGACGAGCATGGATCCTGGAACACAGGTGGTGGATTAAAGTGACCCTGACTGTCCAAAGGTCCAGCTGTCCAAATTTGGTGGAGATAAGAGCTTGCCTCCCCATGTCAGACAGTATCCCTGTGCACCAAGGCCCTGATTTATACTTTTTTTGCTCAGCATTAGTGTGATTTTTTAACACAAAAGCAGTGCAAACTTAAAAAAATATAATTGTAAGTTTTATACAAAAGTATAAATCAGGGCCCAAGTGTTTTGTAGCTCCTGTGCGCTTTTCCAAGAATTTATTTGTGCACAGCCTAGCCCAGGGGCCCAGCACTCTACCCTGCGATGCCCAGCTCCTTGAGTTGTTCTCAGGTGGCGTGGGATCCCTTTGTGTAGTGCTGCAACGACTTCCATTTGCAACTCCTTTGTCCCCATGCTGTGGGACTCCTGTGCGTGCTGCCTGGTCTTCTGAGGGCTCTCTTAGTTGCCGAGAACCCCCTCAGTCTCCACTTTCTGGGTAGAGTCGACCTGGTCCTTCCTGGGCCCAGGCAGCGCATCTTTTGTGAAATGCAAGTTTTGCATTTATTAAGGCTTGTTGGCAGAATCCCGTGACACAAACCAGACTGCATTTATCCATCTGGTGTGGGACATCTTCTGCACCAACCAGGAACCCGGCATCTATCTTCTTTGGTGCAATACTGACTGTGTCTTCTCACTGGTGGTTCTCCTTTTGCACCTTCATCCGAGTTATCATGGGCTCCTGTTCTCCCTGGACTCTTCAGTGCTTCTAGGATTTGGTCCCCTTCTTCCACAGGTCTTCAGGTCCAGGAATCCATCATTGGTGTCTTGCAGTCTCTTCTGGTTCTTGCACTGTCTTCTACCACAATTTCTAGTGTGTTTTAGGAATCTTGCTGTGTTTTACTCCTGCTTTCCTGGGCTCTGGGGTGGATCCCCACTTACCTTTGGTGTTTTCTTACACTCCCAGTGCCTAGGTGGGAAATCGATTTTCCCCCTAGGCCTATTGAAACCTATTGTGATTTTCACTATTTGCACTATTTTCTGACTGCTTACTTACCTGTTTTTGGTTAATAGTGTATATATTGTGTAATTTACTTACCTCATAAGGGAGTATAGTCTCCAAAGTATTTTTGGCCTTGTGTCACTAAAATAAAGTGCCTTTATATTTGGTGACACTGAGTATTGTCTTTCTTGTGTGTAAGTACTGTGTGATTACAGTGGTATTGCAAGAGCTTTGCATGTCTCCTAGTTCAGCCTTGGCTGCTCTGCCAACAGCTACCTCTAGACAGCCTGGCTTCTATACACTGACTACATTTCACTAATAAGGGATAACTGGACCTGGTATAAGGTGTAAGTACCTGTGGTACCCACTACAAACCAGGCCAGCCTCCTTCATGGTGGAATTGGCAAGATGCTTCTTTTTTAGAGGTTTGGCAATGGGCAGTTTCCACTCTGCTGGCACAGTGGCAGTGGCTAGTGGAGTATTCATAATATTGTTCAACAGAGGGTTAACCAGATCTACCACCTTATGAAGGACCCGAGGTGAACAAGGATCAATGGGCAATCCAGACCTACAGCTTAGAATGGCCTGGCAGGATTGAGCTAAAGAAATTCTTTGAAAGGCCACTAATGTTTTCAGTTTCACCAATAGAGCATTTGTCATTTTTTTTAACTGTTGATAAATGAGTGTGGGAGTTAAAATTATGTTGGATAAGCTTAATTTTCTCTTAAAAAAAGAGGAGATTTGATTACAGAGCACTTGGGAAGGAGGGATCTGGCAATCTAGAGCCCGAGTTTTTAGAAAAGAATTGACATCTTGAAGATAAGTTTTTGATCACCATGAGAATCGACGGCTTGGGTGGAGAAATACACTTTTTTGCCATTTTGATTTGCTTGTGGTAAGTTTTAAGGGCAGGTTTAAGGGACTGTAGACTTTTCACCATTTCCTTTCCAGTTGTCTGCTAAGTAAATGTAGAAGTACTAAATCCTGAGTGAACCAGGGAGAGCAGAGTGAGGATTTGGGCTTCTTCCTTTTGTGATCTCCCTAAGTCTAATGAATTAACTGAATGTGAAATCCACATTTTCAAAGTTTCCACATCTTTAGCAGTGTGTCTTTGCAGGGTAAGGGTGGATTTGGACAGAATTCTGGGAAGTTTGGGATCCTTTAGAAGATTACCATGTGAAGGTATAAGAGAGGAGTTTGAAACTACATCCTGAGGAAAAGGACAACCAGGCTCCAAAGAGATTTTGAAAGGTGATAGCATGTGATCCAACCAACTGAGTGGTATAGGAGCCTCTGATGGTAAATTGAGGTTATCGGTACAAATACAATCCAATGTGTGGCCTGCAGTGTGGGTAGGTCCTGTAACTAGTTGCTGCAGACCTATAATGCTTAAACTCTCTGTAAGTTTGCGAACTTCAGTATCCTCAGAGCGTTCAAGGTGAAAATTAGTCTCCCATGAATGTAAAACTGGAATAACAGAGCACCAAAGGGGACAGAACTTCCCCTAAAGAGGACAGAAAAGTACCTCCAGAGTCAGGCGGTTGATAAATTAGCCCACCTGCAAATGACTGAGAAGGGACAAATTTAAAACAAACCTAGGCTTTCAGCTTTCTCCAGAGGCCCAATATCAAATATATCACACTGGAGTTCTTCCCTAATGATGGTCCCTAGACCTCCTCACCTTTGGCTGAGGCGATCTTTCCTCAATTAAAAAGAGGGGAGCTGACGGAATATCAGGGTTGCTTCAATCTTATAGCCATGATTTGGTGATATACAAGAGGTCCAATTGGTAATCTAATAACAGCTCATGGACCTCTTGAGCATATTTACTGAGTGAGCGCGTGTTGATCAAGCCACTCCGAATGGCCTAATCTTTGAGGCCAAACCTCCCCTTGAGTGGGGCACAATCAGTGTCCCCAGAACCTATTTTGCATTTAATTCAAGAAAAAGGCACCCACTATATTTTGGGGAATAACCTTAATATTACATGTTGCTGTACCTTTGTAGCAGGTTTAAAAAAAATTGTTAGACATGATTTTACCTGATGTCAGAGAGGCAGAGTGGCTGGCGCCGGTCGCAGACGGGTGCAGACTTGCTTGCCTTAGGCGCGTCCACGCCATTGGCCTGATTAAATAGGGAATTTTCAGCAAAGAACTAGAATGCCCATGAAAAAAATGGGTAGCTGTAAAAAGTGCTTCTCTAAAAACACAGAAATGTAATAAAGGGCCTTATGCTCAATAAAATAAATAATAAAAAAGAGATTGACACAGAGTCCCACCATTAAAACACAAGTAGTAATAGTTCACTCTGATCACAACAACTAAGCGGCACCTGAGCAGAAACCTCCGGGTGTGCACTCCCCTTCCATCCCTGTCATGCCCCATGGCCAGCCCCTTTTACAATAAAAGGATAATAAACATAGTTTAGTATGTTACTAGTACTCTTGCAATGGTACTCAACGGCGCCTCCCCCTCTATGATGGAGGAGCATCATCCCCCACCAGCAGCTGCAAACCTTTTACAATAAAACAATAATAAACATAGTTAGATATTGTGATGTAAAACATCAAGAGATGTGACTGTAAAAAACAGAAGAAGTAGGTGATCCTCTGAATAAGGTAGGTGAAATGGGAGATAATTGTGTGTGTTGAATAAATGAACGAGGTCATCTTTGAATTCAGGGGGACTGCCATACAAAAAAAGAGGAATTTTCTCATTTTTATTTTTATTTCCATTTTTATGCTTATTTTCTTTTGGACTATGTAAATACATTTTGAATATGTGGTATATGTTAGTTGACCTAGGGTTGTGCGCAAAGTAAGGTATGAGTTAACACCTTCAAATTGCAAAAAGGTGCGAAAGTAGTTATATCAAAGAAATTATACTAGTCAACAATATGACTTCTATATATATATCTTCATCATAGGAGCAGTTGGATATCACAAGTATGGAGTTTGGGAAGTCATTGCAGTTGATTGAGAGGTCCTGGGAGATACCATATCTGGGCACTTTGGGATCTTCAGATCTTTGGTCCTGAAGAAAGCCTGTGACCTTTTTGGGCAAGAGTGGGCTGAAACATGTCGACCTGACCTGATATATGTGAAGGACACGTACTTTGTTCCTATCACATTATATTTGTTTTTACACGTAATTTGTTCCTATCACATTATATTTGTTTTTAAACATACCCTATCCCAGTCATAGTAAAGGTGGATTGTAGCCCGAGTGGTAGAGGTATTTTTTAATGTCACTTTCTCACTTTTACTGCACTCTTTCAGAATTTATTTTCACAGATCCCTAATAGTTTCCTGGACTCGTGTGGAAACCATTCCCTTGTTAAGGGGAAGGAGAAGATCCCATGATGATGCATTTAGTTATGAGTACACAGGAGAAATAATATGCTTATGCTAGAAAATAGGTGGTGAGGGACTCCCAAAAGAAACTAGAGGGACTCCTTGGCGAATACTGGGACAAGTGGTTACACTCCTGTTAATATTAAAAGGCTGTTGGTTGGGAAGCAGTTTGATTCTACTGTCAAGGAGGAACACACCATAGAGCAGCTCTAGAACTTCAGGCAATTATTGCTAGAAACATAGGATAATATGGAACGCTCTTGGGAACAAGCAAAGAGCGATCTCAAAAACATTCAAGAATGGCCACAGCAAAAAGGAATAAGGGTCCTGTGAAGCTGCAAGAAGGATATGAGGAAGATTAACAAGGGAATTAGGAAGATGAAAGAAGGACCTGAGGAAGATGCAAGAAGGGTCATAGGAAGATTAAACACAGATCTTAGGAAGGTACGAAGGGATCTGTGGAAAATGCAAGAAGGATGTGAAGAAGATGAAGAAAAGTCTTAGGAAAATGAAAGAAGGATCTTAGGAAAATGAAGGAAAGATCTTAGGAAAATGAAGAAGGATCTGAGAAAAATGCATTAAGATCTAAGTAAGATGTGGTAGGGTATTAGGAAGATAAAATAAGGACCTTAGGAAAATGAAAGAAGGACCTGAGGAACATGCTTGGAGGGTCATAATCAATCAATCAAATATTTATAGAGACAACTTATCACCGAGGGGGTCTCAAGGCACTAAAGGGGGGTGTGGGTCAGTCGAAGACACAGATATTGAGGTCCTTCCTGAACTGAGCCAGCGATTTTGATGCATCCCCAGATTTACAAGGCTCTGTACATCTGGGAATGTGTGAAAACCTTACACCTCACCAGAGGAGGCATGCCAAAAAGAAGTATGCTTATTTCTCCTAATTTTTTCCTCTTTCTATGTGTCCCGCATTCTGCAGCTCACATTTTTGAATTGGTATCAATTGCATGTTTCATTTTTTGATTTAAG